>NC_064244.1:77624563-77934563 GCF_003254725.2 Canis lupus dingo | reverse complement strand
ATGGCTCGAAGTCACAACCCCAAGATCTAAGAGTTGTATGCTCCTCCAGCTGAGCTCACCAGGTGCCCCTCATCTATCAAAAAAAATTTTTTTTAAAGTTCTTACTGAGCTTGAATGTTCTAACCAACTCTGTATTTAATTCATAAGCACTCCCCAATAATTGATTGCAGAGTCAAAGGGTAGGGAAAATTATAACAAAAGCTACAGACTGTTATCCATTATTCCCCACAGGGACTGAGAATCACTAAATACTATTTAGCTGCAAAATTCTGCACCAAGGGGATCCCTGGGTGGCTCAGTGGTTGAGCGTCTGCCTTTGGCTTGGGGTATGATCCTGTGGTCCCAGGATTGAGTCCCTCATCGGGCTCCCTGCATGGAGCCTGCTTCTCCCTCTGCCTGTGTCTCTGCCTCTCTCTCTCTCTCTCATGAATAAATAAAATCTTAAAAAAGTTCTGCACCAAAAGATCTTGAATATTGCCCAAACTAGGGGGATCCCTGGGTGGCGCAGCAGGTTAGCGCCTGCCTTTGGCCCAGGGTGCGATCCTGGAGACCCGGGATCGAATCCCACATCGGGCTCTCGGTGCATGGAGCCTGCTTCTCCCTCTGCTTGTGTCTCTGCCTCTCTCTCTCTCTCTCTCTATCATAAATAAATAAAAATTTTTAAAAAAATGTTTAAAAAAAAATATTGCCCAAACTAATTAAAAATTAAAAAATCAGGACATAAAAAATACTGAAGAACTTAATTCAAGTGAAACATTGCAGGGGGCTCCAAATGAACATAATTAATGAAGATGGGGTGAAGATGGCTCGAGGGAGATGCACAGAAAAAGAGGAAGACAAGAAAGCAGATCAGAGCACTGGCAGGCAACAGGGTCAAAAGCCACAGACAGAGGCTGAGCCAAGCTAGTCAGAACCAAGTGTGGCCTTAAGACGAGAGGCAAAGGAATGATACAGGACGGACACAGGACCCTGCCATTAGCCTTAGCTCTCTCAAACACCTGCTTTGAGAGAATTTTTGGTAAAATGGTAATGATTAAAGCCAAAATACAGGGCATTTTACAGAAAGGCACACAGCTTCCCTCCACTTAGCTTGTTCTTTCGGATTCTGGCATATAAGTAGGTAAGTAAAAACTAGCATCTAGCAGATTGGGGTGCTGTGCAAACAGCAGGCAGCAAGACGTGGTAGACAGCTAATGATGCAGTTTGCACATTCTTTAGGACAGTCGAGATTCCAGCCAGGCTTTCTCAAAACCAGGGTGGGATTATTTTAACTTGTATGTATTCCCTTCTCCCAGGACACTTTATTTTTTATTTTTTATTTTTTTTAAACATTTTTTTTTAATTTTTATTTATTTATGATAGTCACACAGAGAGAGAAAGAGAGAGAGAGAGAGGCAGAGACACAGGCAGAGGGAGAAGCAGGCTCCATGCCGGGAGCCCGACGTGGGATTCGATCCCGGGTCTCCAGGATCGCGCCCTGGGCCAAAGGCAGGCGCCAAACCGCTGCGCCACCCAGGGATCCCTCCCAGGACACTTTAAACAAACTTGTGCCTTGAGTCTGGATGAAGAGATGCCTGTTTTTTCTGGAGATACTTAGATGTTCATTCACTCATTAAAATCAATTTGACAATTTTATTACTCAAGTAAAATGATTCTCATTTTTCTTCCTTCCTCTGGCATTATTAACCAGCAGCATATATAACGACAAAAAGAGTTCAAGTTTTGTTTTTAAATAACACAATTCTTGGGATGCCTGGGTGACTCAGTCAGTTAAGTGTCAGCCTTTGCCTCAGGTCATGACAGGGTCCTGGGATCAAAACCCAAGGTGGGCTCCCCTACTCAGCAGGGGGTTTGCTTGTCCCTCTCCCTCTGCCCCTAACCCCGCCCTCAAATAAATAAACTCTTTAAAAGTAATAATAAATAATACAACTTCTAGATGATTAAATTGGCATGTTTCCCTACTAAAATACACAGCTTCTGGTTCCCTCTAATGCAGAAGTTGTCTCAGAGTCCCACATCACAAAAAAGGTCAGACATTCATGCCCTTCATCATCCACTTTATTCACACATCTGAGGGAACTGCTCCTCCCCACAGGCTAGAGATGGTCTCCTCTGCACATTTAATCCTCCACAGGAAAAACTCCATAATTTCTCAAGGTGCATAAAGGAAGCCTTTAGGACTTTTTCCATTTGTGGCAGAGATGTCAGCCCAGCCAATCAGCAATGCTCCCTCCACAATGTGCCAGTTTCATAACCCCGGTCCCCTCTCCCCTTTTTTAAAGCTGCAAGGGTTACAGCAGTAACGTTTAAAATCTACTCACTTTAGGAGAAATACGGTGATGCACTCATTAATTTGTATCTAAAAGTAAAAAATAAATAATAAGGTTCTTAAACAGGATACCTGTCTCTAACTAGGTCAGAAGAGGACTAGACCAGCCTGGGGATACAATGAAAGGTTAGGAGGTACCAAGAAATGGGTAGAGTCTCTCTTCCCTTGCAATCCCTTGCAGGTTCAGGCAATTCAGTAGTATTAAGGTGGCCTCGGCTCGGACACACCTTACGTGCAAAGCATGGGCAATGATCAGCAGAACAGGACACTGTGACACACCTAACTTTTGATAAACTGCACCAAGGACTGGGTGGCCCAAAATAATGAGAGACTCCAAACTAGGGGCTTCAAGTGAATTTTGACACCATATATAGATTCTTCAACTCCTGGGAGAGAATCCATGAGATGCTGGATCCATCTTTGAGCCTCAAATAAGCGTAGATCTTCTTTCTCCCCAATATACAACAGCAAAAGCACCTATGAGGTGGAGTTATCAATAAGAGTTCCCTCCTGACTCTGAAGCATGAGGCAAGGAAACAGTCAGAAGGACTTCTAGATGAGCCTGGGAAACAGAAAAGGTGAACCAAAATCATGTGAAGTGAGCTTCACAAAAGAGAACGATCTGTTGGGGGACTTAGTAAAGAAAAACCATTCGCAGATGGGCAGAGGAAGGAAACAGGGCGATGTCCTTCAGACTCTGAGGGCAAGTCTGTCGAGATGCTCTGAGATTCCCGCCTGAGAGAATGAGTTCAGCCTCCATCCACCCCTGATGCTGCAGCAGACATGTCCTGAAAGGAGTCTCCACGAGTGCCCATCTTCCCCACGACTTTGCGGAGATGAGCACCCAGCACACATCCTCCCCCGGCCTGTCACTCTGCAGCTGGAGCTTCTCGTCTGGCCCTTACTGCCCTCAGCTCTCTGGCAGTGGGTCCCGTGTCTTTACCGCCAGGCCCGATTCAGGAGTTTCACCTGTGCTAGTCTCTTAGTGATCATGGTGGCAAAGACCAGGCCAAAGAGGACACTGCTGATCAGCACATAGTCATAGTCATCCTTCAAGACATCAAACTGCTTGGATGGGTAGACTCGAGTTTGGTAAATGTCCAAACCATAGGCCACAACCTGGAAGGCAGACAGAATGAGAAATATGTAAGAGAGGTGGCCAGTGGTCTACCACAACCTCAAACTCTGGTCAGAAAGGAAATGGAATCCTCAGCTGTTTCCCCAGGGTGAAGCAAAGAGCGGCTGCCACACAGGATGGCTGTGAGTTCTACTCACCAAACAAGTGGACTCCAGGCCTGAGGGAGCTGTGTAGATACCTCGCATTCGAGAAACCGTCTGGTTGTAGTTAATGAATCGCTCTGCGTGTATCTGCACGTCTGGGGAATATGGGATTAGGTTCTCCTCTCTGTAAGACATCAGCCAGGACCAGCCTTCAGAACTGCTGCAAGGGGATCTCTTGGCTGCCCTTTCTCAGTCCTGGGAGGCTTTGAGGCCACATGTGTAGCCTCAAATTTTCCTTCAAAGTCTCCTTGCATCACGTAGTTAAAAATTTAGCAGCTTAATGTTAGAAAGGGCTACAAAAGAAAAACCTGTGTGGAGAGTGAGATCTGTACTCCTACCTTGTTCTACATCTAGTAACAGCCACCCAGTATTTCACAATAGAGGAGGAAGTCAGGGCCACTCTAAAACCCACCTGTGGAGCCTCTAGGACAATTCCCACCCCTGGTCCACGCTCCTTGGAAAACCCTGGCCTCACCCCACATGCTTGCCCAGCTTCAGCTGCCCCACTCTCCACACTGCACTCCCCCTTGCCTCCTGTGCAAAAGCAGATCTGCTCTCCCCTGACACTGCTCAGTTCCCCACACCCCTAAATGAACAGAATTCAGAACAAAAGTGAGAAAGTACCAGATAGATGATGGCTGGCAATACAAAACTGAATGCCAACGGTCACAAGCTACTGGCTTCCCCACATGACCCAGCTCCATTAGCTCCCTAAGCTCATCTCCTCACGTCCCCCACCCCCAGCAACAGCTGTAGCCAGCGTGGCCTCCTCCCTGCCTCTGGCGCACCAGCCATGGTCTCAGTGCATGGGCACAGCTCTCCCCTGCCTGGGAAGTCTGCTCTCAGACAGCCAAAGGTCGGCTTCTGACCACCTCCAGTCTTCAGTCACCTTCCCAGAGGGGCGTTTCCAGGTCACTCTCTCAAGTTACAACCCCTCGTACCACCCTCCCAACCCTCCATAGCCCTGGTCCCCTCTTAATTTTTTCTCAGTAGCCTTTACAAGTACCTAACACAGTATTATTTCCCTTGCCTATCTTATTCAGTGTCCGTCTCATCCCCTCACCAGCATGTTAAGCTAGCTCCACGAGGGCAGAGGTTTTCGTCCGATTGTTTCCTGCTACAGCCCGAGCCCCCAGCATAGCAAGGCAGCACGCAGCAGGCTGAGGACCAAACGTAACCAACAGGCCACACTCCTTAGGGTGGGGGCCTTCAGCACTACCTGCAAGCATCTCACCTGCTTTGTTCTGTTGGGATCTCGGGACGGCGGGGATCCAGCAAGGCTTTAGGAAGGGAAAGGATTGCTCCAGAAGGTAGCCCAACTGCACAGAAACAAGTAAACAGAAGTCAGTGTTCACAGTGATCCAAACCAGGACTAGTCTCAAAAAATACCATTATCACAGAAATTTAAAATAGAGTTTCAAATCCAAAAAAGTGGGTCACTTACAGTGGCAAAGCAGACTAAGGAACTCTGCCTACTGATACAAAGCCCTCCTCACTAACGTCCCCTAGTGGTCAAACAGGGTTGTGCCGGCAGCGTGCAGCGTGCCTCCAGCTCTGTCCTGGGCGTGGCACACGGAGGAAACCATCACCCCAGAGACCCTTCCCCTGTTACTCACTAAGCAGGTGCCGGCTGGTGATGCCACGCTCGGTGATGGTGGCTTCCATGGCACTGATGGAGGAGGGGAAGATATAGGACTGCTGGAGGACCTGGGGCAGCTGGGGGCGGTCCAAGGAACTGAAGGCCGTGGCATTGTACTGCTCGGTGCCCTCGTAGAGCTCTAGCGCAGTGAACTCGTTGCGCCGGGCCTTGGTATTCCAGTACTGGTACTGCAGAGAGGAGGGGTGGCATCTGGGGACTGAGCTGCCAAGTTCAGCTCAAAAGGGGTATTGCACAAGAAGGCAGGAAGGAAAGAAACCACCCAGCACCACCTTCTTGCTACCAACTTTACTAACTCTCAGGGTAGTTTTCTCTAGCTTTACCCAAAGTTTGCCATAAGACAAAGGATTCTCAAGATACTTAGGAGTTAGGGTCTGGGTACTTGTTCCAAGTCAGACCAGAGGACACTCCCCTAGCCCTACTTCACAAGTTACACAACATGGAGAGTTCAATAACCCTTCAAGGTCACACCGGCGGGACAAGGAAGGGCTGCCACCAGCCCAGAGCCATCTAGCTCCTGAGCCTAGCCAGGACCTAACCAGCACCTCAGCTGCCATCCAGGGGTCTAGATCCAACAGAAATAGAAAGCAGCACCAATTTCTGGAACAAGAGGCAGTGAAAGTATTTGAGACCCAGGGAGACCAGCCACACAGCCTTGGCTGGGTCGCATCCCTGCAACTCCCACCCGTCCACCTGCCGCTCCTTACCACCACCCAGTTCTCTGAGTGCACGATGTGGACGGGGCCCTTGGCCTTCCTCTGCACGGAGGAATGGATGATGCGCCCGGTGACACCATCCACGAGGAAGATGCCAATGAAGGTGCGCTCATGGTGTACGTCTGTGCTCTCTGTCACGACGGCCAGCAGGTTGGGGTTCAGGCTCTGGGGAGGAGGAGGGAAGAGTTCCTTCAGAGCCACAATGGCCAATCACAAGCTCTGCTGTGCTGTAAGCCCTGGGTGGAGAGGCAGACCTGGAGCCCACCTGCCCGGTGGAGGAATCGGGCTTCCTGACCACAAGAGCTTTCTATCGATGTCCGTCGTCACTGTACTCGGTGCCATGTGCCAAGTCAGGTGCTCTACCTACATCACCTCACTGAATCCCACAAACCTGGGAATGGAGCTACCGTCATCCACATGTAATAGGTGAGGAAAGGCTTCAGGTAGTTAAGCAGCTTGCTCACGCCACAGACACAGTAAATGGTTAACTAAAGATACAATCCGGTCTGCCCACTCACTGACCTAAGCCACTGCTCCGGCAATGCTAGTTCTTTGCACCAGTACCCTCCCTACCCTAAACCAATGGACGAGTCTCCATCCTCGTCTCACCTGACCTGCTAGTACAAAGTGACACACATGATCACCCCTTCTCAAAATACTTTCTCCACCTGGCATCCGGGACATGTGTTCCTCGGTTTTCCTCCACCCCACTAGCCCCTCCTTCTCAGTCTGTTCTGCAGGCTCCTCATCTCCCCAGTCTCCTGGACATCATCTACACTGGCTCTCATGGTCAGGCCACTCAGGGGTGCTGCCAACGGCCAAGGTCACGTACCCACGCTGCACTGTTCCGAACTCCAGGCTGACGTCTCAGTATCTCTTCTTAAATGTCCTACCTCAAACCTGACATGCCCCAAAGGGAACTCCTGCCCGTGCCTAAAGCCTGCTCCCTGCAGGCCTCCCCAATGTGTCAGGGTGGAGATCCGGAACCTCCAACTCCTTGACTCCCTTCTTGCTCCCCAAACATCCCACCTATCAGCATATCCTACTGATTCTACCTTCAGAAGCACCTGGACTCTGGTCCCCCCCACCTCACCCCCCACCCAACCCAGGTCAAGCCACCACGTCATCTGGCTTACTGCAAGAGCAGGTCAGCCTGCTGTCCCCCAGGTCAGCCTGCTGTCTCCCTTGGTCTTCTGATCTCGACCCAGCAAGCTGAGTGAGCCCTTAACCTTAGTCACTTATGTCACATCTGTGCTCCCAACTTCCCACTGGCACTCCAACTCATTCAACATCAAGGCGAGAGTGGTGGCCATGATATGCCCCGCCACCCTCCAACCCCAGCAGCCTGAACTCTCCTCACTCACCCCATTCCAGTCATACTGCGCCCCCTGGCTGTTTCTAGAACGCTCCAGGTCCACTCCAGCCTTCCTGTCCAGAAGCCTGTTCCTCTATGTTACGCACTATCCTCCCTCCTTCGTTAAGGTGTCACTATCTCAGTGAGACCCTCCCTAACCTCCCTATTTTAAATTCCACCCCCTTCCAATCCCAGCTTCCCACTCCCCTTTTCTTGGCTTTGTTCTTCTGTAGAACTAATCATCTCTCTGATATGCTCCTGAATATATTAACAGCCTCAATTTTGTCTATTTTGTTCACTGATATATCCCCAGGGTCTAAAAGAGTACCTGACATCCCGTTAGCAAGCCCCCACTCCTACAAAAAAAGTACAGCTTCCCTTTGTGGTATTCCATCTAAACCCCCAACCACAGTCTAACCATGAGAAAAACATCAGACAAACCAAAATTGTCTACAAAACACCTGTCTAGTACTCTTCAAATCTATCAAAATCACGAAAGACTAAACAGGCTGGAGGAGACTTAGAGAAACATGGCAACTCCATGGGGCGTGCGGCCTGGGATTGGGCCTGTGGCAGAAAGGGACCTTCATGGGAAAACCAGTGAAACCCCAAGAAAGTCTGTAGTTAACAGTCTTGTACTGATGCTGGTTTCTTAGTTCAGACAGATGCACCACAGTCCCTAGGGAAAGCCAAGTAAGGTGTACATGCCAATTCAATGTACCATCTTTGCAGCTTTCCTGTAAAACTAAAACTAGGCCAAACAGAAGGAAGCTTCCTGAAAAAAACTAAAAAATTTGTGTGATGTGTACAAATCCAAAAAACCCTACTCTGACTACTATTTTTTTCAATGTAGAAGAATACAAGTACTCTAGTAAATTTTAACTCATAAAGGTAAATTTACATAATGAACACACTTTTTCTAGTACAAATCAAATGTACTTTAGAATTTATGTTATTTTGGCCTTTCTGAATAAGTCAAACTGCAGCCATATGGAAGGCATCCATCAATAAAGATTTCAAATCAAGAGTGATAATAACGTTAACTACACGGCTGGCACTGTTCTAACCATGTTATATGTTGTTGTTAATCTTCAAAAACAATCATACAACGTAGGTGCTCTTAACCCCATTATATTCTTAAAAATACACATTCAGGGGCAGCCCGGGTGGCTCAGCGGTTTAGCGCCACCTTTGGCCCAGGGCATGATCCTGAAGACCTGGGATCAAGTACCATGTCGGGCTCCTTGCATGGAGCCTGCTTCTCCCTCTGCCTGTGTCTCTGCCTCTCTCTGTCTCTCATGAATAAGTAAATCTTTCTTTTTTTTTTAAGATTTTATTTATTTATTCATGATAGTCACACAGAGAGAGACAGAGAGGCAGAGACACAGGCAGAGGGAAAAGCAGGCTCCATGCAGGGAGCCCGACATGGGATTCGATCCCAGGTCTCCAGGATCGCGCCCCGGGCTAAAGGCAGGTGCCAAACTGCTGCGCCACCCAGGGGTCCCTAAATAAAATCTTAAAAAAAAAAAAAATACACATTTAGGAAACATATGAAAATTAGCCATGATGAGCAGCTAGCGTGCGGTGGAGCCAAGTCTGTACCTGGACAGTCCAGCTGGCTTACACCCTGCAGTGCTGCCCCACGCCCAGTGAAGCAGCTTCCCCATAAGCTACCTTGGACATGCTACCCTGTTCCATCACACATCCTCCTCCAACTCAATCCATGCTCTGCAGAAGGTATAATTAATATAATTAATGACCATGCATTACAAGGACTACCTTCTCTCCCAGCAGTTTTGCAACCCACTAGCTCTGTCTCCCTTCCCTTGCCACTAACTAGTGTTGGATCATAGAGATGGAGTTTCTAATGGATTAACTAAGGCTTAACTCCAGAAAGTTCTATCAGCACTATCAATAAAAACAAGAGCTAATGTACTGGGTAGCAGCCATATGCCAGGTACTACCTTAGGCACGAGCATCTATGTGATCATCACAATGACCCTAGGAGGGGATGTTATGCTCATCTCATAGGTGATAAATTAAGGCTCAAAGGAATGAAATGACTCACTCAAGATCAAGTATCTACCAAATCCTAGAGCCAGAATCCAAACCCTTGCCCTTCCCGACCCTGGAACTACAGAACCATACCTTATAGAGCACGCTGCGGTCCCCCATCACTCGACCCTGGGAATGAACGTGCTCACTGCTGCGCTTCCCCTTCACCTTGACAATGCGCTGGACTTCTGGGGGAATAGTCAGCTCCCAACTTAGCTCAGTGGTAAGATCCTAGGGCAAGGGCAAGAAAGCCAGCACTTATAATCTGGTGGGTACACTCAGACCCATGACAGTTATATATCCCACACACCTTTATTTGGGGCCTTTGTACCAGAAGAAACAGAGATCAGAGCTCCTAGGAAAACAGCAAAAAAGGATCTAGTTTGTACAGAAGTTATGGAACTCTTAGTTTGTTGAGGCAAGATACTGAAGCTAGTAAGAAAGGAATGTTCAGTGGTATCCCACTGTTTATCTGAATATGAACTATCCAAGAAAAGTTTACCACTTATTGATAATAACTACGATTCCTGTATCTGAATCCAGCAATAAATTGCTAAGCTAGCGGGGACACTGAAACATTACAGGAAGGACACCTGGGTGGCTCAGCGGTTGAGCATCTGCCTTCAGCTCAGGGCATGATCCTTGAGTCCCGGGATCAAGTCCCACACCAGGCTCCCTGCATGGAGCCTGCTCCTGCCTCTGCCTGTGTCTCTGCCTCTCTCTCTCTGTGCCTTTCATGGATAGATAAATAAATAAAATCTTTTTTTTTTTTTTAAAGAAACAAACAAACAAAACATTACAGGAAATGCTTTCTATGGTCAAGAAAACCAATTCACAAACCTTTACAGTTAAATATATTATTTTTTTAAAGATTTATTTATTGGGATGCCTGGGTGGCTCGGCAGTTGAGAGGCTGCCTTCAGCCCAGGGCAAGATCCTGGAGTTCCAGGATCGAGTCCCACATCAGGCTCCCCGCATGGAGTCTGCTTCTCTCTCTCTGCCTCTGTCTCTCCCTCTCTCTCTCTGTGTCTGTCATGAATAAATAAATAAATCTTTTGAAAATAAAAAGATAAAGATTTATTTATTTGAGAGAGAGAGAGAGAGAGAGAGAAAGAGCGCTAGTGAGAGAGCAGGCAAGCGAGCATGAGCTGGAGGGGCAGAGGGTGAGAGAGAAAGAATCTCCAGCAGACTCCCCACTGAGCACAGAGCCCAATACGGGGCTCACTCTCACAACCATGAGATCATGATGACCTGAGCCGAAACCAGGAGTTGGACACTTAACTGAATGCATCACCCAGGCGCCCTATAGTTAAATAATTATCCATCCATACTATGTATACATGAAGCCTTGGGAGGAAGGGGAGGGGTGACTGGAAAGGGCCCTGGTGCCATGCTGCTTCCTGATCTGAGTGCCACGTACATAGTGCATTCAAGAAGCAAGCCATAACCTCATGATTTTGCATTTTCTCAATGTTCTAAAAAATGGACTTAACAAAATAATGAAAAAATACATTATGCGAAAGGAACAAATTTTACATTAAAAAATACAGGTCAATTCTGTTTCAGTAAGAAAACCTAAATATAAACCCCATATGTATTATAGTCCATATCACTGTTACTCTGTATCTGTAAAAACACAGAAAGGCCGGGGGGGAAGGGGCGCCTGGTTGGCTCAGTCAGTTAAGTGGCTGACTCTCTTGGTTTCAGCTGGGGTCATGATCTTGGGGTCCTGAAATATCCCCTGGCCCTGTGTGTTGTGCTCTGCACTCAGCAAAGGGTCTGCTTGTGGACTCTCCCTCTGCCTCTAACCCCTTCCCTACTCACACGTGCACGCTTTCTCTCTCCCCCTACTCCCTCAAATAAATAAATCTTAAAAAAAAAAAAAGATGCATGGCCAACCACTTACACATGTTCCATGTGCAGGAGGCAGCTGAGTGCAGGGCTGAAGAAGTCTGTTCATGTCCTACATTTAATTTTTACAGTGAGAATATATTCATGCATTACTGAAATTTTTTTTAATAAAAATTTTATTAAGAGCAAATTAGGCTTCCTTGATATGGGCTCCTGTGAAACCATTAGGAGTTCCTAAAGCATCCCCAGGGAGGAAGGCCCCAGTAAATGCACTTGGAGGTCAAAGACCCAAGACTGCACTTGGCTTATTTCCCACATAAGCTTTGTGTACTTTGCCCTCCCTTGGCCACTGTTTCTTCCCATTTCCTCAGGATTTCACCCATCATGACACTGGCAGACTTGCTCTCCTCTATCCATAAAGTGCATCTCTTTCAAGGTACACCTCCCCTTCTTTTAAAGATTATTTATTCATGAGAGACACAAAGAGAGAGAGAGATGCAGAGACACAAGCAGAGGGAGAAGCAGGCTCCCTGTGACGGGGGGACTCAATCCCGGATCCCAGGATCACACCTCTTGAGCTGAAGGGCAGAGGCTCAACCACTGAGCCACCCAGGGGTCCGTCAAGGTCTCCCTTTTTAACAACTTGGAAGGGGCAATGTTTTTATGCACAACGGTAAAGAATGTTTTCTGGGGAGACTATTTCCCATGCTGTTTCTGGAAAGGTCAACTGTTACAAAATGTCAAGAAAAGTCACTGCATTTTTAAGACAACAGCAGCTAAAACTTAGATGGCATTTACCATGTGCCAGGCCTTGCTTCCTGTGACTTGCACACATTAACTCCCTGTCTCCTCACAGCAAACTTAGAGTAGGTCCTCTCTCATCTTATTTTATAGATGAGAAAACAGGGCCCAAGAAGTCACGGGCCCAATGTCACAAAGTAAGTAAGTGATAGAGCTTGGCTTCACACTTGGGCAGCTGGAGCCGAGCTCTTAAGCTCTATGTTGTATTGCCTCTCAAAACGCCCCGCGGGACAGGGTGGAGGGCCTCTCGTGAGTACATGCCCAGCTAATGAGGTCAAGGCCAGCCTCCTGTGAGCTCAGGGCTGGCCCTCAGAGCCAGTGTCTATCACGGTTTGCTAGCGCTGGACTCGAGTACGCCAGCATTAGAGCAAATCAATCCCAATCCTAAAAATAAGATTCAAAGCACACGTTCTATCCAGAGTGGTCAATACTATCATCTTCATACAGAAGTACAAGCCATTACTCAAGCCCCATTCCTACCTCCCAACCTCTCCAGAACAAACAACAACATCCCTTCCCTTTGCTAAAGGAAAGGAACACAAGATAAAAACTCATGGGGGGGGGGGGGGGGGGCAACAAAAACAAACAAAAAACAAACAAACAAACAAAAACTCATGGGGAGAGCAGGAGCAGCTGAGAGGCTCAGCCAGTTAAGCGGCCCACCCTTTATTTCAGCTCAGGTCATGGTCCCAGGATCCTGGGATCAAGCCCCACGTCGGGTTCCCTGCTCAGCAAGGAGTCTGTTCAAGTGTGCTCTCCTCCTCCCTCTCCCTCTGCCCTTCCCACCACTCACGCGCACTCTCTCTAAATTAATTGTAAAAACAAACAAACAAACAACAACAACAAAAAACACATAACTCCAAGGGGGCAGAGACTTCATCTACTGGGCACTGCTCTTTTCACAGCACCTAGAACCTTGCCTACCAGGCAGCAGCTGCTCAACATGGAAAGGACTATGAATCAGACATCAGGACTATGCTGACCCATATTTACAATAAATGAACATAATCCACTTCTGAGCCAATATCCAGGAAACACTTATACCCCTCTCCTGAAAGGTCTCCAGGAGGTGCTTTCCCTACCTTTCGAAGTCGGTATCCACACAGCCGTCCCTGTTCTGCATCCACCAAATAGAAGAAGATGGAAGGGGCGAGCTCATGTAGCTGTCTCAAGACATTCCGAGTGGCTGGGAACGCTGTGACCTT
This sequence comes from Canis lupus dingo, assembly GCF_003254725.2. Taxonomy (NCBI): domain Eukaryota; kingdom Metazoa; phylum Chordata; class Mammalia; order Carnivora; family Canidae; genus Canis; species Canis lupus. Next base: position 77,921,314 of record NC_064244.1, on the reverse strand, counting down.
GAAGATCCCAGATAGCCCAAGGAAAGAGTTAAAGCTAAAGGATGCTCTCTGTGCACAGTTTCTCAAGATTCATCACTGTTCACCATCAAAAAGCCTTAAGAATCAAACAGTCCATCTGAAAAGAATTAAAGTCCACTGAGGGATCCCTGCGTGGTGCAGCGGTTTGGCGCCTGCCTTTGGCCCAGGGCGCGATCCTGGAGACCCAGGATCGAGTCCCACATCAGGCTCTCTGGATGGAGCCTGCCTCTCTCTCTGCCTGTGTCTCTGCCTCTCTCTCTCTGTGTGACTATCATAAATAAATAAATAATTAAAAAAAAAAAAAAAAGTCCACTGAACCCAAATAGGCTTAAATCTAATTTTGCTTTTGCTAAGAGCCTGAGTTTTCACAAGTGCAGAAGTGCAGAAGTGCAGAAGTGCCATCGGGTGGCACAGAGAAGCCCTTCAGGCCCACACACGGGCTGACCGCACAGAGCTCCAGCTCTGGCCACCAGCTGCCTCAGGACCACCTTCCTCCCACCCAACCCACCAGAGGTTCTCCAGCCACTCTGAAATCTCCTACCTTATACTCGTCGTCGATCAACAGCAGCACCTTGGCATAGTCTTGATCCATGATGGGGAGAAGCAAAGACTGCAAGATGGGACGCTTCAGCACTGGGGGAGCCACCTGACTCCACTTCCCAAAGATGGGATTGAAGACATACAGAGAACTCATGCCCGTGTCCTGAAATGGGCAAGCAAACTGTCAGACCCCACCAACAGGAAAAGAATGCAAATGCTAGAGGTAAATTGTCCCTGATTGCTGGGACTTCAGCTCAACTCTGACAGATTCTCTAGACTCCTCTGTATGGATTTCCTATTTGTGCAAAATAAAGTTTCGCCTAAAGGCGAACCATCCTCAAGGCTAATGTACGTGTCAGAAGGTGAACAGTTAAACAGTCCCTGGCTCTGAAGCTAAGCAAGTACCGCACATGCTGAGGAACAAACACAATGGTCAAGTACGGATTCGGGAACCCCGGGCAGCCATTCCAACAGGGACTAACAAGCCAAGAAAGTGCCCCTTTCTAATGACACCTGAATGAATCCGCTAAAATCCAGCGAATTCCAGGAGGCAGAAACAAATAGCTTTGCATCCTGCTCTCCCTTGTCTCAAGAGAAAGCAGCTGCTCAGCTGGGAAGGAGGGCTGGCTCATCCCAGGTCTGGTGACATCACACCCCCTCCAGAGTCAACCCCCATCGGTCCTTGGTGCTTCCTCCACTTAGACAAACAGCTGGAACAAACAGAGCTCTAACTCCTGAACACTTGTCCCTAGCTCTCCCAGAATTCCAAAGGCCCAGGAGAAATTCAACTTACACAACACTAAAAAGCCACCCCCACTTTGGCTCAAACCTGAGAAGGACAGCCTCACCTTGTCCTTTACCAGGAGGGTGCACTGCGGGGGGTGGGGGAAATGGGCAGTAGTCCTCTGGACCATCAGTTTAAAGGAGGAGTCTGGCTTGACATTGGGGAGATACTGTTTCCACAGGATGGTGCCAGAACTGCTCTCAATGCCAAAAAGCTGCAAGATAAACAAATAACTGACTCACTACTAGAAAGACAAACTGAAGAACTGATTCCATCCTTGGAAATTTTTTTTTTTTTTTTTTTTCCATCCTTGGAAATTAGAACCAGTGTCTACCAAAGGCTTTTTTGCTTCCCACTCACAGAACCTCAGCAGTTTTGCTACTGGGGGCTTAAAACCCTCTACCTCACCTTGCCCGAGGCTGTCACCATCACCATCATCTTCTGGAGATTAAATTCATCTCTGGCTAGGGTGTCAACGTTGATCTCATTCTTAATCTGACTGCGGGGCTTCCGAGCATCATAAAACATCTTCCAGAGGTGAGAAGTCCACGCCTGCAGCAGGATGAGCTGGGACGAGAGGCGTTTCAGGAACATCCCCAGTAAGCCGTCTGGTGTCAAGGAAAAGGTAACACAGCTGAGGCTCACCCCTTATCAGACCAGGTATTTCCAGCAAGAAGCTTTTCCTCATGGGGGATCTCTCCTGCTCCCCTGGAACACTCAAGTCATCCATACATGAAGAAGCAAGCCCAAAGGGCAGTCCTTATCTGAAGCTACTAATCTCACACTCGGGTATAGCCATGCAGGAACTTCCAAAACCTATCTTCCTGGCTCGCAGTTCTCTCACCTCCTGGAATCTTGGAAAGGGAGACCAGGAGGTCAGGAATCAGCCATGCAGGACGTGGCCATGCTGAGCATGTCTCCACCACAGCCCGCATCCAGAATGGCCAGAGGAAGGCTTCTGGGTGCCACAAGAAAGCCAGAAGAGGGGAGTATGTGGGAGCGCAGAATGCAGAGGTAAGTGTGCCGTGGACAGGAATTTCCATTACCCACTGCTCTACCCCCACCCTGTTCACTATTGAACCTACACCCAACAGACCTACTTGCCACCAACTTCCCTGGGCAATCGTTCACCCCTGACCCTGTCAATGAGGGTGCCACCCTCAAGTCTTCCCCACAGGGTAAGTGTGGCCACCAGAGCAAGGTAGCATGAGTAAAGAGATGGTCTCTGGCGTCTGGCAGCCTGGATTAAAATCCTAGCTCTACTACTCACTAGCTGGGTGACCTGGGAAATGTACATAACTTCTGGCCTCTGGTTCCTCATCTGTAAACTTGTATATAGTCCGAAGACCACATGACCTACACACAGGACTTCATGCCATGCAGGGTCCCCAGTGAGTGCTCACTAAAGAGTGGTGCCCTTGCGTATGCTACTTTCCAGCAACCTCAGCTCAAGGAAGTGAGAGGCAAACAGGACAAGTCACAGGAACAGCAGTCCATGCACACACAGTTATGTACCTCATTGATGCAGGTCAGGAAAAACAAAGAATTAACCAAAAGCTAGCCACGTGGGCAGGCAATGAGCAACAAGGCAGCAGGAAGCAGATTTTACCTTGAATTGCTGGATCCGGGCAGCAGAAATAAATAGTAAAGTCAAATTAATCCTCGGCTCAAGAGAACCCACAATGCCTACCAAGGTGCCTGGCCCAGAGTAGGCCCTCAGTAACTACGGCTGCAGAGTGAGGGATGGGAGGGAGAGGCGGGAGGCAGGACTGACCAGAGTGGAATGAACCAAGTCCATTCTGGGGCCTGGGACTGGCCAGCAGCAGAGGACACTGCCAATTACCACAACAACCCCATCAACCCAGTTACACCTCTCCAGAAAGAGGTGGCTGGTGCCTGGGGGACAAAGTATGATACAGTGCCTGGCAGATCTGAGGTACTGAGACAATGGTAGTTACTACTCTACTAAGTTAAGACTCTTTCCTCAGGATCTTCCCATAGAAGGGTTTCCAAGTGGCTCCTTTCAGAGAGAAGAACCGTTACCTAAACCACGTGGCCATGTACGCACTGGAATCTGGTCGCAGAGCTAGTTCCACACACACTGGCAAAATGACTGCACCCAGAAAGCCGGAGATGCCGTGAGCCAGCCATCTCCTGTCGTCTAACTACCAGACTCATTCTTGGAGCAGCCCCTCCAACCACTATGCTGTCCCAGAGTCCCCCGTGCATACCTGCCTTCTTGCCAAATTCTCCTTCCAGCTCAGCCTGCGCACCAGTCAGGGGCAGATCCACCATCTCCAGGCATACCACCTCCGCCAGCGACTCCTCCCGGCCCCACAGCACCACCTTCCCTGCTACAGAAACCCTGGTTACGAAACCCAAGCCTGCCTCCCTCATAGCCCAAAGGCTCTTCTATGTGGCTAAGGGATTCCAGCAGCTCTCATGTCAGGCAGAGAAGCAGCCACAGCAGGGGGCGGCATTTAACAGTCCAAGGGAAGTTCCAGATCCCACCCTGGAATGCTAAGGGATTATTCAAAAACAGATGACATATGGCTCTAAAAAATATTCAGGCCACACTCCCCTGGAATCTTTCCCAGAAACCAGTCCACGGCCCCAAAAATATAGTCTGACTAGAAATCTGGGCAGGCCTTAAAAAAACAGGCTGGATGAGGTCTGCTCACCCAGCTGCTGCAGGAAGAGGAGCAGGTGATCCTCTGTCTGTACCAAGGCCCGGTAGCCCACAGAGTCGTCCTTCTTCAAGAACACCTGGATGTAGAGCTGTAAGCAAAGTCCCAACCACTGCAGTCAGCCACAACCCAAATGTCTCTGAGCACCAGACCCCCAGATTCAAGGTATCAGAAGTTGTTAAAGGCTCAGCACACGAAGTTATTCATCATGTAAGCAACATGGCTTACAGCCTAGACCTCAATGAGATAACAAGAACTTGTCAGAGCCAGCACAGTGCCACTAGGCTGCAGCCCAGACCTCAGAGGAGGAACCGGACTGCCTCTCAGGCACTGTGTCATTCCATATGCTCCAATCACTCCCCACAAAGTGAGCAGAAGGCCAAGATCAGAGCTTCCATTTTGGAGATGGGGAAGCCACAGCCCAGGGAAGCTGAAGAACACCCTAATTGTGCATGGAGGCCATATAAGACGATGACCAAAAGTGCAGGCTGGGGCACTGGTGACAACTTACTAGCCCCGTGACTCTGGACAGGGTCCTGGATCTCACAAGGCACAAGTTTAATTTTAAAATGAGGGCAGTAGTAAGCACTTCGCAAGACTGGTGAGAAAGCTAAATCAATTAGTGTATCAGTAAGTAGCTCAGCACAGTGCCTGGCACGCTCACCACTTTGCACAAATGATACCTGCCTCTACTACTAATCGTGAGGACTTCTGACAAGTCAGCTGTTCAGAGGAACTGAACTCATGTCCAGAGAGCCCAAACACAGGACCCAAGAATTGTGACCTGGCCCTGAGGGAAGGGACACCCACTCTCGGAAGCCCACGGGCCAGAGCCCAAAGACAAAGCCTTTGACTCACCCGCTCTGGCCGAGTGCCGTTCTGTTCCAAACTGAAGGTGATGGAGGTGTCGAGCAACCGCCGACCTGTCTCCACTAAGTAGAGATTAATGGTGTAGGTCTGGTTGAAGCAAGTCAATGAGTCCTATGGGTACAGACAGCACGGGTCAACTAGAGAGATCCCCTAAAGCCAAGTCCCACAAAAGTAGTTCAGGAATTGGGGTTAACTACCCTAATGAAGGGCCACGTCAAGAAAGAAATGCAAAGAAAAACAAAAGGAAAAAAGAAAGGCAGAAATAAGGTATCTGAGTAAGCAAACAGGACCACTGTACTTATGTCAGAAGGAAGTCACTACAGAGCAGCTGACCTCCCCTACAGAGGTAAGACCCCAGCAAGGAAATCACAAAGCTCTTCAGAAGAGCTCAGGAGAGGGGGGCCTGGGTGGCTCAGTCAGTCAAGCATCTGCCTTCGGCTCAGGTCATGATCCCAGGGTCCCGGGACTGAGCCCTGCAACGGGCTCCCCGCTCAGAGCCTGCTTCTCACTCTCCCTCTGCCTGCCACTCTGCCTGCTGGTGCTCTCTCCATCAAATAAATATCTTCCAAATAAAGAAAGAAAAAAAGAAAGGAATTCAGGAGCTGGAAGACACAGCAGAAAGTGTCCCACCCAGGGTCCTGTGTCCTGCTGCAGCACAACTGCACAGATCACCACTCAGCAATACCAGCCAGGGCCCCAGAGGACATGCGCAAACAGAGCGAGAAGAAAAAGTGCTTGAGAGCAGACTCTAGGGATCCTACATCCAATTTCCCAACTACAAAGGATCCAGACAAACATGATTCATAGACTGCAGCAAACGCCATCTGAGGCTGAAAGCTCTGGGAGACCCGCTCCAGCCTTCCTGGACCCTGTTATCCAGGGTCCATAGTGCCCAATGCCACACCGTACCTGGGGACTGGGCTTTTCCGCAAAGCTCCCCAGTGACCCATCTTCAGAACTGCTAGGCTTCTGCTAGGGAAAAGAAAAGGATGGAAGAGAAAACTTAGCCATGGGGTCACTCCCCAGTCCCTGAAATTAAGCCATCTTTTCCGTGTCATCTCAGAACCCAGGAGAAGACGTCACTCCTCACTACTGCTTACAAGTCTACATAGCTTAACAGCTGCGGATGAAAGTAGGGTTGCAATATTAGGTTCCTGTTCCTGAGGACAAGGGGGTGTGCTGAAAGCACTATAGAGCAACTGAAAACTTACTTCTCAACAGCTTCCTGCCCCCTGGGTTCAAACTGCCCTGACTTTTGGTTCTCAAGGCTCCCGATAGACATAAGGAAGGAACACCCTCCAGTGCTGACCGTTACTCTCGACACTCACCACTTCGCTGCGACAGGTCACCACTGCAGCCACCGTCTTCTCTCCAGTGGTGGCAAAGCTCACCAGCGCAGCCTGGGAATAAAGCAGTGTCAGTTCCTAAATGGGGCCTATACCAGCCAGCGGCCTTACAAAGGAGCATCTCCCTAGGGAGGTCCCTTGGCCTTGGAGCTGAAAGTGCTCCTGACTTTGGAGCATGGCAACCAGGATACTTGAGAACAGAGGGAGGCCCCTGGTGCCTCCACAGCTGAAAACAGGCCCTTCCCCTACTACAACACAGGTAGAGGCCAACCCTAAGTCTCATGCTTTTCTTGGTATCTATAGGGAAGCTTGAATTACTCCCACTCTCCTATGGACTCAGGGGAAGATCCTTTGTTAATTCTCAGAAGAAAAAGTGTTCCATTTCTGCTCTAATGCTAACCCCTCTCACACCACACACAGAGATGTCTGGATCCAGAGCAAACATCTACAGATTCACAAGCAGGACTTACTAGTATCATGGCTTGGCTAGATCCTCCTGAATCCTAGCCCCATACAGCCTGAACTTACCTGTGGGAAGTTTTTGAGCAGACTCAGGGCTCCGTGACGGTAGTGCAGCAGAGCATAGTGGCTTGGGGACAACTGCAGGAAGAACTGGGCCCGAGAAGGATCCACTGGGTTGGGCTGTGTGGGAAGGACCCGGGGTTGGAATCCACTTGCAAATTCTAAATCCAGAGACTGAAAGGCAAGAAGAAAGAGGATTAGGGCTAAAAGCAGGCAAGTCACTGATCCACCGATCAATCCCAGGCCTCTACCTGGGCCAAGTCATATGGTTCTAGAAGAGTGGCCATTCAAGTTCCCTAAAGAGAAGAGTGGCCTACCTATTTCCCTTTACATGAGTTCAGCCAGAGGCCTGACTTTCTTCCAACTGCCAAGGCTCAGGAAGCAAGCAGTGTCAGTGGAAGAAAGACTTTCCTAAGCAGCAAAGGCAAGGCCTCAGGCCAGGGAGCAGCAGCACTACCTCTCACCTGCAGTGGTATCTGCCTCAACTCCCACTCTGTCTCCAGGGCCAAGGTCTGGAGGGACCGTGAGCTTGGGTCAGGGCACACCAGGACAGCCTCATCCACCACACCACAGGCTCCAGTAAGACTCTGAAGCCAGGGGGTTGACACCCTGACCTACAAAAAAGATAGCAGAACGTTTGTGAGAATTTCTACATTTTCCTCTCTGTTCATCAGCAAGGTCACCACCAGGGCCTAAGCTTGAGGGTTCTCTTCATGGCTGGTTCCAAAGGACTTCTTCCCATCCCTCCCAACTTCTCAAGAGCTCCAAAGATGGAAAAATCAGAATTTTTTTTTTTAAGATTTTCTTTTCACTGGAAAAATATACTAGGTCATTTTTAAGACCTGACACTTCAAATAAGCATTTCTCTACTGTACTTATCATATGTGGTTCTCTATCACTACTTCCACAGTATTACCTTCTAAGAAACTCACAGTGAAAACACCTACATAATTTTCCAGCCCTCCCAGGAAAGCACCATGCATGAAATGTGAGGGCTTTAAACCAACACCTGATGAGGAGAAAGCAGCCTCCAACTGAACAGAATCAGGGACCATGAATGGCTTTTGCATCTGCCCAGCCAAGTTCCCTGGACCCCAATGCAAAGAAGGGCTCCATATATTCCCCTCCACAATCAATAAGGCTCCTCAAGCCAGATGCCTGGCCATCCATACCTGCTGAACAATCTCTCCATCTTCCACATTAAACTTGACAATGTTCACGTGGCTGAAGGGAACAACTCCAAGGGCCCACACCACCCCAGAACCGTAGGAATACATCATCTGGTAATGGATGCTGTCACTAAGGGAAGAAAAAGCAAGGAGCAACAGCTTCAGCGGCAGGACAGGCCCACTCCCAGGTCCTCTAAAATCAGCCAGGTCCCTGCCCACAGATCACAAATTAGCAGTCCCTAAGGAGGTTTTGTTTGGTTTGGTTCTTTTAAAACAGCCATCAGGCTCCCTGCATGGAGCCTGCTTCTGCCTCTGTGTCTCTCATGAATAAATAAATAAAATCTTTAAAAACTAAAAGTAAATAAGTAAAACAGCCATCAACATTTAAAACTAAAAAAAAAAAAAAAAATTTAGAACTGACTTTACATGTAAAAACCAGACTCCTGGCTCTTAAAAAGTAGAAGCATCGCTAGGCAATTCCTATAGGGCGTCAATGAGCTGAGTAAGGCTGCCCCCCGGAGGTAAGTCAGACACACTGCAGCTGCCAGCAATTCCTACTGGGCCTGCTTTGCTCCCAGGTGCCAGGCATTTGGCCACATGCAAATTTGAGTTTTATGCCCTGAAAATAGCCACAGGTCTAAGCAAATCTTTTCCTTTCTTTCCTCCCTCCTGATCCTTCAGAGCTTTAATGCTTTCCATGACTAGGACCTCTGGTAACCATCTCAAACCTTGCTCAGTTCTTCCCTTGAGCTCTTCTTCAGTTGTTCTGATTCATAACATGAATGAAAGGCTCAGTCCGACTTGAATTAGAAATCAAAAAGCCCAGAGTGCTATGACCATAATTGAATAAGCCACTCCCCTTGCTGGACTGTCTCTGGTGCCCAGTTTGAGAATCTTCCACTCACTGCAAAGAAATGCCAGAAGTAGCACGGCCTCTGAGTGCAGGCTTCTATCTACTGAGCCCAACACAAGACACATGAGGCCAACACAAGTGGAGCCTGAGTCAGAATAAATGTTACAACCCTCAGAAACAGGAGCTTGTGGAGAGCAGAACGAGGCAGCCACCACCTGGTGGGAAGGTGGCCTTACCTTTCGGGGAGGTGTTCCACCCACTTCAGGTGTCCGCTGGAGAGATGATGCAGGGCAAGAGTGGTCTTCTTCAGGACCGCAATGTACCTCACTGATTCCTGCAGACCCACCAGCCCAAGTGCCTGGAAACTGAGCACAGGTGCAGGAGTGAGCACTGCCAGCACCTCCAGGGTCTCAGATGAGAGGAGATAATCTGAAACACTACCACTGTAGCTTAGTAGGTAAGAAAATAGGCCTTGGGGTCAAATGCATCAGGATCCTAATATGGGCTCTGCTTCTGGTTAGCTGACTTGGGAGGCTGCGCTTTCAAGCACTTGGCTGTACTGCTTCCCTGAAGCCCTGTGAACCTCCTCAGTCTTGTTACCTCCTTCCCCTAGGAATTCCCAGCAAGTAGATCATCCCTCTACCATGGCATCTGTCACCCCGTACTGAGATTACAGGCTATGTGCTTGCCTCCCCACCGCTGACAATGTGTTTCTTGACAACAGAAATCTTCTCGAGTCACATGTGCATTCCACTGCCTGGGGGTGCGCCAAATATTAATCAGATAAATTATTATCAGAAGAGATATACACTAATGCAAATGACCCCAAAATTGAAACAATCCCAGGAAAGATGTAACAGTTGCCCAAGCTATTCTCTCAATATAAAATTAAAACATTGAAAGATTTATATTACATTCCTATATCTAGGACGTCAGAGTTCTCATATCACAGTAAGGTTAGGAGCAGCATTCAAGTGCAAGGATAAACACTGCACCTAGCACAGAGCTCTGCATCCAATCGGTGCTCAAGAAACACTGGCAGAGTAACCACATGTTCCATGACCTCAGATCATTAAGACACAGGGTGTTTGATGTTATTTGGTTCTTCAGTGGCCTGTGAGGAAAAAGTCAAAAGACCCTAAATTGCTGTCCATGCAGACCTGTGTTTCAGCAAAACCTCAAACCACGGCTACCTGAAATATAGCTTCCAGGGACGCCTGGGTGGCTCAGTGGTTGAGCGTCTGCCTTCGGCTCAGGGTGAATTCCCAGAGCCCTGGGATCAAGTCCCACATTGGACTCCCACAGAGAGCCTGCTTTTCCCTCTGCCTATGTCTCTGCCTCTCTCTGTCTCATGAATAAATAAATAAAATCTTTAAAAATAAAAAAATTTTGGGATGCCTGCGTGGCTCAGTGGTGGAGCATTTGCCTTCAGCTCAGGGTGTGATCCCAGGATCCTGGGACCGAGTCCCACATCAGGCTCTCCACAAGGAGCCTGCTTCTCCCTCTGCCTGTTTCTGACTCTATCATGAATAAATATATATAATATTTTAAAAAATAAAAAAATAATTTAAGTTAAAAAAAAAAATAGAGCTTCTTGCCCTCTACCTGCCACTGTCCAAGGTAATCTCCCAGTTCAGACCCCCAATGTTAGTCTCCCAGGAACGCATGATCCGGCCTCCATTGGACACAGTGATTGCATCTGGAAGAGAAAAAATTCATGGTGAAGTCATCTCCCCAACTGGTACTCTGTTGGGGTATCAGACTATCCTCTGATGGGCTGTGAGCAGAGGCCACACCTCTGATGTATGGATGCAAATAGAAGTTATTTATGATACCTGTCCCTTACCTTTTGGGAACACTCCTTTTTTTCACTAGCAGACCCTGTATGAAGGAAGGAACTGAGGAATGGGGAGATGGACCAACACCACGAGAGAGACCAGGCAGGACTGTGCTTACCCTGTCCGTAGAGCAGCATAGCATCCACTGCCCCTTCTGCTGTGCCCTTGTCAACATGGCGCCACACTGAGAGACACGAGAGTCAGACATTACCATTAACTAGAGAGAGGCGTGCAAAAAGGTAGCAGAGAACCAAAGAGGTCTTTGCACCTTGGTTACTTCATTTTATTTCAAGGGAGAGGAGGATTACACTTAACTGACAATGATCCCCTCACACTCACTGGGTACTGAGGGGAGGAAGGTTTGAGAGGAGCCAGTCCTGTCCCAATCTGAAGTCTCCTCACTTCCCACCCCCCCCCAACCACCCTAAACATACAAATGCATGACAAAATAACAGGATCTTTAAGATGCACAAGAAAAATAGTGATTGTAAATTATATCACCATGATTTTAGTGCCTAAAAAACATCCATAAAAGTAGCAAGAGAAAATGGATTTTTTGAAACAGTATCTTAAGAACTCTTAGAACTCAGGCTAAGGGGATAAACTAAAAAGTCGTTATAGGGAAACAGTTAATATTCAAAGCTAACACAACTGAAAAAAAGAATCAGAATCCAGTAAGAGATGCATCTTTCGGCCAATCTGTCCCTAACCTGGGAAGCAACCAGGAAGGCTACACAGGCCATGGGCCATCCTGGATTCATGAGGCTCAGCCACTCCACCCCAAGCTACGGCCCACACTGGTCACTCACAGATCTCCCCAGTCCGAGAATTTAATGCTGCAATCACATTCTTCTCTGTAGCCACAACCAACTTCTTGGATCCAGGGGAAAACTCCAAGGAGGCAAACTTGAGTTTCCCGACATACTGCTGTCTCCTGAGGAAGTGAGGACAAGAAGTGTGAAGGCCAAAATCATCACTGCGCAAAAAGTGTTTTGTGAAGAGACCACTGCACCAACACGTGAGGTGGTCACCATCATGGGTATCTTAGGACGTGTGAAGAATGTCTGTTAATGAGGAAATCTGATCAAAAGCAAGATTTCTAGGCAATGTAGTCAGAAACCAAGAGAACAAGAAGAGAGAATAGACCCTCATAGATAAGAAGTACAACTCTTCTTTAAAAAAAAAAAAAAGATTTTATTTATTTATTCATAGAGACAGAAAGAGAGAGAGAGAGGCAGAGACACAGGAGAGGGAGAAGCAGGCTCCATGCAGGAGCCTGACATGGGACTCGATCCCGGGTCTCTAGGATCATGCCCTGGACTGAAGGCGGCGCCAACCACTGAACCACCCGGGCTGCCCCCAACTCTTACTTCTAAATGCAAGCACATATTGATCTCAAGGGCCACCCAAAAGAACACCAGGTCTAAATCTCCTACAGGAACAAACATCAGTCCTCTCTGTATTCATTAACGGGACCAGACACTCCTATTACACGAGGGAAGAGACACAAAGTCTGTGTCCACAAGCATACAATCCAACTGGCCCTTCTATTCTGACTCCTGGAGAAAAAAAATCATGCGAATTTTCCAACAAAACTCCACAAACTGGGTCAGGCTTCTGTTCTCTTCAGCCTTTTCGAGCCCACCCGATGTTCAGGATCCATTTGACTCATTACTCACGCTTTCCTTGGAATATTTCCCATCCTTTTCAACACCCCTCTCAAGCATAAAGGGAATATAATTAGCTTTGCATGGCACACTACCAAGTACACGGGAGGTACTTGCACATTGCTGCTACAGGAAAAGTACTCTCATCCCTGGCAAACTAAACACACATGGCATTTACACTAAATTTCTCTTATGTTGTTTGGTCTAAGAAAAAAAAAAAAGGAAGCAACTCAGCAGATAGTAAAGAAACAGGCTTATATGACATAACAGGCTTATATGACCTGTATTTTCATGTACTTAATTCTCTCTATATCCATTGAACGCTCTATGAAATACATAGGACAAATGTTATTACTCTCATTTTACAGATAAGTAAACTAAGGTCTGTTGGGGTCAACTAACTATAGTCAGAAATAGAACACAAAACTAAGACTTTCTGATTCTAATTACCATGCTCTCTTTTAAAATACTGTTATCTGGGGCACCCGGGTGGCTCAGTCAGTCATGACCCAGGCTCATGAGCCTCAAGAGACCCACGTCAGGTTCCCTGCTCAGTGGGGAGCCTGCTTCTCCTTTTGCCTCTGCCTGCCACTCCTCCTGCTTATGCGCGTGCTGTCAAATAAATAAAATCTTTAAAAATAAATAAGTAAAATAAAATATCGTTATCTTTTATCTGGACTGTAAAAGTAATGCCTGCTCAGGGCTCAGGGATGGCTCCATCAATTAAGCATCCAACTCTTGATTTCAGCTCAGGTCATGATCTCAGGGTCACGAGATCCAGCCCTGTGTCATCTGAGCATGAAGCCTGCTTACAATTCTTTCTCCCTCTCCCTTTGCCCTTCCTTCGTGTATGCTCTTTCTCTGCGGGGTGGGGGACAAACTAAAGCAATGTCTGCTCATGATAGAAAATACGAAAAATACATAAAAGCATTTCTTAAAAATTTAAAATGTCTATCATACCACCACCATAAACTCTTCAGTGTTTTAGGGTACTTCCTTCTGTTTATGTATCTGTAATGACATGTTTGTACTATTCTGCTAAATTAGAACCATACTACATACACGTACAGGCTGTACATGCGCAATATATACATTGTATTGTGAGCATTTGTCCACATCATTAAAAATATGACTTAGGTTGAATTTATTTATATTTTTTAGATTTTATTTACTTATTCGTGAGACAGAGAGAGAGAGAGAGAGAAGGAGGCAGAGACACAGGCAGAGGGAGAAACAGCCTCCATGCAGGGAGCCCGACGCAGGACTCGATCCCAGGACTCCAGGATCATGCCCTGGGTCAAAGGCAGGCGCTGAACCGCTGAGCCACCTGGGGATCCCCGACTGAGTGCTTTCTTACCTCTCCATCTACAGCACCCAAAACAACTGCTGACCTCTACAGACACACACACACACACACACAAAAACATGAATCAATGTATCTGATACAGAAAACACTTCACAGAGGAGGAGCTACCTGAGCTGGGCTCTGAAGAATTAACTGTTTCCTGAATAGTCCTGATAATAGGTAATACTTAATTGTACTCCACGCGCCAGACATTGTGCTAACTTAACGATCTCATTCATTCTCACCCCTACTGTAGGTAATGATGAACTATTAATAAGATCATTTTACAGGGACTCCCGGGCGGCTCAGCGGTTTAGCACCTGCGTTCGGCCCAGGGCGTGACCCCGGAGACCCAGGATCGAGTCCCACGTCGGGCTCCTTGCACGGAGCCTGCTTCTCCCTCTGCCTGTGTCTCTGCCTCTCTCTGTGTGTCTCTTATGAATAAGTAAAAAGAAAAGAAAGCAAGCAAGCTGGCACCTCCCAGCTGATGGGAGACGTGCTGGGCCCGTCCTGAGCCCGGGGCCGGGTGGGGCTGAATGACCGGAGAAGGGGCTCGGTTTAGGACCCGCAGGGAGACCCGAGCCCCTGCTCACGCACCCGAGATGCCAAGTCGAGGAAAAGCGAGAGTCCACTGTGGGGCCACGGGCCCCGCCGCCCGGTAGACCCGAGCCTGACCCGCACGGAAACCGGGCCTCCGGCCAGAACCCCAAGCCCGCCTCAATGCCGGGCCCGCGGAGACGGGCTGAGAAGCGGCCCTGACGCTGCTTCGTCCAACGCTCTCCTGCGGCCGTCTCCCGCCTCTTTCAACTCTCGAACGCGGAGACCCACATTTTCATTTCGCACCGGGCCCCCCGGAGGTGCTGCGGCCGGTCCCGCTGCCCGCGACCCGTCCTCCCCGTAGCAGGCGCGAGGCTGGCGCTGAGAAAACAGCCGCACAGCTCCCGAACGTGACCCACACGCACGCACCAGTCGAACTTGCCCACTTGGTCTTCGTAGACCGCGGCCGCAAGGACAAGCAGGGCGGCCCAGAGCCAGTAGCGGAGACCGGCCGCCGCCGCCGCCGCCATGATGAGAGCCGGGCGCCCCGCCCCCGCCCGGCATGCACCGCGCCGCAGGCTCCGCCCCCGCGGAGCTAGGACCCCCGGCGCGCGGGAAGTCGCCCTGGAGCCCGCCTGGCGGGGAGAAGCCGGCTGCGGCGTGGGTTGAGGCAGGCACGCGCGGGGGCAGCCCCCGAGGGCCGTCCCAGAGGCCCCCGCGCCGCCGGGGTCCTAGCAGGCAGCGCCGCCTGCTGCCTGCCGCCGCACGTGCCTGCAGCGCGATGCCCAAATCCAAGCGCGACAAGAAAGGTGAGCGGGGGCCGCGGGGGCGCGGGGGCGCGGCGGGCGGCTGGGCCGCGGGGAGCCGAGCCTGCCGGGGCAGGGAGCGGAGAGCGCGGGGCGTCGGCGGCCCTTCCGCGGCTTGCGCGCCACCTCGCCGTGGCCCTTCCCCACCCCCACCCCGGCCGCGGCCCGGCGCCCCCCGCGCCCTCGCCGCCCGGTGGGACTCGCTCCCGAATCCGGCCCTGGTGCTCGCAGGGCCTCTGCGTGGCTCGCTCGTGCCCGGGTCGCCCTGTAGTTGGGCCTGGCTCCGCCACCAGCTCCTGGGAGGCGGTCGCTGACCACTGCGCCGGGCGGTAGCGCCTCTTGCCTCGCGGCCCCAGCACAGTCGCTGGACGGATGCTTCGGGGCCCGGCGCTCGCGGTGTTGGCGGGGCGGCAGGTGCAGCAAGCGAGGCCTAGGCCCTTCGTGGACTTTAACGATTTGGTCGTGGGAAATACATCCCTCCCCACCCCCACCCCCCCAAAAAAAACACCAAAAGTCAAATCAGGTTACATCACGATGAGTCTCAGGAGCTAAATAAAAGGGAGACAGGGCAGTGATGTTATTCCGTCTAGTGCAGCCAGGGATGGTGCCTGATGAGCCAGTAAATAAGCGAACATCTAAGGAAGGTTAGTGAGCCGTCCTCGGAGCTCCCTGGGAGAGCGACTGTTGCAAGGAGAGGGAAGGTCGGGGGCAAGAGGCCCGTGTGGCTGGAGCAGAGTGTGCAAGGAAGGGGCAGTGGGCAGGGCTTTGGCTTTCACACCCAAGGCTGGAGCACAGGGATGACACACTTGGACTTTTTTTTTTTTAAGATTTTATTTATTTGAGACCCAGCATGAACAGGGCGAGGGGCAGAGGGAGAGCGAGAAGCAGGCTCCAAGCTGAGCGCCAAGTGTAGGGACGCCCGGGTGGCTCTGCGGTCCAGCGTCTGCCTTCAGCCCGGGGCGTGATCCTGGAGACCCTGACCTGGAGACATCTGACCGAGTCCCACATTGGGCTCCCTGCATGGAGCCTGCTTCTCCCTCTGCCTCTGATCTCCCCGTCTTCCTCTCTCTCTCTTCTGTCTCTCTCTCTCTCTCTCTCTTTCTGTGTCTTTCATGAACAAATACATAAATAAACATCTTTAATTAAAAAAAAAAACAGCAAGTGTAGAGCCAGGCACAGGGCTCAATCCCCACAACCCTGAGATCATGACCAGAGCCAAAGTCAGACGCTTAACTGACCAATACCCCCGTGCCCCCCTCCCCTCCCCGCCCCGGACCCCAGCATGGGTCAGCATCTAAAAGATCACTCTAGGGGCATTGGGTGGCTGAGTCGGTTGAGTGTCAGACTCTTGGTTTTGGCTCAGGTCGTGATCCCAGGTTCATGAGATCAAGCCCCACATCAGGTTCCTTGTTGGGTGTGGAGCCTGCTTAAGATTCTCTCTCCCCTGGCAGCGCCAGTGGCTCAGCAGTTTAGCGCTGCCTTCAGCCCAGGGTGCAATCCTGGAGACCCAGGATCAAGTCCCACGTCAGGCTCCCTGCTTGGAACCTCCTTCTCCCTCTGCCGGGTGTCTCTGCCCCTCTCTCTCTCTCTCTCTCTCTCTCATGAATAAATCAATCAAATCTTTAAAAAAAATTAAAAATGCTTTAAAAAAATATTCTCTCTCCCCATGTTCATCTGCTCCTCCCCACCTCTATCTCTCTCTCTCTCTGAAAACGTTTTTTAAAAAATCACCCTGGTTGCTTTGATGATAATAGATTGGGGAAGGTGGAGATAGAAGGCAAAGTTGGAATGAGCGAGATCAGCAGTAATGTAAGACGGGGTAAGGCTGGCTTGGTCCAGTTATAGCAGTGGAAATGGTGGGAAATGGACAAGGGCGTTTGGTTTCCGCTCCTGCGCTGCCCTTGCCCTGACTGGTGTGATTGCCATTCTATGTATATGCCTTGTGAGTGCCAGGCGGGATGAATAAGGAGAGGAGGGAGCTCTGGTGAGATCTCACAAATCCCATCTTTCTGGTTAAGAAGAAATTGAGCCCCTAGCTCTTGGGGAGAGGTGCTTGCCCTCCCCACAGAGACACTGCTTTATCCAGGAGTCCAAACTGCAGAACAGGACGTAGCAGAGGAGACAGAGCCCCCAGATTCATCATGCCACAGCTGAGGCCACCAAAGATTTTCTCTGTGCGCCGTGGTGGAGAGCAGATAGGGAGCTGCCTCAGCGAGCTAAGTCTGCTAAGTGCCCCTGAAAGCACTTCAAGGACAGGAGCGAGCCCTGCCCCCACGCCTCAGTATCCCCACTCGGATTTGTAGTTTAGCCTGAGAGGAGCGCAGGACCACCTGGTTCATTAAGTAATAGGAAATGTGCGAGGGGATCTCCAGGCTCAGGAACACTAGAGAGGAGGCGCTTGGAGGACCCTGGGAATACACAGCCTTGCCTTTCCTCCTGCCGGCTTGGTGCAGCTGAGCTACCAAAGGGGAGAGGGAAATGAGTCCGCAGGGCCTCTGGATTCGCCTCTCATCATCTCTCCTTTTCTTTGTATTAGTTTCCTTAACCAAAACTGCCAAGAAAGGCTTAGAACTGAAACAGAACCTGATAGAAGAGGTAAGAGCTCATTCTTTTCATTTTCTTTATTTTTCATTCTTTTTATTGTTCCAGACCTTGAATTTGGTTTCTAAGGGTACCTCTGGGGCTGCCAGAAAAACTGTTTTAGAAAAAAAACACACCACCACAGGGTGCTGGTTCAGCCCTTTTCCCCCAGCAGCAGAAGCATTAGAAACTCCCCTGGCAGTGATTTCCAGCTTTGACAGAGCTCTTCCTCTGTGCCTTGAACCCCCACTAAGTGCTCCATGTGTGCTGTGTACCCCGTCTTTGCAGTGTGCCTGGAGGAGTTACCACTGTCTTGCAGCTAGGTGACAGAAGCCTAGGGAGATTTGGTGGCCTGTCAGAAAGCTTTGGAGTTAGGGGGGGCCTAGCTGGCTCCATTGGTAGAGCATGGGACTCTTGCTCTTGGGATCATGAGTTCAAGTCCCATGTAAAGTAGATTACTTAAAAAAAACAACAGTGGGGTTATCAGATGTGAGTAAATGCGCCAGCCCACTGTCCACACTACGGCAGGCTGCGTGAGAGGAGAGTCTCCTCCAGCACAATGATTCCTTTTCCTTGAGACCACGTCATCATCACTGCAGCCAGCAATATGGGCAGAGCAGGGCTGGTGAGCCACCTCCCCTTGGGAGTAAATAATGAGACTTTATAGATTTCCATTTAGCAGGAGTCTTCCAAGTGTAGCTAAGTGTTTCTAGGTTGTCAGTTAATGGGCAAACCAAAGCGATCCATTCCACTCCCAGGCACAGGTAAATCAGAGACCTGGAAGACCATGGGATTTCTGCTTACCCTGCACTTTGAGACCACACCTGCCCTGCCGCGGGGGAGCCCCTGTAATCTTTGAGCTTGGCTTCAGTGACAGAAGTAAAGAGGAAACAACCAGATTAGAAGCCTCCAGCTCTAAACTTCCACTGCTGTTAGGGACCTAGAGCAGATTCTTCCCCTTCTGAGGCCCAACCCATGCTGCCCCTTGAACTCCAGAGCCCCATGAATTGTCCCATAGCTTCGGAAATGTGTGGACACATACAAGTACCTTTTCATCTTCTCCGTGGCCAACATGAGGAACAGCAAGCTGAAGGACATCCGGAACGCCTGGAAGCACAGCCGGTAAGTAGGCAATGGGACGAGGGTCTTTCTGAGTAGGGAAGGAGGCAGGATGCTCTCCAAGCACAGGGGTGGTGATTGACCCTCGGGTACCTGGGTCCCACAGATAACCACCTTCGTGAGGACAAAGTGCCACACTCTCCAGAGGCACTTTTTAACTGTTACAGCTGCTCTTGCCTTGAGCTCCTTGCGGGGAGGACTTGGTAGTTGTTTGGGAATGTTGGAACAGTGATCCCTCAGGAGAAGGGGCTCCCTTCCCCCTGGGGTCTGGTCCTTTTAGGAACATCCCATCAATTTTAGAATGTGTACTCCAGGATGCACACGAGGGCAGGCTGCGTGAGCCACATGGCAGGTACCCGTCGTTGGACTGAATCTGTGTTGGTACAAGTGCTGACCCTGGTCTGCCTCAGACCAGTAAATGTGCCTCTTCCTTATATCCAGACTGGGAAGTCTAGGGGAGCACGTAATACCCACAGTGGGCCGCTAGACTAAGTATTGTGAATGTTGAAATAATGAAAATAATGAAAGGGGTCCTTGGCTGCGGACAGTGGGCTGGCAGGGCTACATGGAAGGAGTAGGAGCCTCTGGCCACACCTTCTGCTGCGGAACAGCCTGGGCCTGAGTTCCAGCTCCAGAGGACCAGAGCCGGTGTACAGGCGCCTAAGTTGGGGAGGGTCCCTGGGGCACTCTTCACAAACCCCTTTTCCTCCATAGGATGTTCTTTGGCAAAAACAAGGTGATGATGGTGGCCTTGGGTCGAAGCCCAGCTGACGAGTACAAAGACAACCTGCATCAGGTGAGTTTCTGGCCATGTCGCCAGTGGAGGGATGGGGAGAGCAAAACCTCATTTAAGGTTCGGTTCTCCTTAACCCCCAACCCTAGGTAGTCCCCCACGTCCACCCCCTGCCACCAGCTGTGTCAGCCGAAAACATCTGCAGATACTGCAAGATGTCTAACGGGATTGGGCCGGCCCCTTTCATTCTGTAGGTCAGCAAGAAGTTGAAGGGTGAGGTCGGCCTGCTTTTCACCAACCGCACCAAGGAGGAAGTGAATGAGTAAGTGTTTTTGGGATGTAGCAGGGAAGGAATAATCCGGATACTTTGTACAGTATGGAGGCACTGAGTAAAAACTGGTTCCTGGAACACCGCTCCTGAGTCTTCGTTCTCTGCAGCACCGTGCTCCACGCTGATGCCTGTCTCGCAGCAGACACGGACTAGGAGGGGAGGCCAGGCCAAGGGAGCCTGGCTTCATGCGGGGAGGTGGGCCAGTCAGGAACCTCCCCTCCTACCTCTTGTGTTTTCCCCAAGGTGGTTTACAAAATACACGGAAATGGACTTCGCTCGAGCAGGAAACAAAGCAACTTTCACCGTGACCCTGGACCCAGGGCCCCTGGAGCAGTTCCCCCACTCCATGGAGCCACAGCTGAGGCAGCTGGGCCTGCCCACTGCCCTCAAGAGAGGTATGGGGAAATCACAGCTTGCTGCTGGGAACACAAGCTCCCAAACCCAACACATGCCCTCTGGCCCCTGTGGCTGAGCAGCCTATTTCTGCCAGCCTCCACTGTCTCAGGTGAAGATGGGACTAAGTGACCATCTCTTGGTCGAGGCAAGAGTGGACAGTAACTTGCAGCCAGGACACAGCAGCTAAGGGGCGTGAGGAAGGCATCTGCCCACAGCTCCTCCTGGGCAGCTGCACACTTGTGGATTTAGCCTGAGTGTGCAAGGGAGGGCGGGGGGCCAGCCAGCTCCGACCCAGCTCTGGGCAGCTGGCAGAGAGCTGTGTGGGGGCCTGTTCCCCGCAGGTGTGGTGACCCTGCTGTCCGACCACGAGGTGTGCAAGGAGGGTGATGTGCTGACCCCAGAGCAGGCCCGCGTGCTGGTGAGTACTCCCCCGCCGCAGTCAGTGTGCTGTGGCACCAGGGACTCTGGCCACTTTGAGTCACACCTGCTTCTCATCACTGGTTCCCTGTGTCTCTTGCAGAAGCTTTTCGGGTATGAGATGGCTGAATTCAAAGTTACCATCAGATACATGTGGGATGCACAGTCTGGAAGGTTCCAGCAGATGGGAGAGGACTTGCCCGAGAGTGCCTCGGAGTCTGCGGAGGAAGAATCCGAAGGGGAGGACGATGGCTGACAGGCCCTGGACCAGGACTGAGGGGCGCCACCCACTGGGCAAACAGCAGGGAGGGCGAGGGACGGACTGCTTTTCTGTAAGGAATAAAGCTGTCTGCAGGGTGGCTCCCGTGGACAGCAAAGAGAGAACTTTTCCTAGGAAAAAGGCCTCAGCTTTGGGCTTTTGTTTTGATTCTGGATTCCTTTTGTTTACCACGAGCCAGCTTCCAGCACTGGCTCCTGCTTGACGTGACGGCTGGGAACGTGAGAGCTGCCACCAGAGCCGGGGCTTCTCTTCTGGCCCTTGTGCCCCTGCTCGAAACGGGGGTTTGCCAAGGGATGGAGGAACCCTGGTCACCCTTCCTACCCCTTTCTTTCTCTTCCTCCACCCGCACCTCTGTCCCCACCCAGCCAGCGCTGAGAGTCTCACAGATGGTAAGGCTGGACACTTGTGCTGAGACCAGAGTAAAGTCACTGCTGACACCCGGAGCACATAGGAAAACTGCCCATAACATCTTGGGGAATTTTTATTCTTGGTAGCGACTCATGGTTGGGTTTTGCACAAATTATTATTTGCGTGAGAAACTCAGAGTGAGAAAATCTACTTCAAGACATACGGCCCTCCCCCCGCCGGGTGATGGCATTGTATGTGCCCTGCAGGTAGAAGGACCAGCCTCAGGGGGTGCACATGTCAGGGAAGGGACCCCAAATCTTCCCTGGCAGAGCCTGCAGTTCAGACCCTAACAATCCTAGGACCTTAACAATCCGGGCATACATTTAGTGGAAAGGAAACTTCAGTCATTCAGCCCACACTCTGAGCACCAACCATGGGCTGGACATGGAACTTCCACCCACTGTCCAATGGGACAAGGTCCCTGCTCTGAGAGATTTAAGCCAGGTGGAGCGTCAGCAGGTGTAATCGAGAAAAGAAGCAATCACAGTCCACTAAGTTCTGTGAGCAATGTTTGGCACCAAGTAGGAGTACAGACATTTGTTGGATGAACGAGGAGGTTCTGCTGGGGCATCGGGAAAGGCTTCCAGGAAACGAGCCACCTCAGTGAGGCCTGAGCACTTACTTCTCTACCAGGGAGAAGGGGAAGAGTGGCCCAGGCTAACGCACTCAGTGAGAGAGCAGGAAGGAAGGGCCCAAGGAACACAAGCAGGCGGCAGGGCAGCCAGGGCCAGAGGGAGCAGGTGCCTCCTGGACAAGCTAAAGGGCTTGCACGACAGCCCCACGGCACCTGGGAGCACCTCCAGGCAGCAGGGGAGTGGCGGGGATGGAGAGGGCACAGGAGGCCGTCGGAGGGGCCAAGAGAACCCAGGGATCAGCAGCAGCCCCGCAGACGGGCGCCTGAGGCCCCGGCCCTCACCTGGTACACGGTGGGCAGGACCCAGCCGTTGCTCCTGCAGAGCGTGCAGATCTCGGCCACCTCCCAGGCGGCATAGTTGGAGAGGCCCAGCTCCACGAACTTGTCCTGCGGGGGAGAGGTCCCCGTCAGAACCCACCGCGGCCCAGGACATTAGAAAGGGGATACAGGGGCGGGCCCCATGGGGCTGGGGTCTGTCCCCAGCTCTGCTCTGGGACTACCCTGGTGCCTCCCCTCTCCTGGGTGATGACAGGCCGAGGAGAGGAGCAGCAGACCACCTCCTGGAGCTCGGGGGCTGGCCTCACCTCCTGGTGCAGCTGGTGGCAGGCCCGCAGCGTCTCTTCCACGGGGGTGTCGTGGTCAGGGGCATGTAGGTAGAAGAGGTCCACCCTGGAGCACTGCAGCCGCTTCAGGGATGTGTCCAGCTGGGCCCGGAGACTTTCAGGCTTCCGTGAATTCTCATCCAATGGATTGGCCTTGGTGGCGATTTTCACTGTGGATGGGCAGGGAGTGGGGGGGCGGGGAGTGCGGAGTGAAATGAGAGTTCAGGCCAGTTTACCAAACACTGGAGGGAGTCCAGAGTAATGACTAAGAGAAAGACCTGGGTTCCTATCCCAGCTCTGTCATTACTAACTGTGACCTTGACCGAGCCTCGTTCCTCTCAACTGTAAACTGGTAGTGACAGTGGTACTATCTTGTGTGGTGGTCCCAAGGATGGATCAGAACTTGAATGGGCGTGCTCATTGTCATCCTCACTAGTGTCATCACTATGATGGATTATCTCCCAGACCCTACGAGCTGGTAAGCCCAGCAGTCAGTCTCTGCCCTCGAGGCCTCACTGTCCAAGGGGCTGCATTACAGTGAGCAGGGATGTGCACCAGGTGCTGGGGGCCCAGGGCCTACAGGAGGAAGGCCCCCTGCGAGCTCAGGCAAGGCCTTCTTTAGAATCTGCATCTTGGTCTCCAGCAGGAAGTCAGAGGCTGCCAGCTGAGGAGGGATGGGAAATTCACTCCAGAGGGTGATGACAAGGACAAAAGCCCAGAGAAAAAGAACATGGTGTGTGAGGAGCCATGCCTGCGGTTCCAGGGAGCTAGAGCACCAGGTCCAGGGGGCACACAAGGCAAGAGAAGGGCCACAGACGCGATGCAAAAGCCTTCGAGAGCGCCCACAGAATCTGGACTTTATGGGGCCCTGGGAACCTCTGAACACTCTCCAGCTGAGGAGCTAAGTGGTCAGTTCTGTTTTGTTTTGCTTTTAAAGATGATATTTATTTATTCATGAGAGACACACAGAGAGGGCAGAGACTCAGGCAGAGGGAGCAGCAGGCTCCGTGCAGGGAGCCCGATGCGGGACTCAATCCCAGAACCCCGGGATCACGCCCTGAGCCGAAGGCAGACGCTCAACCACTGAGCCACCCGGATGTCCCCAGTTCTGCAGTTTTGAAAGATAAATGTGAAGAAAGCGTGGATGAAGAGCCTCGGGCAGCAGGTTGGGGTGGGGTGACCAGCAAGGAGACCATGACAGGAAATCAGGAGAGGCAGGAGGCCACAGATGGGCCCCAAGGTGGGAAATCCAGAAATCCATCTGAGAACTATCCCAGGGAGAAGGGGCTGGTGTTCTCCCGCCTGCGCGCACCAGGACGGGGTTAATTTAATACTTTGATCTCTGGCCCTCATGAAGGATCCTCGGTGGCGGGACTGATGGGGGGGGGGCTCCCCGTGGACTGGAGGACTGCTCGCTTGGAATTGTTCTGTTCCTCCACCTCTTTTTCGTGTGAATGAAACTTCAGATCTGAGGTTTAAGGACCTTGGCCTTGCCAGCCTGACCAGAAGGAGAGAAGAGAGAAGGAGGGCTTGGAGAGAAGAAAAAAAAAAAGAAGACGTTGAGAAATAAGCCAGAGGGGTCAGAGGAGCATCCAGGGGATCTAGAAACGCGGGCATGTTGCCAGTTGTTCCCGGTCCAGCGCGCTGTGAATCCCCGGAGAAACCAAGCGAGACTCTGGCAGAGGAGAGGAGTGTGAGCGACAGACGAGCGGGTGCTAACAACGTTAGTTACTGTTACTGTTACTAAAAGCCTACATTGCTGAACTCCAGGTACCTGCCAGGCGCTGCCCCAGCTTTTCAAATGGCACCAGACTGATGATGGTCGGTCCCCTGCCCTTACACAACCCCCCTTCGCCGTATCTGCTTGCCCCAACACCCCCGGCACTGCCGAATCCCATTGCCTTGGCACACCCACTGGCCACACCCACAGCACTAAGGCCTGTCCTCGTCCCTCTTCCAGCAAACTCCTCAGGTTTTCAATGTCAATGCTCCCTCTTGCGGGCCTGCCGTCCTTGTCTAGCCTCTCAGCTCCGTGGGGTGGGTTCCCCTCAACTTGCCTTCTACGACCTCAGAGGCTAGCACAGGAATGTTAGACACCCCACCACCCCCACACCCATTACCGCCCACTGAGGCTCCCACGACTGAGCGTGGCACCGGGATCCCTGGGGAGCAAAGTCTAGGGCCCAGAGCAAGGAGGAAGCAGATCCCCCACAGGTTCCAAAGTCTGATCGTGGGGCGCCAGGGTGGGGAGCCCGGGAATGCGGGGACAGGAGGGGCCGGGTTCCAGCAGATGGGCCCGCACGGGGCACTTGCGGGGGCCGGGAAAGGGGGCAGGGGCTCCCCAGAGCCACATCAACGCTTTTGGGGGACCCCAGAAGACCTGTGACCAAGTCCTTTCCAGACTGGGGTGGGACGTTGCTGGAGGGAGGCTCCCGCGCGCCCTTCCCGGAAGGGTAAAGGAGAGGAAAGGAAGGTGGGGACAAAGCGGTGTCCGGGGCCACAGGTGCACGGGCCTGAGGAGCGAGGTGGGGGCGCCCCGGGGCTGCGGGGAACCCGGCCTCCTCTGCAGTCGCCGCCACGCAGCCCGGGGCCCAGGCTGCCCTCGATGCTCTCTGACCGGCCGCCGCTGTGCGGCAAGGCCGGGGCCAGCTCCGGGGGGCCGCGCTCCGGTGACCATCTCCGTGCTGCCCAGCACGTGGCGGCCACGTGTCCCCCCTCCCTCGCCTCGCCCTGAACCGTCCCAGGGCCCCGGGGTCGTTCGGGTGGGGGCTTTCCTGGGCGCTGCAGAGCCTGGAACGAGGTCTCGGCTGGGGGCTCGGGCCGCCCCGACCCGCGGCCCCAGGGGCGACCCTGTGCATCTCCCGTGGGGACTGGCCAGTGGCCCCAGCCCGTGCCCCTGTGCAGTGACACGGTCAACTATGCAAACAACCGCCCGCCTCGAATCAAGTATCCCCAAGCGAAAACGCCAGTCAAACCTGGAGGCAAGGGACACCCCGGTGGCTCAGCGGTTGAGCGTCTGCTTTTGGCCCAGGATGTGACCCTGGGGTCCCAGGATCAAGTCCCGCATCGGGCTCCCTGCATGGGGCCTGCTTCTCCTCTGCCTGTGTCTCTGCCTCTCTCTCTCTCTCTCTCTGTGTGTGTCTCTCATTAATACATTTTTTTTAAATCTTAAAAAAAAAAAAGAAGGCAAAATAAACACTTTGTTCAGACGAGCAGATGCGAGAGCATTCATAGTAGCAAAGTCACCCTACTAGATAGAAGTATCGTTAGACGGAAGGAAATTTTAATATACACTCGCAAAAATGAAGTGCTGGGGATGGTCAAGGTGGGTCAACATAAAACATGTTCATTTTCAACCATTGTTTTTAGGTTACCTACGTCAGGGATCCCTGGGTGGCGCAGCGGTTTGGCGCCTGCCTTTGGCCCAGGGCACGATCCTGGAGACCCGGGATCGAATCCCACATCGGGCTCCCGGTGCATGGAGTGCATGGAGCCTGCTTCTCCCTCTGCCTGTGTCTCTGCCTCTCTCTCTCTCTCTCTGTGACTATCATAAATAAATAAAAATTTAAAAAAAAAAAAATAAAAATAAAAATAGGTTACCTACGTCAGTAACCTCTACACCCACCGTGGGGCTGAATTCACAGCTCTGGATGTTAAGAGTCACATGCTCTTCCTACTGAGCCAGCCAGGCGCCCCCCATTTTTAACTTTTTAAAAAAATACTGCGTTTTTATTTTTTTAATTTTTTTTGATACTGCGTTTTTATAGAGTTAATCATAAGCTTACCATATGACTCAGCAAAAACCTATGTTCATACAAAAGCCTATATATACACCATTGTTTCCTATTTTTTTTTTAATTTAAAACATTTTATTTATTTATTCATGAGAGACACAGAGAGAGAGGCAGAGACACAGGCAGAGGGAGAAGCAGGCTCCATGCAGGGAGCCTGATGACAGACTCCATCCCAGGACCTCAGGATCATGCCCTGAACTCAACCATTAAGCCACCCAGGTTCCCCTACACCAGTGTTTTTTAGAGGCCTTATTTGTAGTAGACAAAAAATTGAAAACAACCAAAATGTCCTTCAACTGCAGAATGGATAAACTGCATTGAATTAACTGATACATACAGTCACATGGATAAATCTCAACTGCTGAGCTACATACTGGATAATTCCATTTACAGGACATTCCTGCAAAGACAGGGCTAGAGAGACAAATCTAATCAGTCCTTCCCAGGCCTTCTGGTAGGAAGACAGAAGGATGGGGTAATGGAGCTCTTCTACATCTTGATTGTGATGGTGATTATGTTGGAACTTTCTGAACTATACCCCTGGGGCACCTGGTTGCCTCACTCATGGAGATCATGTGATTCTTCCTTAGGATCTGGAGTTCAGGCCCCACCTTGGGTGTACAGATTACTTAAATAAATAAAACTTAAAGAAAAAAAAGAGCTATACCCTTAAAAGAGTGAACTTCATAGCGTGTAAATTATATATTAATACAAACATTAAAAAGCTATTGTTTAAAGGAAAAGAATAACAATATGTTGTTTATCATGCAAAGGTAGATGTTTACAACAAATATAAGTGAACTGGTGTACTATTATTTGAAGATAGATTGTGATAAGTTAAAAACGTAAATCATAAACCTTAAAACAACCACTGAAAAAATTTAAAAGGTGTGACTAAGAAGGTAATAGTAGAAGTAAAATCACTGATAAAACATCCTGAATTAAGCCAAAAGAAGGCAGGTAAATATGAAAAAAAAAAGGAACAAAGGAGAGATGAAACAAATAGCAAGATCGGTTTAAGCCCAATCATATCAATAATCATATTAAATACAAAAGATAGGGGATCCTGGGTGGCTCAGCGGTTTGGTGCCTGCTTTCAGCCCAGGGCGTGGTCCTGGAGACCTGGGATCCAGTCCCGCACCAGGCTCCCTGCATGGAGCCTGCTTCTCCCTCTGCCTGTCTCTCTCTGCCTCTCTCTCTCTCTCTCTCTCTCTGTGTCTCTCATGGATAAATAAATAACATCTTTAAAAAAAAAATGAGGGATCCCTGGGTGGCGCAGCGGTTTAGCGCCTGCCTTTGGCCCAGGGCGTGATCCTGGAGACCCGGGATCGAATCCCACGTCGGGCTCCCAGTGCATGGAGCCTGCTTCTCCCTCTGCCTGTGTCCCTGCCTCTCTCTCTCTCTCTGTGACTATCATAAATAAATAAAAAATAAAAAAAATAAATAAATAAAAAAATAAAAAAATAAAAAAAAAATGATATAGGGACAGAGCCCACGTTGGGCTCCCTGCTCAGTGGGGAGTCTGCTTCTCCCTCTCCCTCAGCTGGTACCCTTGCTTGTGCTCTCTCTCTGTCAAATAAATAAAATCATAAATAAATAAATAAATAAATAAATAAATAAATAAATAAATAAATATCTCAAATCAATGATTTAAGCTTCCACTTTAAGAAACCAGAAAAACAAGAGCCAATTTTTTTTAAATTTTTATTTATTCCTGAGAGACAGAGAGAGAGGCAGAGACACAGGGAGAGGGAAAAAGAGGCTCCATGCTGGGAGACTGATGTGGGACCCAATGTGGGACCTGATCCCTGATCCCGGGTCTCCAGGATCACACCCTGGGCTGAAGGCGGCGCTAAACCTCTGAGCCACCCGGGCTGCCCCAAACAAGGGCCAATTAAATCCAAAGTTGGGACAGAAATAATACAGATAAAAGCCAAAATAAATGACCTGTGAAACCAAAAATTAAAAAAAAAAAAAAAAACACAGAAAAAACTGAAGCAAGGTTTTTGAAAAGATGAATAAAATTGATAAACTTCCAGTTAGACTGATCAGGAATAAAAGATACATATTACCTACATCAGAAACAGGAGGGACACCTTGGTGGGTCAGCAGTTGAGCGTCTACCTTCGGCTCAGGGCATGATCCCGGTCTGGGGATCGAGTCCCACATTGGACTCCCTGTGGGGAGCCTGCTTCTCGCACTGCCTGTGTCTCTGCTTCTCATGAATAAATAAATAAAGTCTTTTAAAAAAAGAAGAAACAGGGATCCCTGGGTGGCGCAGCGGTTTGGCGCCTGCCTTTGGCCCAGGGCGCGATCCTGGAGACCCGGGATCGAATCCCACATCGGGCTCCCGGTGCATGGAGCCTGCTTCTCCCTCTGCCTGTGTCTCTGTCTCATTCTCTCTCTCTCTCTATGACTATCATAAATAAAAATTAAAAAAAAAAGAAGAAACAGAGGAAGAGACATCACTACAAACTTCAGAGAAATTAAAATAATAATAAGCAAATATTATAAAAACCTTCATGTCAATAAATTTCATAAATTAGATAAAATGGAAAAACTCGAGACACCTGGGTGGCTCAGCGGCTTGGCACCTGCCTTCCACCCAGGGTGCCATCCTGGAGTCCCGGGATCGAGTCCCACGTCGGGCTCCCTGCATGGAGCCTGCTTCTCCCTCTGCCTGTGTCTCTGCCTCTCTCTCTCTCTCTCTCTGTGTCTCTCATGAATAAATAAATAAAATCTTAAAAAAAAAATGGAAAAACTCCTTGAAAGACACAAACTACCAAAGCCCATTCAAGAAGAAATAGAGGGGTGCCTTGCTGGCTTAGTCGGTAAAGCATGTCACTCTTGATCTTGGGGTTGTCAGTGTGAGCCCCACAATGGGTATAGAAATTACTTTTAAAAAATAAAATCTTAAAAAAAAGAAATAGATCATCTGAGCCATATATTTTTTTAATATTTTATTTATTTATTCATGAGAGGCACAGAGAGAGAGGCAGAGACAGAGGCAGAGGGAGAAGCAAGCTCCTCACAGAGAGCCCAGTGTGGGACTCGACCCCAGGACCTCAGAATCATGCCCTGAGCCAAAGGCAGACACTCAACTACTGAGCCTCCCAGGCCTCCTGTCTGAGTCATATCATATGTTAAAGATACTGAATTCTTTCTTTTTCTAAAAAGAAGATTTTATTTTTAACTAATCTCTACACCCAACATGGGGCTCAAACTCACAACTCCAAGATCAAGAGTCACCATCTATACCAACTGAGCCAGCCAG
Organism: Canis lupus dingo; assembly: GCF_003254725.2. Classification (NCBI taxonomy): domain Eukaryota; kingdom Metazoa; phylum Chordata; class Mammalia; order Carnivora; family Canidae; genus Canis; species Canis lupus. The sequence goes on along the minus strand of NC_064244.1, from coordinate 77,891,764 downwards.
GCATCCTGAATTCTTTTTTTTTTTTTTTTTTTTAGTTTTTAGTTTTTAATTTTTCATTAAGAACGGGGTGCCTGAGTGGCTGTTGGTTAAACGTCTAACTGGTGATTTTGGATCAGGTCATGATCTCACAGGTTGTGAGGTCGAGCTCTGCCTCTGGGTCTGTGCTCAGCAGGGACTCAGCTTGAGATTCTCTCCCCCTTCCCTTCCCCCCACTCGTACTCTTTCTCTCTCAAATAAATGAATTTAAAAAAAAAAGGAATATAGGGATCCCTGGGTGGCGCAGCGGTTTAGCGCCTGTCTTTGGCCCAGGGCGCGATCCTGGAGACCCGGGATCGAATCCCACGTCAGGCTCCCGGTGCATGGAACCTGCTTCTCCCTCTGCCTGTGTCTCTGCCTCTCTTTCTCTCTCTCTGTGTGACTATCATAAATAAATAGAAAAAATTAAAAAAAAAGGAATATAGATGACATACAATATTAGTTTTAGGCGTACAACATAGTGATTTGACAATTATGTACACTGTGAATTGCTCACCACGGTAAGTGTAGTTATTATAGACTATATTTGCTATGCTGTACTTTTCATCTCCAGGACTTATTTATTTTATAACTGGCAGTTTGTACTTCTTTATCCCCTTCACATATTTTACTCATCCTCCCATCCCCTATCTTATGGCAACCACCAGTTTGTTTTCTGCATTTATATTTCTGATTTTTTGTTTATTAATTTGTTTTTTCTAGATTTCACATATAAGTGAAAACATGTGGTGTTTGTTTTGTTTTAACTCATTTCACTTCCCATAATACCTTTTAGGTTCACCCACGTTACCACAAATGGCATGATTTGTGTAAAGCAGCAGCTGAGATAGTCTCAGTCTCTAAAGGGTGGGTGGACTATTTATTCATGAACATGGCTAAGGTCTTGGGGACCAGGCTCTGTCCTCGACCAGGCTCTGTCCGTTGATTGGATCTTTTTTTTTTTCTCCCCTTGATTGGATCTTCTAACATCATACCACAGTAGTTCTTTTTCAGACATGACCTAATTTTCATGGTTTTGATTCAGAAAGAACTTATTAAGGATGGGGATGTTGGGTCAGAGAATTAGAGCTTCCTCTTAAACGACAGTCTATCTACTAAAGCCTAATAATAGAGTGGCTCAGAAGGTACGCATTGTGCAACAGAAAGATCCAGGTCAAAGTTCAGAGGACACAAATACCAGTGATGTCTAAATGACAAAGCCTCTAATGAGCTGTGTTGATTATTATGGACACCTATGATTCTTTGGGGGTTTGAATGGGATAGAGGATCTGAAAGTAGAGCTTGATTTATAGCTGCCCAGACCACTTTCAAAGCTTTTTACTTTAGGAGGCTTCTTTCACGTTTATTTTTATTTTTTGAAAGGATTTTATTTATTTATTCATGAGAGACACAAACAGAAACAGAGGCAGAGACACAGGCAGAGGAAGAAGCAGGCTCCATGCAGGGAGCCCGATGTGAGACTCGATCCTGGCACCCCGGGATCACACCCTGAGCCAAAAGCAGATGCTCAACCACTGAACCACCCAGGCGTCCCTCACGTTTAGATATTTATCTAATTACAGGATACAAAGATTTGATAGAATTTCCAGGTCAGAATGTGCTGTCCTTGGGCCGTAATAATGTTAGGCTTTATCCTTAGTGACTCAGGGCCTCAAGCCAATAATTTGTCTTATATGACTTGTGAAAAGCCTTTGGAAGTGGCCTACATAGCCCCACCTAAAGATTACTTGAGGGATGTGGCTTGAATTTTGTCCTCAATCAAGACTTGTCCATTTTTTTTAGCTGTGCTTGGACGGCATGCAATGAGACCATTGTCTTATGTGGGAACCACTATTAGAATACACTCTTAGTTTCATTATTGTAATGGATTATGTGGACATCTCTCAGCAGATATTATTGTGCTAGCGTTTGACTCATTAATGAAATAATCCAGGGGAGTTTTAAATAACTCAGCAAAAGGAAGAGCATGCGTATTTCATACCTTGCCAGGTGAAAGCATATTTGCCTTAATGGATATTGAAAAGAAGACATTGGGGATCCCTGGGTGGCACAGTGGTTTGGCGCCTGCCTTTGGCCCAGGGCGCGATCCTGGAGACTCCGGATCGAATCCCACGTCAGGTTCCCGGTGCATGGAGCCTGCTTCTCCCTCTGCCTATGTCTCTGCCTCTCTCTCTCTCTCTCTGTGACTATCATAAATAAATAAAAAATTAAAAAATATATATATATATAAAAAGGAAAAGAAGACATTATCAAATCCAACGTCACATACCAAGTGCCAGCAGTGGCGACAATTCAGTCACCAATGGTCAGTGCTGATGAAGTAGGAGTGGTGACTTTTTACTTAAACCTCAGTAGTCCATGATAATTTGCCAAGTACTACTATCTCTTTTCAGAGATAGGGCTGTTAAACTGGGAGATAGCACTGTAGTAATCCTTGAATGATGAATGTGTTTTCCTTTTCTCTTTTTTTAAAAGATTTTATTTATTTATTCATTCATGAGAGACATAGAGAGAAAGGCAGAGACACAGGCAGAAGGAGAAGCAGGCTCTATGTAGGAAGCCTGATTCAGGACTCAATCCCAGGACCTGGGGATCACGACCTGAGCCGAAAGCAGGTGCTCAACTGCTGAGCTACTCAGGCATCCCTCTTTTCTTTTTAAAAAGATTTTATTGGAGTATGGGCAGCTCCCTTTGATGATTTCTGCTGAATTTATGAAAGCAATCTGTGGGGATTTCGAATCATGACTGATTCTCAAAAGCATGTCAAGGCATTTGCACCTTGCTCAAGTAATTCTAAATGGACATATCAACTATGCAGTCCAGTGAGGGAAATGGCCAATGCACTCTCAACAAAATACTCAAAAGCTCTCATAATAATTTCAGTTCAGTTCATAAGTACTGATCCTTTTATCCAGAAGCCATAGCAACATCACTTTACATGAGCAGAGCCCTTGGGGAGAATCCTTTTTTTCTCCCGAACCTCATTATAAACCTAAACTATTTTCCCAGGCTGTATGTCCAGGTTTCCTCTGTTAAGGCAGGATATACATCAGCACGGAGGAGCTATTATTCTAACAAGTTAGCCAACGAATCAGTCAAAGGAATTGCTAATTTGGAAAGGCCAGATGTCTAGTTAATCAAATAACAAATACTGGATTTCCATTTCTTAAGAAAACTGATAATGAATCTATACCTTATTCATACAGGTTGCCAGCGTTTATATCCACCACAGAGAACGTAATGATCCCACTGGCCACATGACAAGCAGAAAACACGAAACTGAACTGGTGTTACAGACTGAATGACTGAGTTCCCCCCAAATTCCTTTTTTTTTTAAAAAAGATTTTATTTACTTATCTGAGAGAGAGAGAGAGAGAGAGAGAGAGGCAGAGACCCAGGCAGAGGGAGAAGCAGGCTGCATGCAGGGAGCCCGATGCGGACTCAATCCCAGATCTCCAGGATCACACCCTGGGCGGAAGGCGGCACTAAACCACTGAGCCACCCGGGCCGCCCCCTCCCCCAATTCCTATGTTGAAACGCTACCCCCACAATGTGATGGTGTTAGGAGGTGCGACCTTTGGGAAACGATTAGGTTTAAATGAAGTGATGAGGGTAGAGCCCCGCGATGTGACTAATGTTCTGAAAAGAGGAAGAGACAGATTAGCGCTCTCCACCATGTGAGGGTATATAGCAAAAAGACAGCTGTCTGCAAAACACAAAGAGAACTCTCACAGACACTGAATACACTGACCCCTTGATCTTGGACATTTCAGCCTCTAAAAACTGTGAGAAATAAGTGTTTTAAGTCAGCAGTCTATGGTATTTTGTTATAGCAGCCTGAACAGACTAAGACAGCTGGCACGAGCATCTTGAAATCACTGCTATTTTTTGAAGTAGAATAGTATCTGGAGATTATGATTTAGTCATAACCTTGTGCAATGCAGAAGGTTCAGTTTATTTTTTTTTAATTTATTTATGAGAGAGAGCAATAGAGAGCGCACGAGTGAGGGGAGAGGCAGGAGGAGAGAATAAAGTAGATTCCCCATTGAGCATGGTTCAATCTCAGGACTCACGAGATCATGACCCAAGCCAAAACCAAGAGTCGGACACTTAACTAACTGAGCCACCCAGGTGTCCCTGGAAGGTTCATTTTCTTATTACTGTGACAGGTAACTTTTGATCTAGATTAAGTAGTTATCCTTCTCAGTTAAATTTGCTCATTTGTCATCCAAGTTTCCTTAGGCATGTCCTAAGTGTCCAGCAGTAACTGTTGACATGCTGGTATCAATGATAGAAACACTTCACAAATGGAAAATGCCAATTTCCTATCAGTGCCAGACACTTCAAGTCGAAAATCGGTTCATTCAAATAATCATTAAACTTTTCTTCTATCCACTGCATGCAAAGTAAAGCTTTTGGAAGTTCGTCAAAGGTAAAACATCTGGCACTCGGGTAAATGCTATTAAATTAAATTAAATTAATTTAATTAATTAATTAAGCAGGCTCCACAGCCAACGTGGGGCTTGAACTCACAACCCTGAAATCAAGATCTGAGCTGAGATCAAGAATTGGACATTTAACCGACTGAGCTACCCAGGCATCCCCTGAATGCTATTTTAAATTCAATCACACAAAAAAAAAATAATAAAAAATAAAAAAAATAAAAAAAATAAAAAAAAAATAAAAAAAAAATAAATTCAATCACAAAGTTCAGCATCAAAGATGAAATGTCTTTGCAATGAGCACACACAAATTTTGGTGCACCATGGTGTCATTTTAAAAATAGTCCTGGGGTGCCCAGGTAGCTCAGTCGGTTAAGTATCTGCCTTGGCTCAGGTCATCATCCTGGGGTCCTGGGATCGAGCCTTGCACTGGTCCCCTACTCGTGCTCTCTCTCTCAAATAATGAAAAATAAAATCTTTTTTAAAAGTCCTATTAAATTAAAAATCTACTTAGGAGTAGAAATGTACTTTCTCAGGATGCCTGGGTGGCTCAGTGGTTGAGCATCTGCCTTTGACTCAGGGCATGATCCTGGGGTCTGGGATCAAGTCCCACATCGGGCTCCTGTGGAGAGCCTGCTTCTCCCTCTGCTTGTGTCTCTTCCTCTGTCTCTCATGAATAAATAAAATCTTAAAAAAAAAAAAAAAAGAAATGTACTTTCTCGTGAGTAGTATGGATCCTTGCATTCCCATTTTCTTTATGGCCTCTAAAAAGTATTCAGAATGCAAATTTGAGGTACTGATGTTAACCCTCACATTCAACACCGCTAATATTAACAAGTAGACCAGATTGGGAAGTAAACACATATATCAGCCCAGATCCCCTCCCTCGAGCTTCTAGCTTCCGCAGTTTTCTACCATATTAGTTTGAATATACAAAATCTATTTCAAATCATCCTCCAGTCTTTTATATACCTTAGTTTGAAGTTAAGTATGTGCTGTTTTCCAGATCTTACTCTGTTCCTCTGTCTTTTGAAAAAAACTTCATTTTAGGTAAAAAACGGGTGAATTCAAACAACCATGGAACACATGAGATGCACTACCCAAAACGTTCTACTAGACGGAACATGACCTAGAGAACGCATCCCTAGTGGGGTTGCTCAGGACTGAAGGTCTCCTGACCAGTCACCTTCTTGACTTGACTGCTCAGGACCACTGCTCCCGTGGCAGAGGTTGTCTTTCAAAGATGACTGTCGGTTCTCTCATACTGTCTTACGACATAATGTTGACAATCACCCCATGGGGCAAGAGTGATGTTACGGATTTCCAAAGATGGGACATATAGGGCATTAAGGCTTCTTCTGGTTTTCTTGGATGCTCACCCTTAGAAGCCAGCAGCCACACTCTGAGAGAGCCCAGGCTACGTGAAGGTGTCATGTGGAAGTGTACCACTTGACCACAGCAGCCGGCCTTCCAGCTGACAATCAGCATCAACCACCAAACATGTCAGTGCGTAGGCCCCCAGGTAATTCTACCTTCAGCTTTAAAGTCACTTCTCAGACACTGGGAGCAGATGAGCATTCCGCACTGAGCCCTGCCCAAGAGCAGATTCATGCTAAATGACTTGTTTTCTTTTCTTTTTTTTTTTTTTTTTTAAGATTTTTATTTATTTATTCATAGAGACACAGAGAGAGAGAGAGAGAGAGAGGCAGAGACACAGGCAGAGGGAGAAGCAGGCTCCATGTAGGGAGCCCGATGTGGGACTCGATCCCTGGTCTCCAGGATCACGCCCCTGGCTGCAGGCAGCACTAAGCCGCTGCGCCACTGGGGCTGCCCAATGACTTGTTTTCTAAAAAACAAACCAAACAACCCAAAAAAGCCCAAAAGAAAAACCAACCGCCCCCACAAAATCCCACCCACCTTGAGATATAATTCACATATTACACACATAAACATATAACTCAATGACTTTTAGTGTATTTGGAGTTACACAACCATCATAGTTCTGGAGCCTTCCATCACCCCCCGCCCCCCGCCCCGTGAGAGCCCTGACCTCATTAGCAGTCTCTCTCCATTTCCTCCAACACTCCTTCCAGCCCTCGGCAACCGTTAGCCTACCTTCTGTCTCTAGTGGATTTGCCTGTTCCAGCCATTTCATGTAAGCCAAATCATACACTAGGAGGTCTTTGGTGACTGGCTTCTTCCACTTTGCATATTTTCAAACATGTTTCGTCCACATTGTCAATGTTTTTTTCATCTTGTTCCTTTTTAATGCTATTCCACTATATGAATAGGCCACCTTTCATTTATCCACTCATCAGCTGATGGACATCAGGCTATTTCCACTTTTCGGCTACCAATATGAACATCCGCATACAAAGTTTTGTGTGATGTTTTCACTTCTCTTGGTGACACTTAAGGGATGGAGGTGCCAGTTCATATGGCAACTCTAGGTCTTAGCTTTTGAGGAACTGCCAGTTTCCAGACCGTGCCTGAACCATTTTACATTCCCCCCAGCAGTGGAGATTCTAGTTTCTCCACATCCTTGTCAACACTTGTTATTCATCTTTAACTATGGCCATCCGGGTGGGTTGGGTGCAAAGCAGGATCGCTGTGGCTTTGATTTACGTTCTCTGATGGGTAATAATGTTGAAGAGCTTTCCATGTGTTTATTGGCCATGTGTACATCTTCTTCAGAATAAAGTTTATTCAAATCCTTTGCCAGCTTTTTAAATTGGGTTTTATCATTGAGTTGCAAGAGTTCTTGTAGATACCAGTTCCTTAGGAGATATAGGACTTTTTTTTTTTCAATTTTTTTTTCCCATTCTGTAGGTTACCTTTTCACTTTTTCTTAAAAGATTTTTTTTATTTATTCATGAGAGGCACAGAGAGAGAGACACACACAGGCAGAGACAAGAAGCAGGCTCCATGCAGGGAGCCCGACGTGGGACTTGATCCCGGGTCTCCAGGATCAGGCCCTGGGCTGAAGGCAGTGCTAAATCGCTGGGCCACCCGGACTGCCCACCTTTTCACTTTCTTGATGGGATTATTTGAAGCACATACATCTTAAATTTTGATCATGTCAAATTCTTGTTTTCTGTTGGTGCTTTTTTTTTTTTTTTTTAAGACTTTGTTTATTTTTTCATGAGAGACAGAGAGAGAGAGAGAGGCAGAGACACAGGCAGAGGGAGAAGCAGGCTCCATGCAGGGAGCCTGATGTGGGACTCGATCCCAGGACTCCAGGATCATACCCTGGGCCAAAGGCAGGTGGTCAACCGCTGAGTCACCCAGGGATCCGCTATAGTTTTAGCTTTTACATTTAGGTCTACGATCCTAGAGTTCATTTGGTGTGTGTTATGGTGTGAGGAGAGGGATCAACTTCATTCTTTTGCATGTGGATATCCAGTTGTCCCAGCATCAGTTGTTGACAACTACTATTTTCCTATTGAATTGTCTTGACATGCTTCTCTAAAACCAACTGAAAATATATGTAAAGATTTATTTCTGGACTCTCGATTCTATTTCATTGATCTATATGTCTACCCTTATGCCAGCACCACACGTCTTATTATTATAGCTTTATGGTAAGTTTTGAAATAAAGAATCAGAGAACTCAGTCTTTTTATTCAAGATTATTTTAGTTATTCTGTGTCCCTTGAATTTCCACACGAATTTTAGGACTTACGAATTTCTGTTAAAACAAACAAACAAACAAACAAACAAACAAACAAAAAACCAGTTGGACTTTCGGTAGAGATTGCATTGAATCTTCAGATTAATTGCAACTTGGAGGATTTTTGCCATTTTAGTCAATTCGATTTTAGGATGGCTAGTTGTGCAATGGTAACTGATATACCATCCCACTCAGGGGAAGAATCCATTTTATTGTGAAGACAAGGGAGGGTGACCACTTCTTAAGAGAATAAAATTTTGTTTGCAAGGTATCTCCTTCTAGATGGCAAATAGGACATTTCTTAGAACAAAAACTTTCTGGTTGGTGGTTTGGTCTGACATTTCCAAATTGAGCCCTCTGTCTCACTTCAAGATCTGGAAGCTCCAACTGCTGACCTCTGTTGCTTGGCTAATTCCCAACTCCCTGCCCAGGGCTAGACTGATTTTCTGCACTGGGAATGGTCAAATAGCCACCATCAGACCTGAGGTTTTTCTTCTTTAGCCTCAGGTGTCCCCTGCTTGGAGTAGGGGTTTGCCAAGGGAAATGGGGACCCCGGCTGCCCATGTCACATTTCCACTTTCAACAGCAGGAGACCCTGGGCAAGGCTGAGAGTCTTAGAGATGACAAGGCGACAAGGAGGCTTTCACCAGGACAAGAGAAAAGCCACTGGTGAAATTGAGAGGCTGTTAAAAATGTCACCCAACATCTTAGGGGTCCCCAGGGGCATCTTTCTGCTTCTTGGTGGGGATGCTAACAGTAGGTTTTGCCCCAAGAATTCTATTTCTATTTCATGAAGTGATTCTGAATTAGAATATTTACTTTTGGGTGTATGGCCTCCTTTTCTTCTCCTATGACCAGCAGAGTGAGGAGACCTCAGTCCTGTCATTGAGAGTTCAGGCTGGTTTCTGGACAGGGATCAGGAGGCACCCTCCTGAGGGCAGTGTGTGCTGCACCTCTGCCCTCTGGAGACTCCAGTTTACGGTCCTGCCTCCCTGAAGCAGGATGAAAACAGGCTGCAGACAGTAAAGGACACAGGTTCGTGGGGTTTACTCAGGGCCTAGATTACAGTCAGGTCAGGTGTCTGCTTTATTCAGACAGGAACTTCCCAAGTGGACAACAGCCCCAACCTTTCCACATTGTGAAGGCAACTGGGAGCCAGATAGGAATCTAGAAAAATAATGCATTGATCCAGACAATCAAAAAAGTCCACTAAATCAGCTTAAGGCAGACTGGTTGGGATGAGAACAGAAGAGGTGACCTGAAAGAGAGAAACCTCTGGCAGCTGGAGGCGGGCCTGGCCCTAGCGGAAGTAGTTGGGACATTCGTGGGCAACCAGGTGCCAGGCTTGATCGAAGGCCTGCACCACGGCCGGTGCCAGGGGCCCTTCCTCAGTCGCCGCCAAGTTCTGGGCCAGCTGCTCCACGCTGGACATGCCCAGGATGACTGCATCCCCACGGGCACCCTGTAAGGGGAGATAGCCAGATGGGACCACACTTGCCCACCGTGGCGACCTCGGCCACACTTCCTCCCTGCCCCGCCCCGCCCCGCCCTCGCCAAGCCTTGAGCTCTGGTGTTTATTTACACTGAATATAGTTCCACAAGGAACCTGAGATGCCTTCAAGGACCTTAACTATGTGACCACAAGCCCTGTCTTCTCTCCCTCTGCTGTAACGCTGCTCATCCTCAGACAGACTTAGGCTCAGAGCCCAGTTCTGAGACCAGCAGCCACATACGGCCGCTTGGTTACACCACCTCCCTGTGACTACAGCTTCTCGATCTTCAACATGGTTATGGGAACGAGACACCATGGCAGGCACTCTTGGCGCCCGTTTATTGAGAAACTACACTGTGTACTTCAAACACCATGCAACCGAATGGCTGATGCAGGGAAAGGTTTTAGTTAGGAAAACAGAGGATGCCAAGGAGAGGGCAACCCCCAACTCCCACCAAAGAGTGAGGCTATTGAGTTCTGAGAAACTGTCTACCCCCTGCACAGCTGTGTGAACCCACTCCCTCATCTGTAGAAGTGGGGGAATGACACTGCATAGGGCCTGAGTACTAAGTACATGGACGCGTAGCCCTCGTCCTGGGCCTGGCACTCACACAGCCTGGTTGGCTCAGTCAGTGCAGAACACAACTCTTGGTCTCAGGGTTGTGAGTTTGAGTCCTAACACTGGGTGTGCAGATGACTTAAAAATAAATTTCTTGTATTTATTTTCAAGCCCCATGACCAACATGGGCATGAATTCATGACCCTGAGATCAAGAGTCACATGCTCCACTGACTGAACCAGCCGGGTGTTCCCCAAGTAAAGTCTTTGGGTGGGGGGGAGGGGAATGTACTACTTAGAAATCACATAAAGGTAATTCTAGCTCTCCTAAAAGGGGTAGTAGTGCCCCCTCCAGGTAGGCTGGGTTACCTGGAGCTGGGAGTGGTGGTACAGCCACCGGAGGGCAGCCGAGGTCATGCTGGGGGCGCTGCTGCCATACGCAGCCTGCAGGGCCTTCTCCACCAGGGCAATGGCCTCGAAGTGGTGCTCCTTCCAGAAGCTGGGCAAGTGGGGAGGATGGCACAAGGGTCAATAACATGAGGTCACACTGAGGTTACAGCCACAAAGCCAAGCACAGCAGCTATGCCCACCCAACTCTGCAGAGAAGAGGGACCAGTGATCTTCCAGCAGCACGTCTACTTTATTGGGCAGCAGAACCACTGGGCACATAAGGCAGTTGAAGGGGTCTTACCAGAGTCCTCAAAAACATCTTTAACCTTTTCATGAGTTCTTAAAAACTCATAATATCTGCCCTTACTTTACCTAGTGAAGCAAAGGTAACTAGTACCAGGGGCAGGATTGAGGCCTGGGGTCCTGATCATCAATCTGGGATTCACTCTTTCCTTCAGGCAAGTGATAAGCACTTCTCAGGGAAGAGCTATGACTTGGAAGACCCGGTGTAAGATCTACGGATCTCCATTTGCTCACAGAGGTCCCGAGAAAACAAGAAATGCCAGAATTTGGTAATTTCTGCAGGAATCAAGAGACATAGGTCCAGACAGCAGGGAAGACCTGGAACCCCCAGGAAAGCAGCCTAGAATTTCTCCACTTCACCTTGCACCCCACTCACCCTGACGTAGCCCATCCCCAGCTCACCGATTCCTGTAGGTCTCAGCCCAGTTATTCCCAAAGAAGCGGCCCACGGGTTGTTTCCCATCCTTGTCCTCATACTTGTACTTGCCTGTCAGCAGGCCCCCTGCGGGAAGACCGCCATCAGATCAGCAGGCCCACGCTGCTCCCAGAGGCTGTTCTGGACTGGGCAGGGGATGGTCGGGGGGCCCAGGAGGGATGGAGGACTCAGCCCAGCCTCTCAAATCCCTCCCTGCCTCCACCGTGTCAGGAATAGGCAGAGACGGGACCAGGAATGGCCTCCCACCCCAGGGGGAGCCTGCCTCCCACCCCTGCAGCCGCCCATACCCGCCAAAGGGTTGTAGGCGTAGAACCTCAATCCGAAGTGCCTGAGGCAGGGAAAGAGCTCCGTCTCCACCTGCCGGGTGGTGGCGTTGTACATGCCCTGCAGGTAGAAGAGCCAGGAGAGGTTGCTTGTGTCAAGGGAAGGAACCCTAGCCACCTTCTTTTCTTCTTTATTATCTATTTGAGAAAGAGAACGCGCACACATGTGTGTGAGCTTACGTGGGTTAGGGGGGGCAGAGGAAGAGGGAGAGAAAAACTAAAGCAGATCCCACACTCAGCGCAGAGCCTGATGTGGGGCTCAACCTCACAACCCCAAGATCAAACCTGAGCCATAACCAAGAGTTGGGCGCTTTAACCCACTGCGCCACCCAGGGCCCACTCTGGACCCCATTCCCAGCCTTCTTTTAAAATTATCAGTCAAAAGCTGCCCAGGACTTCAGCAATGATTTCCCAAATTCCTAGTGGTGGTGGGGGATGGGCCCAGGCAGGAAAGCTGGGCGGCTACATCATTCCACAAACAGCTATTGTTGCCAGCTGTGGCTGGACACTGCCTTGCCACACACGAGCAAGTCCAGCCAGGTTTCTGCCTCTGCATCCCACAGGTGTTAGCATCAGACTAAACACAAAGAAAGAAGTCGCCGTCGTTAGTTGAATGGATAAAGGAGTACTGCTCAGCCATGTAAAAAAGGATAAAGTCTTGCCTTTTGTGACAATATGGGATGACCTACAGAGTATGATGCTAAATGAAATAAGCCAAAGAAAATACTGTGTGATCTCACTTATATGTGTAATCTAAAAAACAAAACGCAAATGCAAAAAAGCAGAAACAGACCCATATACACAGAGAACAAACTGCCAGTTGTTGGAAGAGACGGGTTCGGGGATAGGCAAAAATGGGGGGCACCGGCTTCTAGTTAGGGAACCAGAAAGTCACAGGGATGAAAGGTACAACAGAAGGAATAAGTCAATGGTATTGGACTGGCTCTGCATGTTGACCCTGTAGCTACCACGCTGGTGGTGAGCACAGCATAACATAGACTGTTATGTTGTAAACCAGAGACTAAAATAACACGATGTATCAATTATACTTCAATTAAAAGGATACACAAAAAGAAGACAGGTGGTCACTATGGAGGTGGGTTCTGGGATTACAGCAGATGCTCACAAATACTCCCTAAATGCATAAAGGTGATGTCTAGATACTGGAGGCTCTGCTGGGGCATCGGGAAAGGCTTCCAGGAGACGAGCCACCTCAGTGAGGCCTGAGCACGCACTTCTCTACCAGGGAGAAGGGGAAGAGTGGCCCAGGCTAACGCACTCAGTGAGAGAGCAGGAAGGAAGGGCCCAAGGAACACACGCAGGCGGCAGGGCAGCCAGGGCCAGAGGGAGCAGGTGCCTCCTGGACAAGCTAAAGGGCTTGCACGACAGCCCCACGGCACCTGGGAGCACCTCCAGGCAGTCAGCAGGGGAGTGGCGGGGATGGAGAGGGCACAGGAGGCCGTCGGAGGGGCCAAGAGAACCCGGGGATCAGCAGCAGCCCCGCAGACGGGCGCCTGAGGCCCCGGCCCTCACCTGGTACACGGTGGGCAGGACCCAGCCGTTGCTCCTGCAGAGGGTGCAGATCTCAGCCACCTCCCAGGCGGCATAGTTGGAGAGGCCCAGCTCCACGAACTTGTCCTGCGGGGGAGAGGTCCCCGTCAGAACCCACCGCGGCCCAGGACATTAGAAAGAGGATACAGAGGTGGGCCCCGTGGGGCTGGGGTCTGTCCCCAGCTCTGCTCTGGGACTACCCTGGTGCCTCCCCTCTCCTGGGTGATGACAGGCCGAGGAGAGGAGCAGCAGACCACCTCCTGGAGCTCGGGGGCTGGCCTCACCTCCTGGTGCAGCTGGTGGCAGGCCCGCAGCGTCTCTTCCACGGGGGTGTCGTGGTCAGGGGCATGTAGGTAGAAGAGGTCCACCCTGGAGCACTGCAATCGTTTCAGGGATGTGTCCAGCTGAGTCCGGAGACTATCAGGCTTCAGGGACTTCCCTTCCCAGGGATTGGCCTTGGTGGCAATTTTCACTTTGAGGGGAGCAAAAAATGGTTAAGAGGCTTATTATATGACCCCCTAAATTACTTCAGTTTTCTGAGCCTCAATTCTTTAATCTGTAAAATGGGGGTATAACAATGGTACTGCCCTCATAGGGAGATCATGAGCATTGTATAATGACATTTATGTCATCAATGCTCACTGCTGTTATAATCGCTAGTATTAGTCACCAAACTGCTGGCCACACCAGGCCTTGCCTAGAAGCACACTTATTCTCTGCCCTCAAGGAGCTCATAGCCTAAAGGTGATATTACACTAAGGTAAGTACAATAGAGAAAAGCCTCCCCGGCTCTAAAGGAGCCCAGAGTAGAGGAGTGTGGCTGTCCTGGGAATTCCAGGGTAGGCTTTCTGTAGTCATGACCCAGGAGCTGAGTCTCTTAAGAATGAGTCCAGGCCGACATGGAAGGATGGGAAGCACATTCTGGACCCTGGGAACATGGGCAGAGTCACAAAGGCAAACACACAGTCCGTGGAGGCCCATCCCTGCAATTCGGAGTTATAAGAGCATCAACTCCAGGCAGAGAGCGATGGGACAGGGGACAAGTAGAGAAGGGTGACAGACCTAATCGCAGATGCTTTTTTTCAAATACTGTCAATCAAAGCTATGCTCACTGTGCCTGAAGTCGGGAGGGAATTCAAGGGGGCAGGCCTGGACACAGGGAGGCGAGAGGCTGCCTCGAGAACTCTGCAGAGATGCAGCTGCCTGAACAGGTGCCGCTGGCAGAGATCAATCTGAGAGGTACAAGGCAAAAGGAGCAGAAGCCGGTTGCAGATGCCCTGCCCCTGCACTCAGGGCAGTGCGTGTCTGTGCATCCACAGCTGACACATGATCCCCATGAGGATGGGATAGTGTACTGCCACGCAAGCAGCCCAGAAGGGCTAGAGCGCGCCAGGTGTCTGGATTCTACACTTCTCACACTTGGCAAAGGCAACTCTGCAGGTCAGAGAGGAGGCACACGGCCACTTGGGATGTAGGAGAGAACCAGGCCCACAGCTTCTTGCCCATATTTTCTCCATTTCCCCCCACAATTCTCAAATCCTCTGTACTCCTGGTGTGAACTTTGCCTTAAGTCCAACCTGTGGACTTTGGCTCAGCGAGTGCCCAGGCTCAGGACGCAGGGAAAGGCTGGGAAGAGAAAAACCAATTCAGAAACTAAATCTTCGTTGTTAAGGGGGAGGCAGCAGGGTTAACCAGAACTCGTGGGTCTGAGATACAGCTTCCTCCAGCCCCACCAAGCTATGAACTGAAGGAGGACCCAGAGGGGCTCCCGCACAAGAGCTGGGAAGGACAGAAGAGCAGCAGAGGATGTTTGTAAAAATATGAGTGAAAGTTTACTGGGCCCTACTGATGTGAGAAACAAAGGCAAAAGAAAGAAAAAATTAAATTTCCTTACTGCCTACAGCCTATTGACAGGTCCTTCTTTTTTTTTTTTTTAAGATTTTATTTATTCATGAGACACACAAAGAGAGAAGCAGGCTTTTTGCAGGGAGCCTGATGCGGGACTCGATCCCAGGACCCTGGGATCACGACCTGAGCAGAAGGCAGACACTCAACCACTGAGCCCCCCAGGTGCCCCTGACAAGTCCTTGAGACAGGCAGAGGGACATTTCTCTAGGGACTCAGCAGCCTCAATGTTAATATTTTGCTAAGGGCAAGAGGCAATCTTGGTCTGCCCCTTGCCCCCGGGATCCCGTAGGTCTACTTTAATGTATAAAAATAAAAATTCCGGGATCCCTGGGTGGTACAGTGGTTTGGTGCCTGCCTTTGGCTCAGGGCGTGATCCTGGAGACCCGGGATCAAATCCCACGTTGGGCTCCCTGTGCATGGAGCCTGCTTCTCCCTCTGCCTATGTCTCTGCCTCTCTCTCTCTCTCTCTCTCTGTGACTATCATAAATAAATAAAAAAATTAAAAAAAAAAAAATTCCTGGGCAGCCCCAGTAGCGCAGCGGTTTAGCGCCGCCTGCAGCCCAGGGCCTGATCCTGGAGACCCAGGATCGAGTCCCACGTCGGGTTCCCTGCATGGATCTCACAGTCAAGGGGAAGAAGGGAATTAGAGTCCACATGTTGAAGGGAGAGTCAGAGTTGGGGTCATATTCTTAACCACTTTATCCAGTCAAGAAGAAACAAGAGGGACGCCTGGGGGCTAAGGAATTGAGCTTCTGCCTTCAGCTCAGGGCGTGATGCCGGGCTCTTTGCATGGAGCCTGCTTCTCCCTCTGCCTGTGTCTCTGCCTCTCTCTCTCTCTCTCTCTCTCTCTCTCACTCTGTATCTCTCATGAGTAAATGAAATAAAAATCTTTAAAAAAATAAAATAAAAAATAAAAATAAAAATTCCTTTGGAAACTTCCTTGATCTCTACCCCCCTCCCCACAAGATACATGTTAGCAATCATCCAACAAGCCTATGGACCACTAACATACATCTGAAGGGCCTCATGATTGAGTTTTTACTAAAAAGTAAAACTTTTCCTTTAAAAAATTTTATTTATATTTTTTAACATTTTTACTAATTTTTAAAAGAGATTTTATTTATTTATCCATGAGAGACACACAGAGAGAGGCAGAGACACAGGCAGAGGGAGAAGCAGGCTCCCTGCAGGGTGCCCGATGCGGGACTCGACCGCGGGTCTCCAGGATCACGACCTGGGCCGAAGGCAGGCGCTAAACCGCTGAGCCACCCAGGGATCCCAGATTTATTTATTTTAGGAGGGAGGAGCAGGAGGAGGAGAGAGACCTTTAAGCAGACTTTTTCCTAACAAGAGCTAGCCCCCTCAAGGTCCTGGAAATCCAGTGTCCAAAATACCTTGGAGGTTTGTGCTGATCCTAAACCCTTGTCAACTTGAAAGAATAGAACTAGTCACCCATCACAACCCCAGTGCTGCTCTTTCTGCCCACGGATCCTACCGCCACTCTGTGCTTTGCTAAAAACCACCTTATTTTGCACCAAAGAAGTCTCAAAAATTCTTTCCCGGCTGTCGGCTCCAAATCCCAACATTTTCCTACTCACTACCATGTGCCAGGCATCCTCCTCGGCACTTCCAATGGCGTCAGGCTAATGAGGGACAGAGTCCCTGCGGCGCACATCCATCCACCACCCAAGTCGCACCTGTCTACAGGTTGTCCCTCCACATACCAGACGCTGCATTTCCAAGCCTGGTCTGCACAGCTGTGCCCTCAGCCTTCAATGCCCCTTTCTCCCATTCTCTTCCCAGCAAACTATTTTTTTTTTTTTAAGATTTTATTCATTCATGAGAGACACAGAGAGAGAGAGAGAGGCAGAGACACAGGCAGAGGGAGAAGCAGGCTCCACGCAGGGAGCCCGATGTGGGCCTCGATCCCAGGTCCCCAGGATCAGAACCTGAGCTGAAGGCAGATGCTCAAGAGCTGAGCCACCCAGGGGTCCCCCGCAGCAAACTTCAACTGACCCTTTAAGGCCCAGTTCTGGTGTTCTCCGAACCTTCCCTAGTGCTTCTCCTGGACCCCTTGATCCCCCCCAAAGTGCTTCCTCTTCTGGGCTTCAACCTTTTCCATTAGACTGTAAGGTCCCTGGGGGGTGGGCCGGAGCCACCTGCAGCCCCAGAACAAACCTCCTCACTCCGGATGTTCCATCCCAGCTCTCTCCCCGCCTGCTCTGTGGCCTAGATGCAGCTGTCTCCGGGGTGGGGGGGTGGGGGGCGGGGCACTGCCAACTGCAGGGAGCAAAGTCTAGGGGCTGATGAAAGACCAGGATGAGAAGAGGGGGCTGCTCAGGGAGCCACGGGGTGGGGGGGAGGAGGGCAACGCCGAGAGGGGCGGGTTGGGGCACCTGGCAGGGCTGGAGGGGGCAGCGCCGGGCCTGGAGACCACCGCCTTCGGGAGGGGCCCCGAGAAGGCGAGGCGGGGAGGAAGCGCAGGACTGGACCCGGCTCCGGAGCTGCACCCCCAGGGGAAGGGGGGGACAAAGCGGTGTCCGGGGCGACCGGTGCACGGGCCTGAGGACGGGGGGGGGGTCACCTGTGCAGTGGCCGCCGCGCAGCCCGAGGCCCAGGCCGCCCAGGATGCTCTCCGACTGGCCGTCGCTGTACATGAAGGCCGTGTCCAGCTCCGTGTGGCCGCGCTCCAGGAAGGCGCGCACGGCCGCGGCGCTGGCGGCGGCGTCCATGCGGCGCCCCATCTCCATGGTGCCCAGCACGGTGGCGGGCCGCGCCGGGGTCCCCGAGGCGGCCCGCGGCGGCGACAGCGGACGGGACATGGCGGCAGCGGCGGCGGCGCGAAGCTCGGGCGCCGGGACACCAGGGGCGCAGCGCAGCGCACCGCCCGCCACCGCGCGACCCACGGCGCGCAGCATGACGTCGGCGCCTGCGCACTGGGCGCCCGGAGCCCCGCCCACCCGCTTGGGGGCGGGGCCGAGGGAGGGCGGGGCCGACGCGCGCCGCCCCCACGCACGCGCGGTTCGCTCCCGCCCCTCGCGAAGGAGGCGGAGCTACGCGGCTCGGGGGCGGGGCCACGCGGCTCCGGGGCGGGGCTTCGGGTCAGCTGACCCGGGCTGTGCAGTCCGACCCCAGAAGCCGGGCGGGCGGCGGGTCGTGGCGCGGTGAGTCGGGTTGGAACTGGGGGGTCGGGACTCCGGGGCGCCCCCGCCGCATCTCTCCAGGGGCCTCGTGCAGCCCCTGGGCCGTCTTGGGGCTTCCGTCCGCCTCCCCGGGGCGCGAGGTCCTGGGACGAGGCTCGGGGCCGGGGTTAGGTGGCCCCTGGGGCGTCTCTTGGACCAGCCTGGCCAGGGGTCGGGATCTGGGTCCTCACTGCAGCGCCTGGTGCGGGCGGACGGGGCCGACGGCTTTGCGTTCCGCAGGGCAGGCCAGGGCAGGGGCCTCGGCGCGGCTGAGCGCTGACCCCCGCAGCTGCCCTGTCATTATCCCCGACAAACAGGCGGCGCTGGCCTGAGTCACCAGGTGGCCGGGGACCGGAGGCCTGCAGTGGGGACGCCGTGTTCTGCAGGGAGCCCAGATGGCCCTCTCCCCTCCTGTGCCTAGGACGAGTTTTGGAGTGTGTGGCTGGAGGCTGGGTCTGGAAGGCTGAGGGCTGGCCCGGGCCTTGTCCATTCACCTACCGAAGGCTGCTTCGCGCTGGTGCCCCGGGGAGGGCGGCGGGGGGGAGGAGTTCGGGGGGGGGTCCCCCCACTAGAGCCATCCCAGGCTGTTACCATGGAGTGGCTAATCTGCCAGGCACCGTTCTAATCCCTTGGCCTGGATTATGTCATTTAATTCTGCAGTCGGTCTAGGGGCTGGAGACATAGGTTATCCCCCCCCCCCCCCCATTGTACAGATTGGAACTCTGAGGCTCAGTCACTTGCCCTGCAGTTCTGTGCTTGTGGACACCTGGCCGGTCAGTTCTAGAGTGCTCTCTCCTCGAACCTAGGTCATCTGAGCTCACAGCTAGTTTGTTTACTTCCTTCCTTCTTCCCTCCCTTCCTTCTTTCTTCCCTTGCCTTTCCTCTCGGTCTCTCTTTCTCTCTGTCCCCTCTTTCTGGACCTTTACTGTGCAGCCGCTGCTTCTGGCCCTGAGAGTCCGTCACAACTAGCGTGAAGGGAGAGGTATGAGCTTGAGGAGCAGGCTTAGCTGAGGAATGTGATAAGCATTCTTCAGATATGTGAATGGGGGGGAGGGGAAGAGGTGACAGGTGTCGTCTGACCAGCCTTTGCAAGGCGTCTTTGAGGTAGCATGTTAGAATGAGGTACTAGTGTCTCCTTACCTGGCCCTCCAGGGGGAGAAGGACACACTCTTTTTTTAAAGATTTTATTTATTCATGAGAGACACAGAGGCAGAGACACAGGCAGAGGGAGAAGCAGGCTCCATGCACGGAGCCTGATGTGGGGTCGATCCCAGGACCCCAGGATCAATCACGCCTTGGGCCAAAGACAGGGGCTAACCCACTGAGCCAAACAGGGATCCCCTGAGAAGGACCCTCTTAAGGGAAGAGACCACATGTGCAGAAGCCTGGAGGCTTGCCACTTCCATGGGAAGCTTCCGTGGGAAGCATCTTCCGGACTCAGCTTGGAATCCAAGAGAGGAGCTTGGGTGCGGCCGGAGATGCCTTCTCCAGCGCAGGCTTTCTCCAAGCGTGGTTGTTTGCACCAGAAACAACTGGTAGTGCTTTTTTTTTTTTTTTTTTTTTTAAGATTTTATTTTTAAGTAATTTTCACATCCGATGTGGGGCTTGAACTCACAACCCTGAGATCAGGAATTGCCTGCTCTACTGACTTAGCCAGCCAGGTGCACACCCGGGGTTGCTTCTTAAACCCAAAGTCCCTGATCTGAAGTCCAGAGACACTGAGCCTGAATTCTGGACGTGTGCCCTCTGTGGCACCAAGGCACCCACCCCTGCTGTGGTCCTTGTCAAACCTTGGATGCAGTCAAGCTTTGTTGCAACCCTGGACATCCATTCTCATGCTGCTGTGTGACCAGGAGGTGGGCCCGTTCCCAGAAGCCAGGCCTGGCGCCCAGGCAGGCTCCCTAGCTGGGTCAGAACCTACAGATGATGGCCCCCGGGAGAAGGCCTCTTCGGGTCAGGATCAGGTGTGTCTTAGAGCATCCTGAGCTGTGCATGTGCCCTGTGAAGGATCGGGGACCACCCACCCACTGCTCTGGGCCCTGTGAGCCAAGCTATAATGCTCAAGACACCCCCTTCCCTCACCAGTGATGTATTCACTTTATTTCCTCCCTAACCTGGTGAGAAGCAGGCAAGGGGTGACCTCAGGGTGGTTGAACTCCTGGATTCTCATCCTTAAAATAGTCCCCAGCACACGTTTGGTCACGCATGGGCCGAGAGCCTTCCTTATGTGCATTTCATCTGCACCACAAACCCCAAGGAGCCAGGTCATCATCTTCATTCTACAGACAGGTTCAGGCAGGTTCCTTATTTGGGCAATGCTACCCAACCTTACCTGGAAAATGGGGACAGTATCCCCCACCTCACAGGGAAGTTACGAGGGTGGCAGTGAACTGGATGGGCAGACACAGAATCTGTAAGGGGTCGATGTGGGGGTCTAGTAGGGGGACAAAGGACTTGCTTGGAAATGCCTTTAGTGCAGCAAAGATGACAGTACTTACCCAGACGGTCTGCTAGCCTGGGTGGCCTTGCAGGTGCTGGTGGCAGGACATCAGGTGAAGAGCTCCTTGATGTGCTAAAGGTCATCCAGGTGGGTGGCCAGGATGCAGGAAGAGGCTGTCAGCCACCCTTGCCGGGCCCTGCACATACAGCAGTGACCCTGGCACACGTGACCTGGACACTGTTACCCCCGGCTCGGGGCTTCTGCCCATGGCCCATCACAGTAGGCCTGAGAGTCCCACTTCCTGAGAAAAGAAGCTGACTGGCTTCCTTCCCTCCTCACTTCCAAGAGTCTGGCCAGAGTGACGGTCCATTCAAGGGCTATGACAAAAGACCAAAGACCGGGTGGCTTATAAACAACAAACATTGATTTTTTACAATTCAAGAGGCTGGAAAAGTCCTAGGTCAAGACACCAGCACATGTAGTGTTAGGTGAGGGTCTGCTTCCTGGTTCACAGGTGGCTGTCTTTCTCTGTGTCCCCCTACGTGGCGGAAGGGGCGAGGGAGCCCTCTGGGGTCTCTTGTATAAGGGCGCCCATCCCATTCCTGAGAGCTCTGCTCCCCTGACCCAAGCGCATCCAGAGGCCCCCCCCCAATGCCCTCACACTGGGGGGTTAGGTTTCCACGTATGAATCTGGGGGGCCACAGACATGGTCTGGAGCACAGGGCGTTGCTTTATGGGGATCCTGGGCCGGCTGAGGGCAGCAGGAACTGAAGGTAGCTGGGGAGTCAGTCCGGCGAGGACAGCCTCTGGGCATGGGGAGAGAAGGGCGGACCTGCCTCTGGCTGCTGGGGGGGTTGGGCAGCCTGCCCCACGGGGACAGAGCGCCTGAGGCAGCGTGACAGGGTGGCCAGGAGCTGCGGCTTGGGGTCCCAGGCCCGGCTTTGACTCCTGCCTCCACCGCTTCCTGGCCCGATGTTAAGTCACTTCCCTGGTGCCTGGGGTGTATCAGGAGCCCCCGTGTCCCCTTCATGGAGTTGATGTGGGGACAAAATGAGGCAATGCCTGCAAGGTGCTAGGAGCAGAGCTTGGTGATCCGGGGCCTGGTGAGTCTCTCCTGGTAGAGGTGGCGCCATCGGGCTCCGCTCGCTCTGCCTTGTCTGGGACTGTCGCGCAGACGGTGACTGCCGTGGCCGCTGCAGGGCGCCCGGGCATCAGGAGGGGAAATTCCTGCCGCTCCTGGGACCCGCCACTTTCAGGCTTTGTGGGCGGTGAGAATGGGAAGGTGGCTCCGACTCCTTGGCCGCAGGCGTCCCACACGTGCTGGTGGAGAATCGGCGGGGTGCCAGGCTCGAACCCGCGGCCTGCGCAAGCTGCCCCACCCCCACCCCCACCCCCAGGCCGGGGCGGTGTCCTCTGACCCCTGTGGGCAGACAGCCCTACCTTAAATAAGAGAACCTACTGGTTCTCCCTGCTGGTCTAACTCACAAACCAAAGATTGGACACAATGTAAATGTTGGGGAGCAGGAACAAAGTGATTCTGAGGGTTCACTGCCTGAAGCCTTTCAGCCTCAGGGCAACTGTAGGAGGGAGGCCGGGTAATCACCCTACAGATGGGGGACATGACGCCCAGGGAGGCGGAGGCTCTTGCCCAAGGTCGCAGCCTTGAAGAGTTTTGGTAAAGCTGGCATTTGAGCACGTTCGTCCCTGCGCGCAGACCCAGCGCTCTCCCTGCACAGGTGGTTGTCACAGGGGTGCTTTGCTCTCAGTCCTCCAGGCTGAGCGTGTCCTAGGGTCTGGGGGCTTGCCCTGTGCTGGGGGATAACGGGATGGGCGAGGCAGGGGGCGAAGAGCTCAGGAGCCCAGGGGCCGGACCTCCCAAGGCTAAAGGCCCCCTCTCTTTCTCCCTGGACACCCCTCCCGAACTCCCACAGCAGCCATGGTCTGGAAGAAGGTGGGCTCCGGCAACTTCTCCGACTGCCCCAACGGCTCCCGCCCGTGGATATGGGACGTGTTCGGCGAATGTGCCCAGGATGGCTGGGACGAGGCCAGCGTGGGCCTGGGCTTGATCTCCATTCTCTGTTTTGCAGCATCCACCTTCCCGTGAGTAATGGCAGGGCGCGGGGCCCGGGACAGGGGGTGCGGTGGGTGATGGCTCAGGCACTGCCCGGAGGCAGATCACGGGCGCTGGGCCTCTCCAGACTCAAGGTCAAGCGTGAGCCCTCCACCACTCCCACTTGCTGACTTCCAACCCACCCTGGAGGGCCCTGCACTGAACTGCACCCTAGGTCCCACCTTATGCTGGGCGATGCCGACACACAGATAGTAGTAACAACCTTAACACTCGCTGTTTGTTCAGTGCACACTATGTACTTCAGTCCTAAACACTTGAAGTGTTCTTAGCTCACTTAATCCTCGTAACCCTGTGAAACAGGTACAGTTACCATCCTTGCTTTATGGATGGAAGGAATGGAAAGTCAGAGAAGCTAAGTAACTTGCCCTGGGTTGCACAGCTAAGAAGAGAGGAAGCAGCAGAGGGGGGGGAGGGCTCAGATGTCCCAAACACAGCCCTTGTCCTGTGACAGTCTGGTGGGTGGCCGGCAAGCAGTGATTACAAAATAGTGTGATCCCTGCTGCTATTGAGGAACGGAGACGCACTGTGACTTGGGAGAGTCACTTTGCTGCTCCACGGCTCAGCTTCCTCATCTGCAAAACGGGAATGTTGTTCCCTCCTTCCCAGGGTTGGTGTGAGGATGGCACGAGGGAGTGTACGTCAAGCGCGGGGCTCTGGGCCTTGGCACAATGTGGGCAGAGTCCCGGGGCTGGACAGAGTGTGTGGGGGTCAGGGGCACGGGGAGACGTGAGGTCCGAAGGCCCTGCAATGTGAGGGTTCTCTACGGTCAGGAGACGGGCTCTTTATCCTGAGGAAGATAAGGGTTTCATCAGGAGCTCGGCATTTTTGAAAAATAGCTTTTTGGAGAGATAATCCACATATCATATAATTAGCATCTTTACATGTATAATTCGGTGTTTTTAGAATATCCACAGAGCTGCGTATCCACTGCCATAATCAGTTTTAGAACATTTTCATCACCCTAGGGAAAAAAAAAAAACTAAAGAAATGAGTCATTCCTTATTCCCCCCGAAGCTCCCAGCCCCTGGCAACCACCTGTCTACCTCCTGTCTCTATATAGATTTGCCAACTCTGGACATTTCCTGTAAATGAAATCATAGAACATGTGAAAGACTGGCTTCTTTCACTTACCAGAACGGCTTCAAGGCTCACCCACATTGTAGCAGATGTCAGGACATCATTCCTTTTATTTCCAAAGAATATTCTAATGTGTGATGTTCCACATCTTATTCATTCATTCATTCCCAGATGGACATTTGGGCTGTTTCCACTTTTTGGCTGTTACAGTGAAGGCCACTGAACATTCATGGGCCAGTTTCTGTGGGTACATACGTTTTGACTTCTCTTGGGTGTATGCCTACATAGTAAAATTGCTGGGTCATGTGGTAACTGTATTTAATCTTTTAAGGATTCTTTTTTTTAAAAGATTTATTTATTTATTTATTTATTCATTCATGATAGATGTAGAGAGAGAAAGAGAGAGGCAGAGACACAGGAGGACGGAGAAGCAGGCTCCACATCAGGAGCCCGATGCAGGACTCGATCCCGGGACTCCAGGATCGTGCCCTGGGCCAAAGGCAGGCGCCAAACCGCTGGGCCACCCAGGGATCCCCCAAGGATTTTTTTTTAATTTTTTTTTTTAATTTGTTTATGAGAGACACAGAGAGAGAGGCAGAGACATAAGCAGTGGGAGAAGCAGACCCCCCACGGGGAGCCCGATCCCAGGACCCTGGGACCACAACCTGAGCCAAAGGCAGATGCTCAACCACTGAGCCACCCAGGTGTTCCTCTTTTAAGGATTTTTTTTTTTTTTTAAGATTTTATTTATTTATTCATGAGAGACAATGAGAGAGAGACAGAGACACAGGCAGAGGGAGAAGCAGGCTCCACACAAGGAGCCCTATGTGGGACTCAATCCCGGATCCCGGGATCACGCCCTGAGCCAAAGGCAGACACCCAACCGCTGAGCTACCCAGGTGTCCCTCTTTTAAGGATGGTTTTTTTTTTTTTTTTTTTTTTTTTTTTTTTAATTTACTTATGATAGTCACAGAGAGAGAGAGAGAGAGAGAGGCAGAGACACAGGCAGAGGGAGAAGCAGGCTCCATGCACTGGGAGCCCGATGTGGGATTCGATCCCGGGTCTCCAGGATCGCGACCTGGGCCAAAGGCAGGCGCTAAACCGCTGCGCCGCCCAGGGATCCCCAAGGATGTTTTAAAAAACATTATTAAGCCCTGATTTCATGACTTAGTCTGGTCCTAGTGATGTCATTTTGGGCCTCTGTTTTTTTTTTTTTAAGAATTTCTTTTTTAAAATTTGTTTACTCATGAGAGACAGAGAGAGAGAGCAGCAGAGACATAGGCAGAGGGAGAAGCAGGCTCTTTGCAGGAGCCACATATGAGACTCAATCCGGATCCTGGGATCACGATCTGAGCCAAAGGCAGCCGCCCAACTGCTGAGCCACCCAGGCGTCCCAAAATTTTTTTTTTTTTTAAGATTTTATTTATTTATTCATGAGAGACACAGAGAGAGAGAGACAGAGACACAGGCAGAGGGAGAAGCAGGCTTCACGCAGGGAGCCCGACATGGGCCTCGATCCCAGGTCTCCAGAATCACACCCTGAGCTGCGGGTGGCGCTAAACCGCTGCGCCACCGGGGCTGCCCAGATTTTTTTTTTTTTTTTTTAAGTAAAAATCTCTACCCCCAGCGTGGGGCTCAAACTCACAGCCCTGAGATTAAGAGTCCCATGATCCATCCACTGAGCCAGCCAGGCATCCCCTGTGGTTTTCTTTTTAACAGGGAACTAACTGCCAGACTGTTTTCCAAAGAGGCTGCACCATTTTATATTCCTTTTGTATTCCTTCCAGTCGTGTGTGAGGTTCCAGTGCGTCCATATCCTTCTCAATGCATATGTTTTTCCATCTTTTCATTATAGCCGTTCTAATGGGTTTGAAGTGTTATCTCGTTATAGTTTATGATTTGTATATGGTTTTAGATTATTATTTGCCTGATGGCTAGTGATGTTAAGAAAAGATCTTTTCAGATCCTTTGCCCTTTTTTTTTCTTTTTAAAAAAAATTTAATTTATTTCTGGGAAAAAAAGGCAAAAGATAAATAAATTTAATTAATTTATTAGAGAGCACGTGTGAGAGCACAGGCAGAGGCAGAGGGAGAAGCAGATTCCCTGCTGAGCAGGGAGCCCTATGCAGGGCTCTGAGATCATGACCAGAGCTGAAGACAGACACTTAACCGACGGAGCCACCACAGGTGCCCCCTTTGCTCACTTTTCAATTGGATTATTTTTCATTTTGCTGTTGAGTTGTAAGAGCTCTTTATGTAGTCTGAATACGATAGCCTCATTTGACATGTGATTGATTAGTAAATATTTTCTCCCATTCTGTGGGTCCTCTTTTCACTTCCTTGAGAGTGTCCTTTGAAGCACAGAAGTTCTAAATTTGGATGATGTACAGCTTATCTCTTTTTTCTTTTTTTGCTTGTGCTTTTGGTGTCACATCTAAAAAAACATCGTTGCCTAACCCAAGTAACAGAGACCTACCCTTATGGTATGAGGAGCGCAGCTGGCTCCAGGGGGTCCCAGACAAATCAGGTTTGAGCATTCACCCAAAGGCAGAGACATGAGTGGTGGTGAAATGAGAAAGGAGCTTATCTCCACGAGGCTGACTCTGGGAAGACTGCAGACTAGTGTCTCAAAGACTGTCTCCCAGGTGTTGAAAATTCCTCCAGGTTTATATAAGGAAAGTGGGGGACTCTGGTCGGTGGGAACATACGGGGGTGCGGTGAAGGTCAGATCAGGCATTCTCTTGGGGTCAGTCACTCCGGGTCTTGCTGGCTCAGGGCAGTCCTTGTTGCTTGAGCAGGTACTTTCGTTTCCTTTCCCAGGATGCTTTGCCCACGTGGTTTTTTGCCTGAGTTAAGGGATAAGCTAGAAAGAAGAACTTAATCAAGATTGAAAGTTTAAGGCCAAGGGGCAGGCGCCTGGGGGGGCTAGGTCAGTTAAACCTCCGACTCTTGATTTTTGGCTCGGGTCTTGATCTCAGGTCATGAGTTCAAGCCCTGCGCTGGGCATGGAGCCTACTTAAAGAAGAAAGTTTAGAAAGAAAGTTTGACAGAAGTTTCTCCAAAGAAGACCTACACATGGCCAACAGGCACATGAAAAAATGCTCCACATCACTTGTCATCAGGGAAGTACAAATCAAAAGCACAATGAGATACCACTTTGCACCAGTGAGAATGGCTAAAATTAACAGGACAGGAAACAACATGTTGGTGAGGATGTGGAGAAAGGGGAACCCTCTTGCGCTGTTGGTGGGAATGCACGCTGGTGCAGCCACTCTGGAAAACACTGTTTGTCAAGAAGTTAAAAATAGAGCTACCCTACGACCGAGCAATCGCACTACTGGGTATTTACCAGCAGATGTAGTGAAACAACGGGTGCCCGCACCCCAGTGTTCGTAGCAGCAGTGTCCACAATAGCCAAACTGAACAGAGCTGAGATGTCCTTCGACAGATGGATGGATCAAGAAGGTGTGGTGTCTACACACAGTGGAATAGTACTCAGCCCTCAGAAAGGACGGATGGAATGGAGGGTTTGTGCTGAGTGAAATGAGTCAGTCGGAGAGAGACCATCATCATGTGGTTTCACTCACACGTGGGATGTAAGAAATAGTGAAAGGGACCATGAGGGAAGGGGGGAAATCGAGTGGGAAGAATCAGAGAGGAAGACAAACCACGAGAGACTCCTGACTCTGGGAACCAAACAAAGAGTTGCAGAAGGGGAGGTGGGTGGGGGGACGGGGGGACTGGGTGACAGGCACTAAGCAGGGTGCACGATGGGATGAGCACTGGGTGTTACACTATATGTTGTCATATTAAATTTAAATTTAGGGCAGCCCCGGTGGCTCAGCGGTTTAGTGCTGCCTGCAGCCCAGGGCCTGATTCTGGAGACCCGGGATCGAGTTCTGTGTTGAGCTCCCTCCTGCATGGGGCCTGCTTCTCCCTCTGCCTGTGTCTCTGCCTCTCTCTCTCTCTCTCTGTGACTATCATAAATAAATAAATTTTAAAAAAATTTAGGTCTGTTAAAAAACAAAATTCCACTGGTGAAATTTGAAGACACAGTTTGGGTTATTAAGCCATTGGGCAGCATCCTACACGGCAAATAGATCTTTAAAAAATTCAACAGATTTGTTTTTGCGAGAGAGAGAGAGAGCGAGCGAGCACATGAGTAAGGTGAGGGGCAGAGGCAGAAGCAGACTCCCCACTGAGCAGGGAACCCAGTGGGGGACTCAGACCCTGGGATCATGACCTGAGCTGAAGACCAACAGCTGACTGACTGAACCACCCAGGCGCCCAGCAAATAGATGTTTTTTTTTTGTTTTTTTTTGCAAATAGATGTTCTAAGGAGCTTCCAAAATGGAAGGTTTTTATAGGAAAGACAGTGGGGCAAGGAATTAGTAGAAAAAAAAGAAGGGATTAGATCCTGCAAGCTCACTTTCCTGCAGGGGGTCTTGGTAGGTGACGTCATGTTCCTTTGTGGGGGGTGGAGACATGTGACATGGGACAGATTACCTCATTGCTACTGACCAGAAAATTCCTGAGCGATTAAGACTACATTTCTGGGGGAGGTTGAAATATGATTAGGTTAGTTTTTAAGCCCCTGTTTGGTGATTTGGCCTAAGTGACTCCACCTTGGGCCTGTGATTTTCTTTCTTTCTTTCTTTCTTTCTTTCTTTCTTTCTTTCTTTCTTTCTTTCTTTCTTTCTTCTTTCTTTCTCTTTCTTTCTTCTCTCTTTTTTTTTTTTAAAGATTTTTATTTATTTATTCATGAGAGACACAGAGAGGCAGAGACACAGGCAGAGGGAGAAGCAGGGTCCCCACAGGATGCCCAGTGTGACACTCGATCCCAAGATCCCAGGACCAGGCCCTGAGCTGAAGGCAGACACTCAACCGCTGAGCCACATAGGCGTCCCTGTGGTTTTCTTTTTAATGGGTCTTTGGTACAGTTTGCGTCGTATTTTGTGCACGGTATGGGGGAGGAGTCCAATCTCGTTCTTTAGCTTGGAGATACCCAGTTGTCCCAGTACCATGTGTTTAAAAGACCATCATCCCCCCGCTGAATTATCCTAGTATCCTGTTGTGGACTTGGCAGTTTTGCTGAATGAGCTTGTTCTAGGTGCTGTATGTAGTAGGCGGGTTGCAAGTAAACAAAAATAGGTGCCGTCCTTGGGTTTACAGCGCTTCCATTCTGGCTACCCTGAAAAGGCAGTCTGGGAGTCTCAGGGAAAAAGGACTGGTAGGACAAGGAGTGAGACCGGAGGCAGGGGGACCAGCCGGGAGGCCGTGGAAGCCATCCAGCAAGCAGCGCTGTCGGGGGCATTGGAGAGGCCCTTCCAGGCTGACAGGACAGGTGTGGGTGACTCACAGAGGCTGATGGAGAGACGCCCTGTTCCAGAGTGAGCGCATCTCTAGAGCTACCTGGGGAGCTGGCTGAGATCATGTTGGCCCTGCCTGAGGCCGGCTGGCTCACCAGGGAGGGGGTCAGAGGCCTGGGAGAGAGCCCCAGGTGACAGCAGGAAGGTGCCTGTTCTTCTGCCCCTCCTTAGGACTCAGCCTTCCTTGGGTGTGACACAGTCACGGTCCCTGAAATCTACGACTTGCCAAGTCACGTGTGCTACAAGGGGCTGTAAGGGCCATAGGCTAGACCTTACTTAGGGACCTTCTGGGTGCCAGGCCTGCATTGGACACTCTTCCTGCCCTCAGGGAGCTTGCGTCTGGGAGGGACAAGGACATCCCGTGTTACGGAGGAGGAAGTAGAGGACACGGGCGAGCTTGTGTCAAGAAGGCGTGGGGAGGAAGTGATACTTCCTGAGCCACAAAAGACAAAAAGGAAGAGGAGAGAGTCAGCTGTCTGGCTGCCGATGAAGAGTCTGGAGAAAGGGAAATAAGTCCTGGTGGAGGGGGTGGGGACAGAGGGACAGCTGGCCCTGGGGGCCTTGTGAGGACACGCTCAGGAGGATGCAGGCCCTCGCTGGAGAGCAGCAGAAGGATCCGAGTGACTTCGGCAAGCCTGGGGTTTCAGAAGGGCCCTTGAGAGGGAGGACAGATTCAGGGGGAGCCAGGCTCGGATGGGGGACAGGCAGGTGCACGGGCAGGGGTGGGTCCCGACAGGAGGAGGAGAGGGCAGGGTGGCTGTGGGAAGAACCGGGGCCATATCCGGCTTCTCGGCTTCTGACTTGGGTGATGGGTGGGATGAGGTGCTCTTTAGTCCTTTTATTTAAATACACACAGACGAGGGGCACCCCGGCGGCTCCATCGTTTAAGCGGCCGACTCTTGGGTTTCGGCTCAGGTTATGGTCTCAGGGTCGTGAGATCGAACCCCACATCCATCTCCGTGCTCTGCACTGACTCTGCTTGGGAGTCTCTCACTCTCTCCCCCTCTATCCCCCACCACCCGCACCCCCACTCTCTCTCCCTCAAATAAACCTTAAATAGAAAAGATTTTTTTTCTTTCCCTCTGCCGCCCCCCTAAAATAATAATAATAAATAAAATAAATACAGACGATTAAACAGAAATGTAGAGTAAATGGCAGTTGTAGAAAGGATCAGAGCGACCAGAGCCTGGGGGCTGGCTCTGATGCTGGCTGTGACGCTGGCGCCAAGGCCCCGAGTGACGTGACTTGGCCCGTCCCACACGGACTAGAGCTACCCTCTGGGGCTTCTGCAGGGCCAGCAGGTTAGCAGCACCGAGGGCGCGGGATTCTGCTGAGGCCTGTCACCTGTGCTGTCACCTCGCACTGACACCGGCCGGAGGTCTGAAGAGAGGGCCTTTGGGAAAGGAACCAGGGGGTCCCAGCCGCCCACCGGGGCATGAGCTCTGGGGGCACAGCCCTGCCCTCCCCACTGCCCTTTGAAGGAACCGGGCTGTGGTTTGGCCCAGCTTCTCCTCTGCCGCTCGGGACACAGCACAGGCCAGGCCCTGGCTCCCGCCACTGCCACCGTCGTCTGAACCCCTGCCTCCCTGTGTAGGCGAGTGAATGTGGGGTCCCGACACCAAACTCCAGGTGCCCCCGGGGAGTCTCCGGGGTGCTGTGGAGGGGAATCTGATGCCCTAGAGACCCCTGGTTGGCAGAGAACCCCCCCGGTGAGCGTCCGCGAAGGGCACAGGGAGGCTCCTGGGGGTTCTGCCTGCAGGGAGGCTGGGCTCCCAGGGGACCACCTGTGCCCCCCCCCCACCCCCCCGGTCCCCCGCTGCAGCTCTGCCCTCCCCTGAGCCCCTGTCTTCTTCCTCTCCTGCAGCCAGTACATCAAGGCCTGCAAGGCCGGCAACATGGACCAGGCGCTGTCTCTGTGGTTCCTCTTGGGCTGGATCGGAGGAGACTCCTGCAACCTCATCGGCTCCTTCCTGGCCGACCAGCTGCCCCTGCAGGTGGGTCCCGCGGGGGGTGGGGGGTGAGGGTGGGGGGCAGCTGGCAGGAGCATCCCGCCCCCGACCATTGCTCCTGCCGTGCAGCCCTGGTCCACACCCTCTCCGGGCCTGTCGCCCGTCTGCAGAACGAGCACATCAAACCAGAGGGTGCCTCTGGGGTGCTGGGCACCCCGCTGAGCTGCCAGGGTTGGGGGGGGCCTGGAGGAGGAAAGGTTTGCCTTCGGGGGGCGGGGTGGCAGGTGCCAGGAACCACAGGCCGGCATCGCATCTTCCCCGCTGGGAAGGCCTCAGCCGGGACCCTCAGTTCACCCCTGAGCCCCATCTGCCCCGCCGAGGCGCGCCCGCCACCTCCCTCCGTCCGTGCAGTCCGGGCCCTCCGCGTCCTTCGGGGACGGGGACCCAGACGGGGCCCCAGGAGGTCCGGGCGGCGGGGTCGTGGGTCGGGCCGCCTGCTGCGTGCCTGGTGCCCTGAGCCCCGCTTCCCGCAGACCTACACGGCCGTGTACTACGTGCTGGCGGACCTGCTCATGCTGTCGCTCTACTTTCATTACAAGTTTAAGAAACGGCCCTCAGCGTGTGAGTGCGGGTGGCCGGGCGGGTGGCCGGGGACGGGGACGGGGTGGCGGGAGGGCCGGGCCTCGGGGGAGGTGGGCTTCCCCCGGCCTCACCTGACCTCACCTGGGCTTGGAGCCGAGGTGACAAGGACTCAGGTCACAGTGACCCCGGGGATTGAGCAGGGGTGACAGCCGGGGTCACTTGCGGGCGGGGCGGCCTGGGAGCGTCTGTTTCTGCGTGGGCGCCCCGCCCTGGAGGAGGGTGCTGCTGCGGATGGCGGGCTAGGTAGCCCCGAGGGGCTGGGGCGCGGGCTGGGGCGTGTCCTGCGTCCTGGTCGCTGCTGCCCCGTGCGACCCTGGCTCCCTCCCCCGGTGCAGTGTCTGCCCCCATCAACGCGGCGCTCCTGGTCAGCTCGGGGGTGGCGTGCGGCACCCCGCTGCTGAGGCGCGCCGGCCCCGAGGCTGCCCCGGCCGAGGTCTTCCGGGGCCGGACGCTCCTGTCCGTGGAGCCGGGCAGCAAGGTGAGCGGGGGGTGCGTGACGTGGCGGCTGGGGCCCCGCCGGCCACGGGTGGGCCTCCCCCCGCGAGGGAGCCCGATGGCACGGCGCACCCCGGCCCCTCGTGGGCGCTGAGCACCCCCGCCCTCTCAGCCCTTCACTCAGCAGGAAATCATCGGCTTCGTCATCGGCTCCGTGTCCAGCGTGTTGTACCTGCTGTCGCGGCTGCCTCAGATCCGCACCAACGTGAGCCGGGGCAGGGGCGGGGGGGGCTCGGTCACCTCGTGCTCTGTGTGCAGAAGGCCCGGGCCCAGCTCGGGCGGGCGGGGCGGGGAAGGCTCCCCCGGGCCTCCGTGTCTGCCTCCGGGACTGGGGCGCAGCGGCAGGTGCGGGGGGGCTCGGCCTGCAGCCCTCCGAGGGGAGGAGGGAGTGGCGGGGGCACAGCGAGGGGCAGCGAGGGGCAGCCGGGCTCCCGGGGACCTGGGCCGGGTGGTGGGAGTGCGGATGCTGGACGCGGGCCCACGGCGGGAAGCCAGCTCGGGCGCACGGTGTGACGGGGCGGACCGAGTGGCAGGAGCCCCGGCCCAGGCCTCTGACCTCCCTCCCCCCAGTTCCTGAGGAAGTCGACGCAGGGCGTCTCCTACTCGCTGTTCGCCCTGGTGATGCTGGGGAACACGCTGTACGGGCTGAGCGTGCTGCTCAAGAACCCCGAGGTGGGCCAGAGCGAGGGCAGCTACCTGCTGCACCACCTGCCCTGGCTCGTGGGCAGCCTGGGCGTGCTGCTGCTCGACACCATCGTATCCTCCGGGGTCGGGGGCAGCGGGGGACAGGTGGCAGCCTCCGTCTATCCAAGAGGGGAGTCCGTGTGCCCAGCACCCCAGGGAGCTCCCAGCTCGGTGAAGCGGCCATCGGCACCCCCTTCTTGGCGGTGGCACTGAGCACTTCGGGGGAAACCTGTGTCACACCAGGGGCTGTCTTGGTTTAGAAGGTCAGCCGAGGCCTCTGCAAGTGCTCCTGGGAGGAGGAGGACGGGGAGGGGGGGCCTTGCCTCAGCTTGTGCAAAGGCCCTGAGGAACGGGGGGGGGGGGGGGGGAGTTGATGAGCCCGTCCAGGCTGGAGGAGTGTAGGCTGGAACCGGGAAGAGGCTGTCCTCGAGATCCTTGGGGGGGGGCTGCAGCTGCGGCTTGGGGCCTTGGCCTCGGGGTGGGGGCAGGGTGCGGGGTGGAGGGGAGAGGGGAGCAGCTCTCCAGGGAGCCGAGGCCCCCAGGGTACGTCCATCCCAGCCTCCACTCAGTTTGGCCTTGACATCGGCGCCTCTAGATCTCCATACAGTTCCTGGTGTACAGGGACACCGCCACCTCCTCGGAGCGCCAGCCCCTCCTCCCCAGTTGACCAGGACCTCCAGAGGCCACTCCCAGGAGGGGACAAGTATGGGCCGGCCCGGCGCTGCTGCCCCCGGACTGGGCCATGGAGGGAGCCGGGGGCACCTGGAGGCCCCGGCCCAGCTGCGTCCCCACCTCCAAAACCTCCTGGCCGCCGCTTCCAGGAACCCGGACTCTGCGGGGAGCGAGGAGGAAGTGGGGCGCCAGGGCCAGCCCCTGCCCCCTTGGGACACCCCCTAGTCTGAAGCTGCTGTCCCTTGGGAGCCTCGAGGGAGGGGTTGCAGCTGCACCCCCGGCCCCCTCCGTCCGCCTGCGTGCACACTCCTCGGAGCGGGGCGTGGCCGCAGCCGGGTGACCCCAGGACCTTGCTGCTGACCCCGGCCGGCCAAGTAAACGGTCCCTGCCAGCGAGGCGTCCTTCTGCTCCTTCCCCGAGGTGCTGGGGTCCGCGCTGCTCTGAGCAGCAGCTTCCAGGTCGGGGCCCGGAGGTCGGGCTGTGGCAGGGCCAAGCGGGCCGCCCGGCCTCGGGGGGACCTCGGGTTTTCTCCCCTGCTCCTGGGTAACAGACCCCATCGCTGGGGGTGAGGACGCAGCAGCGAGAATGACAGGGTCCCGGCCTCGCGTTGTCAGGAAGAAGCAGAGTAGTTAAGGTTCAGATCTTGGGTCTGCATCTCAGCTTCTCTGTGCCTCAGTTACCTCGTCTGTGAAATGGGATGACACTGTTCCCAGTTCATATGTTCTTATTGTTCTTATAAGATGGTGTAAGTAGCGGCAGACGTCAGCCCGGAAGCCTGAACGTAGTGAGCGCGCCGTAAGGTCAGCTTTGATCATTTATAGCTGGAGGAGAGGCACGTCCAGATCGCCCTGCAGATCAGAGACCTTCCTGGAGGAGGTGACCTGCAGGATGAGCAGGAGATAGCAGGGGGAGCGTGGGAGGTGTTGCAGGCAGGAGGGAGGAGGTGCAAGGGCCGGGGGAAGGGCAGGGGGAGGACAGCTCAGCCCGGAGCTCCACTTCTGAGCCCCAACCTCACTGCCTCCCAGACCCTGTTCTGAGTCCACTTTCTTGTTGGCCATGACCCTGTGGGGCCCGAGGGCTGGTGGGGGAGAAGCGTGTCTCAGGCTCTCCCAGTCTCTTCTGCCCTGGGGGCCGGAGGGAGCTCAGCCGCGGGGTCTGCCCTCTGCCCGCAGGGGGCCCACAGCCCAGTGAGGTGCCGCTCAGATTTGCGGGGCGCAGCGTGCCCAGGCCCAGGCCTCACTGGGTGGCTGGGATTGGGGGGATCCGGCTCCTGTCCTTGCCAGCACGGAGGGAAGGAGGGAAGACGGCTGCGGGGCCCTGGGGGTAAGGGCTTTGACCCGGAGGAGACCGGGAAGGCTTCACGGAGGAGGAGGGCCCTGGAGCAGACTCTTCTTTTTTCTCCTTTCCCTTTCCCTTTCCCTTTCCTTTCCCCCTTTTCCCCCTTTCCTTTCCTTCTTTTCTTTTCTTTTCTTTTCTTTTCTTTTCTTTTCTTTTCTTTTCTTTTCCTTTTCTTTTCCCTTCCTTCCTTCCTTCCTTCCTTCCTTCCTTCCTTCCTTCCTTCCTTCCTTCCTTCCTTCCTTCCTTCCTTCCTTTTTTAAAGATTTTGTGTATTTATATGACAGAGGAGACAATGGGCACAGGCAGGGGGAGCAGCAGAGGCAGAGGGAGAAGCAGACTCCCCGCCAAGCAGGGAGCCCAATGTGGGGCTCTATCCCAGGACCCTGGGATCATGACCTGAGCTGAAGGCAGATGCTTAACAGGCTGAGCCCCCCAGGGGCCCCCAGTGGAGCAGAATCCTGGAGGCAGAGCGGGTCAGGAAGGGGAAGGTGTGTGCACAGGCCTGGAGCTGTGGGTCTGGGCTGCTCCCAGGATGGGCCCCCAGAAGTCAGGCTGACGGCAGGGTCGTGGGGCAGGGCCGAGGCGGCGGGAGACTGGGTCGGGGGGACACGACACGACGGGGAGAGCATGGGGGGGTCTGAGGTGCAGGGGGGCAGCCAGGGCGAGTCGGCCCGGCCATTGAGCGCCCGTTGCGTGTGGGGCCGGGTTGGGCCATCCCGGGTCGGGCACTTAGGATGCAAAACCGGCTTTGAGGGCCCCAGCAGCTTTCCGCCCCGCGATCCGACCCCCGGCGGGCTGAGCCTCTGTCCCCCCCCTCCCCCATCCCGCCGGCTCCGCCTGGGCCAGTTGGGGCGTCCTGTGCCCCGTCTGGTCGCCGGTGGCCCGCTCGCGTGGTGGCGGGAGCCCGCGTGCCCATGGCTGGGGACAAGCGGCACAGCCCTGCGCGCGGCCCTGGCCCGGGAGGCGGTGGCTGGCGGCTGCGGTGCCCGGCCTGTGTCCCGCCTTGTGTCCCGCCTCACGGCTCTGGGCTCCGGTCCCCTCCCCTTCGGGAAGGCCCGGCTGGGAGGGCTCAGGCCCCGGAGCGCCCTGCGGACGACGCGGTCACGGCCAAGTAAATGGAGGAGCTTGTCCTCCGCGGCCGAGGGTCCGCCAGTCCCCACCCCCACCCCCACCCCCACGGCGCCGGCCAGGTGTGCAGGGGGTCGGGTGGCTGCAGAGGGTGGGGCCTGCCCTCCAGGTGCGGCCTCAGGCCCTGCCTCCCGCCTCGTGTGTGCGGCCGCGTTCTGCATTTGGGTTTCAGGCCCAGGCTCCGCACTTGTCACTCGCCCTTGTCCGGGAGGGATTGTCCCTCTGGACACTCATGGGGAGCAGGAGGCCGGGCCGGCCCCCCCAAAGAGGCCTAGCCTGTAACTACGGAGATGCCGTGAGTGCAGACGCCTTGGCCTTGCGCAGAGCCTGGTCCCCGTGTCCCCGGAGTCCTGGCGGGGTGGGGGTGGGGTGGGGGAAGCAGGCAGGTGGCGATCTCTGTGGCAGCAGGAAGGGTCCTGCATGTGTGTCCCCAGACCCTCCCAGCCGGGGAGGAGGGTTCCCCTGGGTTAATTCAGTGAACCTGGGGTTTAAGCCACAGCGTGGATGTGGCCTTCAGCCCCCAAAGTGGAGAAAGGGGAGCACCCCACAGCTCACTCCCCTCTCTACCTCTTCTGCTATTGGACTTGGCCTTCACTGTTGCTGGATGGATGGACCGCGGAGGCCCCTGGGTAGGCAGCCGGGTGCTGAGACCTGACTCCCTGCCCCAACTTGCCAGCGCTTACCTGGTCAGGTTACTGTTAGCCCTGCGGCGGGAGTGGGGCTTGCCTTCCGCTCGGGTTAACTCCGGGGGAACTGTTGATCTGTCCTGCAGCCCCAAGGACACAGCCACCCATTGGGATCTCTGGGCCCAGCACAGAAGTGGTCCGTAAAGATGATTTTTATTAGTGGGCACGACCCTACCCCCACCACAATGTGGGCTGACTTCTGTCCTGCTCACCGCAGTACACAGTAGGTGCTCAGTAAGTGAATGAGAGTGACTGTCCCTCCAGGAGCCCTCCACCTGGTGGAGGAAGCAGGCCCATGACGCACAATCACAGCACTACCGGATGTGTACACTTGACACAGGGGAGTGTATGGTGTAGGAGTTCTAGCTCCAGGACACTCTTTAAAAAAAAAAAAAAAACAGGTTAGTGATTACTAAATCTGCATGGAAGTTACAGGTATAAGAATATATTCCATCTTGGGTGGATGGATGCGGTAACTGGATGATGGACATTGAGGAGGGCTCGTGACGGAGTGAGCACTGGGTGTTCTAGAAGACCGATGAATCGCCGACCTCTACCTCTGAAACCAAGAATACATTATGTGTTAACTAAATTTAAATTAAAAAAATTAAAACTATATTCTAGTTTGCAACATTTCTACTATTTGATGGTAACCCAAATGCCTAATGTGCATGAGGAATTGTGAAGAATTTCATCACTAGACCGGTCAAAAATTTGCACGTATGTGACACTGTCTTCATTCTGTGAAGCAGGAATTGGACATTGACGTTGAAAAGTTGCACAGAGATGGGGCACCGGACTGGCTCAGATGGTGGAGCGTGGGATTCTTGATTTTGAGGTTGTGAGCTCAAGCCCCACTTAGGGTGTAGAGATTACTTAAAACTTTTTTAAAGGTTGCACAATAGAGAACAGGGGCGCCCGGGTGGCTCAGTGGTTGAGCGTCTGCCTTTGGCTCCGGTTGTGGTCCCGGAGTTCCAGGATCCAGTCGGTCGGGCTCCCTGCGGGGAGCCTGCTTCTCCCTCTGCCTGTGTCTCTGCCTCTCTGTCTCTCATGAATAAAAAAAGAAATCTTAAAAAAACAAAAAAGGTAGAGAACAGTGATAGGGGTACGTGTCTCTGAAGTATAAAGATTTTTAATTGATGGGCAGCCCGGGGGGCTCAGCGGTTTAGCGCTGCCTTTGGCCCAGGGCCTGGTCCAGGAGACCTGGGATCAAGTCCCATGTTGGGCTCCCTGCCTGGAGCCTGCTTCTCCCTCTGCCTGTGTCTCTCCGCCTCTCTCTTTCTGTGTCTCTCATGAATAAATAAATAAAATCTTTAACAAAAATAAATCTTAAAAGATTTTTAATTGAGAGAGCATGCGTGCACTCATGCAGGGAGAGAGAATCTCAACCAGATGCTGCTGCTGAGTGGGAGCCCGACGTGGCTCGATCTCCCAACCCTGAGTCATGACCTGAGACGAAACCAAGAGTCAGGCACTTAACTGACTGAACTACCCAAGTGCCCCTGACATAGTATTCTGAAAGAGAAAATTATAGAAAATTAAAAATACATTAAAAAGTTTTGTACGTTTCAATAGACTTTAGAAAATTTCTTTAAATTGAATTTATAGAAAATATGCTGTGAACTTCATCTTTTAAAAAAGTGAATAGACTGTTGGTGATGTGAATTATAATCAAGGTTTTTATGACACAAAAATAGCACCAACTCGTTTTTTTTAAAAAGTTATCTATTTAATAATAGATCATCTGCTTCCTAAGGGCAGAAAAGAGAATTGCAAAATCAGTAACAAGCCCTCACTCAAAATATTTGTAGCAAATCAGGTAGGTTCCGGCTGAAATGACGACCCGACAAGGTAGGATTAAGTAATCTGGTTTTTGGGCTGAAAGTTTTACAAATGTTAGTTACATTGAGAAAATAATGATGAAACACTTTCACTTCTATGATAGGTAATTCTTAACATTAAGTGGAACGAGATGTACTTTATTTTTAAAAAGCTTGGAGCTCTGGGCACTTGGGTGCCTTTTGATTTCGGCTCGGGTCATGCTCTCAGGGTCATGGGATGGAGCCCCGCGTCGGGCTCCACGCTCAGCGTGGTCTGCTTGTCCCTCTTCCTCTGCCCCTCTCTCTGCTCGTGTTCTTTCTCTCCCAAATAAATAAATAAAATCGTTAAAAAAAAAAAAAAGGGAAGCTTTTGCTGTAGAGGCTTCATCACCGAGAATTCCAGGACGGACGGGCCAGCAGGTGGGGAGCTGCCCTCCCTCCAGCCTCCTTAGGGTTCGCTGGCGCAGAGCTGCAGGCACCTGTGGGGAGCTCCGGGAGGGAAGGTGAAGGTGAGCGGGTGGGTGGCAGCTGGAAAGTCAGGGGCCGGGGCTGCGCCAGGATCTTGGGAGCAGGAAACCTTCCCTGTGGGACCAGCTCTTTCCTGTCGGAGAGTGTCAGGCGAGAACTGAACTGGTTGGGCCTGGGTCATGCCAGGGGAGGGCCGTGTGGCCGCACTCAGGCGGCTGCTGGGGGGTGGCGGTGGCGCTGGCATCAGCGAGGCCCCGTCCACGCTGCCTGCTTCCTCCGGTGGCTGAGGGTCGAGGGGATGTGCCACGTGGTGCTGCAGTCAGTGATGCAAAGTTTGGAATGGGGTGGGGGTGTGTGTCTTGGAATCTGGGGCCCCAGAGGGAGCTCAGCAAGGCCCAGAGGCTGACTTGTCAAGACCACAGTGACGGGGTGAAAGAGCCTGAGACCACCACCCGCCCCAGGGGTGTTAAGTGGGTGCAGAGCTCACCCCACAGCCAGGGCGTGGGACCCCCGAACTGGCCCCCCAGCTGCCTGGTGTCAGCAGGAGAGCAGGGACCGCGGAGTCCCACACACAGCGGGGGTCTGCGGGGATGAAAGTAGGGGTGAGGGTGGGGGAGGCCATACCCAGGGTGACAGGACGTGGGGTGCCCAGCTCTTCCGGGCGCGTGGGCTGGGGAGCAGAGCAGCAGCCCTGGGCCCCGCAAGGGCCCCTCTTCTCGCCCACCGTGGGGGTCCCCCCTCTGCCACCACCCGGGGCCAGCCCTCCCCAGGCCACGCACGCCGGCGAGGTGAGAGAGAACACAAGGCCGGTGCTAACTGCGTCCCAGTTTGTTTATTTATTTTTTTGTTCTTTTTTTCTTTTTTTTTTTTTTTAAGTATGGAAGCTCAAGTATAAGATGTAGATTTTCTTTTTTTAAGCTTTACAAAAAAACAAAATAAAACAAAAAACTCCTTTTGCATTCCATAAAAATTGACAGAAAAGCACCTGGCCAGAAGAGCAGACGGTCAGCAGGCCCCACTCCGCGCCCCCACCACGTGGGCTCCGTGGGACAGGGGCCAGTCTGTGCAGGACGACGCTGAGGGCCACCTCCTTTCTCCGGGAGCTGTCCCCTGTCCCCCCGGCCCCAACCCCAAGCAACTCCCAAACACACGTGGAATCAGATTTCCAGTTTTTCTTCTCTTTCACACACCACAGTTAGTTCATAAAATTTTTTTGTTTTACATTTTTTACACCAATGTAACAAAAAGGGGGGGAGGGAGGGGAGGCGGGGGGGGCTGGGGCAAACAAAAGCACACGGGCTCTGGAAACAAGGAGAGTTCTGATAGCAAAACGTGGTGGGAAGTAGGCCTCGGAGACAGGGGTGTTTACTGGGCTTTATTCTGGGGAGATGGCGCTGTGCGGTCGCGATGCCGGTGTTACGGGACCTGGTGGGGGCGGGGCGGGGCGGGGGCAGAAGACGAGTTTTCTAAGAAAGGACTCTACCGAGCGCGTGGCGTGTCCGGAGCGAGCGGAGCGGGGCTCTAACACTGCTGCTTTCTCTTCAAGGCCTCCACCAGGTCGTTCTTAAGAGCTTCTTGCTTTGATTTGTCTGCGAAAGTCTGCACAGACCTGCCGGGAGGGGGAAAGAGGGCGTCAGTGCGCGTGGCGGGGAGCGGCGGCCCGAGGGCCGGGTCACGCTGCCTCCTCGGGTGACCGTGGGGCCGCCGGGCTGACGTCGGCTGGGGGCGCTGGAGAGGCGCGGGCCTCCGTGCACGGCCCGCCTGGGGTCACCGAACCCCATCCACTCCTCCGGGCGCGGGTCCCAAGTCAGCCTGAGCCAGAGGGTGGCTCCGGGGCTTCGAGAGCAACGCAGCCGAGCCCCTCGTGCTTCAGGGGCCCTGCCGGGGAGCCTCCCCTCACCGCCCCCCTGCCCGGCAGAGGCGGCCCGCGGCTCACCCCCCAAGTGCAGGGTGCAGGGTGCAGCGAACGCTTAAGAACCTCTGGACATCTGAGCCCCAAAGGGCAGGCGCGGGCAGCCTGCTGCTGTGCGGCACCGTCAGCTGAACTTGGCCGAGAAGCTCCCTCAGCCTGGATTTCAGGAGGCAGCATGGGACGGAGACGAGAGGCCCTGGGTCCCTGCTGTCCGATCCTGGATTTGTGGGGCCGTGTGGACCGGTGCACCTGCGCACGGGCGTTAAGCTCTGCACCGGAGCAAGCGGCCGCTAAGCTCTGCAAAGGCCGGGCGGCGCACACAGTGCTTCCCACACAGCTCTCATTCCCCTCAAAGATCCTGGGGGGCCTCCTGGTGTCCCCAATCCACGGACGAGGAAACTGAGGCTCAGGGAAGTGCCCCCCCTCCAAGGGCCTGAAAGGTCGCTCTGTCAAACTGACCCAACGTGTTGACCAAGAAGTTGCTAAACTTCTTATAAACTTTTCAACAGTTTTGAAGCAGTGACGGAAGGGTGCAGGCTGCCTGGCAGGAAAGCTGTGGACACTGCGGCCCGTAGGAATCTCAGGCTTGAAATGCATCGGCCGTGAAAAGGCCGGAAGACGGGGCAGAAAAGAATCCTCGACTTCCAGAACTGGGAGAACCAAGAACATCCCAAACTGAGCTCTGGCTACTGAATCCCAGAAAAATCATGGCACGTGGCCTCCCAAGTCTGAGGGTGGCACAGATAAGCTGATCCGTAAACCACTAAAAAACTCTCAGGAGAAGTGCCATGGTTTTCGGTGGAATGTTTCTGAACAAGCATCCTGGGCTGCCCCGGCTCAGCGGTAGCAAAGGGAAGCGTCAGACGGCAGCCCTGGTGGCCCCGGGCTTCGGTTCTTGGCCCACCATGTGCTTCTGGAAAAGCTTCCGGGGGGAGGAAGCGACAGCTCGCACGGTTCCCCGGCCTGCGTGGGTGCTGGCTCTTCTGGGAAGGAGCAGCCAAGCACACCAGGCCTGGCCTGGGCCCTGTCCTCAACCTCCACAAGGGAGAAAGTTCCAGAGTTAGAACCAGAGGGAGATTAGGTAAGGCACGGGAGACTGGGCTCAGAATGGCCTGGAGATATAATTTGGGGGACACAGCCTGGAAAGGTCACTGCCAAGCAATGTCCAATCAATGCCCAGAGGAACTGGTGGCTCAGAGTGGGAAGGAGGACGTGTCCTGGACCCACGGAGAGCCCGGCTGCCCGCTGCTGGGGGGGGGGGGGGGCTCTATGCTGGAAATCTTCCAGGGGGTGGCCAAGGGACTGACCCAGGGCAGGGCTCTAGAAGACTTTACACCCCACCCCACCCCCAACAAAAGCTGAGAGGCTGGGGAAGACGCCGGCAGTACCACGGCACGCCTTAAGAAGGTTTCCTCTCGCTGCGATGGGAATGGGATGTCCCAGCGCAAGGCGTGAGGGTGGCACTCAGAGGCCCAGACACACTGGAGTCCCATGAACACAGAGGAGCCTGGTTGCATCAATGCCCCCCGCTCCCCCGAAATCCTGCTGGGCCTCTTCTGGGTCAGGCCTCCAGTGGCCAGTCCCTGGTCTGGGCAGAAATCCCTTAGCCCTGCCCTGAGGGCTTCTGAGTGCCTTGGATTAAAAGTTTCCCTCCTCTCCCAGGACGCGGGCTTTCCCCCATCTGTATCTGTCATGGGCTCTAGTCGGGGTTCACAGCTGTGGTCAACAAGCAACACTTGCTCCTTTCCGTCAGTGTGAGGCGTTTAAGAGGACGGCCGCAGCTTGTTAGGGGCAGAAGGTTATGCCGGTCCAAGCAGCTCCAGCAGCAACCGGTCTGGGGGTGCAGCAAGCCCAGCCGGGGGGATTCTGGCCTCCGCTCTGTGCTCTAGCCTCCGGCTCGGGGCCACACACCCCTTTCACAAGCCACGGCCCCAAACTGTCCATTTCCCATGGAGAAGGCTCATCTGGCCTCTGGGATGCTTGGTGGGGAGGCCAGAGGCTCTGGTGCACAGAGAGGGGGCTCGGGGAGGCTGCCCTGGGGCATGCGGCCGAGCGAAGGCTGTGCCCAGACCCCGGCTCTGAGACCAGAGCGGTGCAGACAGGCGGCTTCTGCTGGAGACGCA
Organism: Canis lupus dingo; assembly: GCF_003254725.2. Taxonomy (NCBI): domain Eukaryota; kingdom Metazoa; phylum Chordata; class Mammalia; order Carnivora; family Canidae; genus Canis; species Canis lupus. The sequence goes on along the minus strand of NC_064244.1, from coordinate 77,848,540 downwards.
GGGTTAATCCCCAGACTGGGCTTCCTCCAGAGCCAGGGCCAAGCCCCGTCTCTGCCCCACACCCACCCCTGCCTAGAGTGCAAGACACACACACAGCACACACGTGATACGGGTCTGGGTTACACGGGGCCGACTCTACGTGTTACCGCGGCCGCCCACAGCCGTGAGCCGACACGGGGGTTAGTGGTGGTTTAGAGGACCGCGCAGCCACAGCTGGTCCGGGGGTGGCGGCGGGTTGGTGAGTCCTGTTTAGTGGGGAGGGTGCTCACGCCTCTCAGGCAGGGTACCTGCGTCGGCTTAGTTATCAGGCTGGATGTGGATCTGGCGCTGGGTCAGCACTTGGGAAAGCTCCCTCTGCAGCTGCTGAAACTTGGGGTGGTCGGGGATTACGTCAACAGATCTACAGAGAGTGGTCAGAGATGAGTGCGGCGGGAGGGAGGGACACGCACCTAGGAGCACGACATGACTGCTGGAGACGCAGGGGCGTGCGGGGTAGAAGGCAGAGCCGTGTCCAAGGGCCCTGCGCTCCGGGGCGCAGCACAGAGGGGGAGCCGCTGAGCTTGAGGCTGGAGGGGGCCCGGCCACCACCCCCCTGCCAGGAGCGTGTCTGCGGGACGGAGCGTGGGCCCCAGGTGACCAGAGGACAGCGATGTTGCCAGAGGAGGAACAGAACCCGCCAGGGGCCAGACTGAGTTCCCCACCGGCAGGTGGAAATGGGAGAGATGCAGATCCAGGGGGCTCCTCGCTATTTCAAACCATACAAGCAGGAGACCAGGAATCTGTCTCCTGGGTGAATCCACAAGTCAGGGCAGCCCCCGGAGCGGCTCCCTGCCTCTGCTGTCGGCCCCAAAGCAGAGCCTGACACATGGAATGGGGCCCTGGGGACTGAAGCTGAGGGCAGAGGCTACCCCACCTGCTCCCCGGGCTGGGGGAGGCCCACGGAAAGAAGCCACCGGCCGAGGGTTGCACAGCACCTGCAGGAGCTCTCAGTTTTCTGACCCCAAGGCCAGTGCTCGTCCCACGGTTGCATCTCCTGCCTTGTCCCCCCAGACTTCGACGGCCCAGAGAACCCTTTCCGCCTTCTTTTGGGCCAGCGCGGCAGAACCGAGGGCACCAGAGGGGGGGGGGCAGCCCAGGACAGGGTCACGGCCACCAGAGCCCCGGGGGCTCCAGAGCAGAGCAGGCCGCCCGACAGGCTGCACTCCCTCGCGGTCCCGAGGGCACCGATGGGCTCCACGTGAGCGCCCCCAGCAAACACAACAGCAGGCAGGAGCCAGGACGACCCGAGGCCGGTGCCACCTCGTGCAGCACGCCTAGGATTCAAACCCACGTCTTTTGGTCGTGAAGCCTGTGCTGTGGGTACGTTACCTCAGCCCGTTGACGATGTCCTTTGTTTTTCCAAAGTAGATCTCATTCAGCGTACTTCTGATTTTATTTTCCATGTCCTGGAAGGGAGGTCGGTCAGGTCAGGGCGGCCAACGGGAGGCCCCAGGCCCACCCTCCCCACCGGCCGCTCACCCCTGCAGTCCCCGCCGCCACCACAGGGGGGAGGTGCAGGACCGCGCCACAGCCAGGCCGGCCCCCAGGCGCTTCCCAGGCTTCGGGCTTGAGAAGCCAACACTCGGGGACCAGCGGCCAACACCGATGGGCCTCCAGGGAGCTCACACCACTGGCAAGTTCCCCGTGTCTGTGCCACGCCTCCACCCCTTGGTCCCCCGACCAGTACAGAGTGCGGCCAAGGGCCCCAACGGGTGCGTCCTGGCTGAGCTGGGGCACCTGCCAGCCCGCGGGCTTGGGGAGGCAAGGCCCGAGCAACACTCGCGCAGCTGGGGCTGCCCCGCGGGGAGGAGCCCGGGGCGCACTCACCTCCACCAGGCGCCCGATGTTGGCTATGTGCGGGGAGCAGTCGCTCACGGTCTCGTCCTTCTCCATCTGCAAGAGATCAGAGGGTCCCTCGGCGTCAGAGGCCCGCGCGCTCCTGAGAACGAGCCCGGGCCGCGCAGAGCCGGCTGCTCCGGGTGGCACCCCCGCGGGGGGGCCTCAGCTTTGGTCCACGCAGCTCGGCCAGCAGAGGACCACCCGGCCGGGCACGGGCTCCGGCTGTCCGCGTCCCCTGTGGGGGAGCCTCCTCTGTGCTTTGATGGCCCTGCGGCGGCAGCTTCGGAGGGAGGGACCAGCAGCCCGGAGCCGGGCTGAGGGGACGCACGGACTGGTGGCGGGGCCGGCCGTCGGGACCCAGGTTCCTAGACTGTGACCGAGTGGGGTCCTGGGGGGGACCCAGCGATCGAGCCTCGCGGGGTCCATTCTGACCGGATAATCGTTACCGTTACAGCTATTAGAGGCGGCAGCAGGTGGGGCCGGGGCTTCGTGACCTGGGCGCTCCCGCACGAGAACCCCCGTCTCCCATGAGGCCGATTCCTCCAGGAGAGGTCCCCGTGTCCACAGCTCGCGGGGTGCCCCAGAGGGTGCTGAGCATCTCGGTCACGGAATGGACAGTGGTTGAAGACGTGGAGGCCGGGACAGGATGAAAAGATCAGAGCGTGTCATCGGGGCAGCCAGAGCTCAGGATGGACTCAGGCGAGTGGAGAAAACGCGGGAAGGTTGGGGCGGCGGGGGGGGGGGGGGGGGGGCTCTGGGGCTGGAGACCTGGACGGTGGTGTGCTCGGAGCCCAGAGGCTTTGCTGCTTCTCACCTATTTTGACTTCTGTATTGGGGAGAATGATCTCGAGGCCAGAAATGGTAGAAAAGACCCAGTTAAGAGCAAGATGAAGCCACAACTGGGCAAGCAGATGGTAGGAGAGACCCATGTCACTTGAACTAATCAGGTTCCCGGAGTGAGTGAGGCCAGCCCCATCCTGGGAAACAGCCATCCCTGACCAGTCAGCACACGCAGGGGCTGGCCCTACCTTCGTGAAACAAGGAAGACACGAGTCTGACACTGATCCACACCATTTTTGATGAGACTGTTAAAAATCATCTGTTGGTGGGACCCCTGCGTGGCTCAGTGGTTGAGCACCTGCTTTTGGCTCAGGGCGTGATCCCGGGGTCCTGGGATCGAGTCCTGCATTGGGCTCCCCACAGGGAGCCTGCTTTTCCCTCTGCCTGTGTCTCTGCCTCTGTATCTCTAGTGGATAAATAAATAAAAATTTAAAAAATCATCTGTTGGCACATCTAAACCAGCTCTCTCAAATCTAGGAATCCACACATGGGCTCACCGTGACCAAGTTCTGCAAGAATCCCTCCAGGGAGCTCACGCCACTGGCAGGTTCCCAGGGGCGGCCTCCCCGGCATCCCGCAGGCCTCCTGCCTGGCCCTGAGCCAGCCTGCCTGCCCGGGCTTAAAGAAGGCACAGCTGAGAGCGCCTTACAAGCATCCTGGTGACAGCACCAAGGGTCCAGATGATCGGAAGCCAGGGCCGTGGGCTGGCCCGGGACACAGCAGCTGCCAGGTGCAGACTCACCTACTCTGTTCAGTCCCTAGAAGAACTCTGTTTCCAACCCAAGGGAATGAAAGCTCGAGGATGTCACGGTATCTGCCCGGACCACAGCACGTTTGCTCTTCCGCCCAGTTGGCTGGGGAGAGTGCAAGTCACATTCTCCACCTCAAACATGAACCTCGCCAAGTATAAAATGGGAGCCCGGTCCCGTGAAGAGACGCATGGTTTTGGGAGGATTTCAAGCTCAGTGAGATTGTGACAAGCAGCCACAAGAGCTTTCACACAACTTCAGGTTACAGGTGGGTTCCCGGTGTCCCCGTCGGGGCAGGGCCTGGCCCGACCACGTGATGGCGCTGCAGCCGCGGGGCTCCAACACTCAGGAAGGTCTGGGCCCGGCCACATCAGCAAGGCTGGATTCAGTTTCCGGTGCCGGAGTTTTAGAGACCCATGGGCAAAGCTGGAGTTCATGCACTAGAAAGTCCGAATGCCCTGACCCCAAGAATGGGCAAGAACGGAGTATCTGCCCTGCCCCCAGCACCCCTGGGCCAGCGATCCCGGGGAGTCTTGATCCTCAGAAGACTACACAGGTCCTGACAAAATAGAAGTCAGACTGCTCCTGAACGGAGATGTGCTAGCTACTCCCCCTCTTTCCAGGTTTCCTAAATACCCACCCCCCTGGGCCACCCCATAGCATTTGCTGGAACATTTGCCCTCAGCCAAAATACTACTGTCAGGACAACTGGAGTTTGTGCATGCTGAAGGGACATTGGGAGCACACTCAGGAAGGATGGTGATCCATCTACCCTTTTTTTTTTTAAAAGATTTATTTATTTATTTATTCAGAAAGAGCGGCACAGACACAGGCAGAGGGAGAAGCAGGCTCCATGCAGGAAGCCTGACATGGGACTCGATCCCAGATCTCCAGGATCACACCCCAGGCTTCAGGCGGCGCTAAACCACTGCACCACCGGGGCTGCCCCATCTACCCATTTAAAAAAATATTTAAGAAAGATTTGTTTGGCAGAGAATGGGAGCGAGAGCAAGCGAGCGTGTGCAGGGTGAGCGCACAAGTAGGCGGAGCAGCAGGCAGGGGGGAGAGAGAAGCAGACCCCCCCCCCCCAGCAGGGAGCCCGATGCAGGGCTCCATCCTGCGGGACTCACTCCCAGGACCCCAGGGATCACGAGTTGAGCCGAAGGCAGACGCTTCACCAACTGAGGGACTGAGCCACTCAGGACCGTGTGCTCCCTTCCCTGACACGGAAAAGGTTCTTTGGGCCAGAGGGCAGCTTGGAGCGCGGCTGGGCAGGGAGAAGCCCGACGGGCCCGACCCCCCCGAGTCTTGTCCTCCCACAGAGTCTGAGTCTCACCCTCCCCAGTCCCGAGCAGGGGGTGGACTCCTGGCAATCTCAGGCTGAGCTTGTGGAGGGGCCCACTTTATGTTATTTTAATTAATTCTTTAAAGATTTATTTACGCGAGAAAGAGAGCGAGTGTGTGCGCAATGCATAGAAGTGGGATGGGCAGCAGGAGGGCGAATCTGGAGCAGGCTCCGGGCTGAGCACAGAGCCAGACGGGGGCTCGGTCCCACCACCTGAACCGAAACCAAGAGCTGAACGCGGAACCGACTACACCAGCCAGGCACCCCAATGGGGTCAGAGCTGTTGGCAAAGGGCTCTGGGCCATCAGGGTAAGTAAAGTCACATCAGCCCAACCTCTTGGGCTCCAGGATCAAACTACTGATTGTCCAAAGGTAAGACAGGTCTGGGGTGGGTGTGGGAGCAGGGGGGACAGGGAGGGGCAAAGTGAGGAGGCCTGGTCTCCCCTAAAGGGCACAAGAAGTCCCTAAGCTCGTAGCAGGGGATCTGAGCCCAAGGAAAGGCCTAGCAGGGACCGGGGAGGGGAAGGAAGACAAGGGCTGGGGTGCAGGCAGAGGTCTTGCAACACAGACATTTCCACGGCCCCCTTGCCCACACCCCTGCTGACTCCCTCCACACCTGGTCAGGGTCAGCTTGCTGGAAATGCTGACCCACCAAAAATAGGACTATTTTTGCAATGCATATATTATTACATCCTTATAAAAGTGGCTGCCAGACGAAAACATTTTTATGTGCTGTGGCCGCACAGATGTTCCACAAGGTGGTTCCAACCAAGTCTGAAGTCTGGGCCCAGCCTGCTCGTCCCCATCAAGCACCCCTCCTCCTCCTCTCTGTGGCCTGGAGATGGGAAGGACACGGTGAGTGTTTGGAAGGCAGGCTGTCTACCTCGGAAGGGGTGTACGTACAGCCTCTCCGGCCGCTCTGCAGCACAGCCGGCGTGGGGGGTCCCTGAGGGAAGCCAGCGCCTGCTCCACGGCTCCGCCCCTGGAGCCCACGGGCCTCTGCTGAACGAGCTACTACACGCAGGATCAGGACGGAGCCCGGGAGAATGGCAGCTCCGTTCCCGGGGCTCCTCCGGTCCTGGCTCTTGGGCAGAAGCCGGCGACGTCCTCCCGATGACTGAACCGGGCTCTGGTTAGGAGCTGGGCTGGAGGCCAGGACTTAACATGGCCAGAAGGCCTCTCAAGGAAGGTTCGGTTTGCCTGGTTTAGGGAAATTTTAATTGAGCCTAAAACTACATGTATTCTAGAAGATGGAAAAGTCTCTGCTTGTAAGGTATGTGGTAGTAGCAGAAATAGCTGTTATTTATTGAGCACAAACTATGTGTCCAAGTGGTTTTTTATTTCTACTCTATAGCAACTTTTCCAAATAAGCATTATTAGCTTGAGGGTAAAAATGCATATTTTGGAAAAGGGAGGAGGGAGTGGTCTGTCCAGGTCACACAGCTGGAAGGCAGCAGGCTAGGACTGAACCAGGTCTGGACGATTCCACAGCTTGTTTTCTTCCACGAGACCTCTCCGTGTGCTCACATTCATGTACATTCTTTACGAGAAAAAAATCTGAGACGGACCACAGTCCAGGGCTTGGAGACTCCCAATAGTATCCATCCCTGCTCGGCCCCCTCCCCACCCCGGGATCTCCAGTCCCTTCCTCTGTGGCCTGGCTGTCCCTAGAAGCCACAACGCTGGAGCCTCCAGGCCACCTCCGGGAACACAGGGAGCCGGCTGCAGCTGTAGCTGTGCCTCCCACAGCAAGAAAGCACTCCCTGAGCCCGTAGCCCTGCTCCCCTACATCCGGGGGAGCCCGAGGGCCTCCTCCCCTCACCAGGATGGACAGCCTGGCCTTGCCTGACTGCCAAGCTCGAGTCAAAGAGGATTTCTCTGCCATGACACCCAGGCAGGTGCCTCTGCTGGAGTTTTACTGCGCGAAGATCTGTCACAGGGCGCCTGAGTCTGAGTGGGGAGAGAGCTCAGCTTGCAAAGGACCAGCCTAATCCCCCCTACTCGACAAAACATTCCACCTTTGTTTCTAAATATTTAGAATCTGAAAAAAATATCAAACGAACATCTGCAGGGCCCATCCCTGGATCGGAAACCTTGGATCTCCTTCCAGAGATTTATGATCTTGCCTCTTTCTCATGTCTCCAGCTGTCACACAGGAGAAGTGACCTCTCAATGCAACTTCCTTTTCAACATGTTGGTACTTGGCTTGCAACATCTCTTACTTGCTCCACAGCCTTCCCTCCGCCCTCCTCCCCTGGAAGGACTGCATGATCTGGCTGTGCGGGGCTCCCACACAGACCACCGCGCGCCCTCCCTCCCCAGACCCCCTGGCTGCGTGGATTTGCCAAAGCACTTTATGTACCTGCCTCGTTTCCAGGGACATCCCTAAGGGAGACTGTGCTAGGTGGGAGTGAAGGGAAGGGCGGGCCAAAGGGGAGGTGATGGGTGAGGGCGACATGTGACTCATCTCATGGGTCATTGTTAGATTTACCAACCATTTGAAGGAAGTTCTCCACGTCCTACACTTACAGCTGCCTCAACTGAGAGAGGAGAGGGCTGGGGACAAAGCCTCTGAAGCTGGGGAGGGACCCCTGGGGACAGAGGGAACAGGAAAGGGGAGGGAGCACAGGGGCTGTGCCCTGAGGAGCGAGGGCGGGGGGGCTGCTCTGTGGAGGAATGTGCCTCATCACTGGCCAGGAGAGCTTGCAGGGTTGGTGCCTGGTGACATGGGTCCTTCCAGACACACACGAGGCACGAGGTTTGAGTGTGTGGCTGCAGCGAGGCCTAGCTTCCAGAGGGACACCTTGGGTCTGGTCACTGCAAGCACTATTTGATGGAGGAGCTCAAATGGGGAAGCCTCCTCTGATCCCATGGCTCACGTGGTGGTAGGTCACCCAAACGTTGCCCGCTCTATCCCAAAATGTGTCCCTCTCTGTTCCCCTCTCCCTGCCCTCCGTCATTTCCTGCCTTGAGGCTGACACCAGCTCACATACTGACCTCCTGGGTACGGGCTTATCCCCTCCAGCCCTCCCAGTGGCCTCCATCTGGCCCGAGTCACCTCACTCCTGGGGGACTCTAACAGCTCCCTCACCCTGCCCTAGCCAGATCATCGCGAGGAAATCACTTCATGGCTCAAATGTCGGTCTCCTCACCTGTTACGTGGGAAAGGTAACACTACCTTGCTTGCGTCTAAGCCCGGAGACAGCCCCCCAAACCACCATGCATGTTCACCCTTTACCATGGGTTTGCTCGGCTCACCTGGGACCCCTGTGTCCCCCGTCCAAGGCAACCAGATGTTTTCCCGAGGTTCATCTGGGACACACGGCTCAACCCGCGACCCGTTTCCCGTTTGCTCAGAAGCCATGCATCACTGCCGGAGATGTGTCTCCCCCGCCGCTGCCCTGGCTCTCCTTTCACATTACTTACCTTGGAAACCAGCCCCGGCTTTAATGCACCTCAGATGAGTTATGTGACCGGCCGCGGGGATGATGACAGAGGCATGAATTTCCTCATCAAAGCCCAAGAGCACCAGGCAGTCCAAACAGTCCTGCAGCCACGGCCCGGTGTGCTGAGGACAGCCCCTCATCGGGCCCGTGTGGCTTGGCAGGACGCTGCTCGCGGCGAGCCGGAACCAGACCCTGGCCATGGGCTGGCCGCTCTGACCAAAACTACCAGGAAGGCTGGGGATGGAATATTTGTCCGGTCGCCGTAAACCAGTGGAATAATAAACAGTTTGGAGCGGTAAGTGGTGCAGGAAGCTGTCTCCGGATACAGATTTAGGATGTTCCACTGGTGCCCAGGTGGCAGGGTGTGGGGGAGGCGGGCTGCGGGAGAGCTCGCTGCCTGGGGGCTCGGCTGGCTGCCCGGCCAGTCGTTCCTGGAGGACAAAGGCCTGTGGTCCATGCACCAGCCTCGGCTCCGAGGAGTGGAGACAGCCCCACCCAGGGACACCCAAGATCCCTGGTGGCTTCAGGCTGCTTAGGCTCAGTGGAGGCGGTGGAGGCTTAGCACGGAAAGCGTAAGGCTCGGATATGTGCCCCAGGCCTGCTGACAAAACACCTGCTCTGCAAGCTTTCAAGTGCACGTCCATGGTTCGTGGCTACAGATGCACTTGAGTCACTGAATTCATCCTTTTCATATGTTTTTTTCTATCAAACAGAGGTATTAAAAGATTGGAATTTTCATCTCTCTTAAAACGACGTCTGCCATCAAAAGGAACCCTTGAGAGCTCAGGCACTACTGGCCCCGGGGTGGGTGGGGCGCTCCCTTGGATGACATTCCCCAGGACGCTGTGCTGTGGCCAGCACCGACTTCGGGGAGACCAGGGGTTCCTGGGTCTGTGCTTTCTCCTCCCTTCACAGAGAGACACCAGGCGAAGGCCGTCCCGGGTCCTACACGCAGATGCTTCAAGAGGCATCTGAAGCGGATGGGAAGACGGGTCTGCTCTGGGGGAAGCAGCACCTCCGAGTCCAGCTCCCAGCTCACCTGAGACATACTTGGAGGGGAGGGACATCCTGGACATGACTGCTAAGGACACTGAAGCAAAAGATGGGGGAGAGGCACGTGGAGCTGGGACAACCTGATTTGTAAGAAACACATATATTCGTTCAGATGACCAAGACACATACATTCCCCACGTGTACTGGTCTTGGTCCACGGTTCCCGGCTCAGGGCTCCCATAAGCCTCGGATTCTCCTGAGCCACTATGGGGCCATCTTTCTTGGCTTCCTGTCCTTGGTTCCTGAAGTCACTTCAGGGCCGTCCAGGTGACTTGGGGGTCTTGTTACTCATAATGAGCCCCTTCCTACCACAACTGGGCTCGTGTTAATGGAGTGACTTTAGAAAACACCTCTGGTGACTGGGGGACGTTCAGTACCCCCCAGTTTCCAGGCAGGGGAGCAGGGGGCTTCAGAGAGTTTCCAGGTTGGGGAACAGAATGCTTCTAAGTGCCACCATGCTGGGCCAGCTCAACTCCAAGACGACGGAAGCTCCTTTGTTTATGACGTCATCTGATGTATCCACTTGGCTGCTGATTTGTATACTCTGATAAACCAGTCTAATGAGTCCCTGGGTGAGCTTCTGTGACCACTCCAGTGAAGTAATCAGACCCCAGGAGGGGGTCACGGAAACCTCAGACACCCAGCTGGTAGGTCAGAAGCACAGGTGGCACCCTGACTTGCGGCTGGCATCTGAAGAGGTCTGTGGGGGAGGGGCGGGGGGCAGGAGCCTGAGCCCTCAACTGGTGGGATCTGAGGCCATCTTCAGGTGGACAGCGTCAGAGGCAGCTGAACTGTGGGATGCCCTGCTAGTGGCCAGAGAAGTGCTGCAGATGGTGTGGGTTCGGGACCACCCTCCACCAACGGTGGAATGGGGTGCAGAACCCAAGAGGAGCACCTGTCGAATGTCAGTGTGCATATAAATTACCTGGAAGTTTTTGCTAAACTGAGATCACAATTTGGTGGGTCAGGACAGGGCCAAAGAGCTCCGTGTCCAACGGGCTCCTCAGTGCTGCTGAGGACGGTCCAGGGACACGGCTGCCTCGGGTGGGTGGCGGCCAGGTGTGGGAAACAGCACAGCCCCGTTCCTTGCAGGAGGAGATGGGCCTGAGCTACAGTGATACAGTGACAGGGTGTGTCCCGGTGAGGAGGAAGCAGCTGCAGCCACGCCTGCAGCCCCCCGGCCTACTGAGGCAGGGAGCCAGACGGAAGTGGCGGGTGGGTATCGGACCACAGACCACTCCAAGGGCATTTCTTTAAAAATGTGAAGCCCTGCTCAGACGGTGGCTTTACAGCCGGTCAGCCAACTCCCCCTAAGAAAAAGCACCTACGAAAGGTGATTATCAGACCGATGCCTCCGTCTGAGGAGGTGTCCGGTAGCCCCGCTGGAGGGCTCTGCATCTGGCCTCGAAACCACAACGTCACAGTCATCCCGGTTAAGGTGCAAATGACAAAACCGAGAGGAACGGCGACCCCCGGGACAGCTGAGACCAAGAGTCAGCTTCACTGCTGAGGAGCGAGCGGATGAAAGTCAAACTGTGAGGACAAACACTAATCTCCTCTTAGGGACCAACCACACGAGAAATCGCTGGAGCCCCCGAGGCTGCTGAGAGAGAGAAGGGGTGGGAGCGACACGGCGCACTCGTGAGGTGAGGTGCTGCCGAAGCGACCCGGGGCACGCTGGGCGACAGGGTCTGTTCCGACGTTTCCCAGAGGCCAGCGTAAAGGGAACGGCGCGCTCCCTGGTCCTGGTCCGGCCGAGGGGGCGGCAGGGGTCGCATCAGGCTGGGAGGGGAGCTCTGAGCTCTTCCAACGTCGGGATCCTGCGACTAAAGCAGCTTTTTCTTCGTGAGGGGGATGAACGTGAGGAGTTTTGAAAGGCTCCCCGCTCCAGCCTGCACCGAGGGATGCCGGGGAGCGTCGCGGCTCCGTCCTCGGCCCGCGGCTGTGCGGGGGCGGGGGCTCAGGGGACACAGGCTCAGCCCCGCGCCGCCGTGACCGGTCCCCCCCCCCCCCCCCCCCCCCGGCGCGCGCAGGAAGGCCCGGAAACCCGCTCAGATGCTTCATGTAGGCACATCCTCTTCCGGATCCTCTCAGCTTTTATTTCGGCCTTTTCTCCTCGTTTTGGAGACGCTGCCTACGGCCCCCAGCAGCCGGCCGCCCGCCCTGTGGCTGTGCCGTCACCCCCAGTCCCGCCCCCCCCCTTCTCTGCCCAGGGCCCGGGTCTGCTGCCTGCCAGCAGCCACCCCCCCTCTGTGAAAAGCAGCCAGGTTTTCGTGCAGGAATCCGACACCCCTTTTTCCTTGATACCACTCCCTGCAGTCACGTGCCCCCCCCCAGCCTGCCTCATGCCCCTCGGCCTCAGGAGGTGATCCTGTGGTGGACACAAGCAACCGAGGCCAGGGAGACATTTCTGGGGTGAGGGCAGACCTAATTCTGAAAGAAGAGCTCTCCCCCCAGGACTGCCCGGGGCCAGAAGCAGAAGCCAGGTGGTGCCGGGCGCTCCTGTCCTGGGCCCGGACACCCCGAACCAAGCCTGGGCCTCTCAGTTATGCGAACGGCCTTGTTTTCATTTTTGCGTAACGGCAGCGTTTTACTTCTGTCACTCGCAACCAACAGTCCTCCCGAGGGATCTAAGTCACCACAGCGACAGTCACTCATCCTACATGTTATCAGGGGTGTGTCCTAACCGGCCCAGGAGCATTTTAATGTAAACGCCGTGACCCAGACCCAAAGATCAAACCTCCTGGGGAGACCCTACCTGTCTGGTCAGGCTGCCTCCGAGGTTCATGGTACCAGAGCCGGATTTGTTGGTCTGCAGCCAAAGCATCACGGTGGAGGTCAGCTTGTAATGGGCGGTGCGACCGCTGGATTTCTCCTGCGGGAGGAGGAAGGGATCAGAAGCCCAGGAGGGACTCTGAGCTGAGGAGAGCCTGAGGCGGCCCCTGGACCCGGGGTCACTCTAACCTGTCCCTGACTTAGATACGGGGCCACGACGTGACCTTGTAAAATTCCAGCCGGTCTCTAAGGGACCGAATCTGGGATGTGTGCTCAGTTCTTCGGGGATCTTTACTGTCAGTGACTACTGCAATCCTGACTTATCTTTATCTCACGGGCTCCGGGGCATTTTTAGGAGTGATTGGGGGGGGGGGGGTCTGCACATCACAGCACTTCCCCCTTCAAGAACACCCGCTGGGGAGGCGTACCTGCACTTCCACCACGTGGATGGAATCCCAGCAACCCTTGATCTTCTTGGATCCATCTCCAGCCTTCTTTATGAGGATCACTCCAGCAAAACCATGATCCAGGTCCCAGAGGTAGACAGACGAGACGCCGCCTTCAAAATACCTGCCGGAAACAGGAGCATGAGACGTTAAGCCTGTCAGACTGAAGATCAGCAGCCTGGGGGTTCGTTCACAAAACGTCATCTGAACGTCTGGGGTTAAGGACCCTCCCTCCCTGTGATGGTCCCAGGGCTGATGCTCACATGTGTCCTGAGCACCTGCTGGTTGGGGGAGGAGTCACAGAAAGATCACGGGTGCATGAGTCCTAAAGATGAACCGGAGTGTGAGCTCTGCCACTGACTCTAGCTTTGTGGTCTTCGGCAAACTCACTAAACAACTCTGGGCTCCAGGTTTCTTCCAGAGGAAGCATCCAGCAAAGTGTGTGACGTGGAAAGGACGGTCAGTGGGTCATTACTATGGGATAACGGTCACTGTTCGACATTCCTGTCTTTGGGGATGGCTATCTCACAGGGGGGACAAAGGGGGAAAACAGCAGCACACTCCTCCCCTCCCAGAGCCCCAGAAAGGAAGAGCTGAGCTGAGGGTGGAGCTCCCTACTCAGGTCTGAATCGATATGGAAAAATCCCTAAGAACAAATATAAGAGGCCAGAGAAGAAAAGGAAATCGGGCCAGGTCCCAAATCCGAGACCCAAGGTGACAGTGGCAGAGCGAGGCTGCCGGGGCACAGGCGGGTCACCAGCTGCCATGTGGGGCCTTGAACTCTGCTGACGACCAACGAGATCACTGGAAAACGCACGTCTCTGCGGCCTAGCACGTTCGCTACCAGCGCGCTGCTGAAGCACGTTCTTTACCAGCAAGTCTGTGGCCTCTGTGACCCTAATTAACCTCGGAATCCACGGTGTGGCAGGCACACTCTGGGACCTGCTGGGAGGGCTGGTGTGTGTGAGCATGGGCTCAGGCGTCCAGGAGCCTCGCCAGCAGCACACACGTGGGTGGCGATGAGCATGTGCTCGGGGGGGGGGGGACACGGGCCCAGCACCCCCCATCACGAGCTGTGGCCGCACATTACCCACCAACTGTTTCTTAAGTGCTAGCAGGTACCCACTGAATTGGGCATTAGCTTTGTTATAAAATAGTAACAGTAATACCTACTTTATGGGACTGTTGAGAAACAAACAAAAAAAAACCCAGGAAAATAAATAATCTGACCAAAAACTATTATTGATTTTAGTAAAAATAAGTACTAAAAATAAACATGTCTGTGATTTCTCAACAAAGTAGTTATATACTAAAAATGTACACAGTTGACACTAATATTTAGAGAATGTGGGTGAAGGGTACACAAGAATTCTTTTTTGGGGGTAATTTTACTGTAAATCCGAAACTGTTTCAAACTAAGAAGTTTTGATCCGAAGATCAGTTGGTGATCTACACCAGTGTGTAACAGCTGGAGCAAGCAGCAGCCTTTCCTCATGAGAATGACAGCCTCCTGCCTTTGGGCTGGAGGGTGCCGTGGCCCTAACCCACTGCAGGCCCACAGGGCACCCAAGGGTCCCTACAAGGTCTGCTACCCTCCCCTCTCCCCCCTGGAATTCCTCGGGCAGAGTGGGGCCGGCCTGCTGCTGCCACCACATCCTGTCCCCACTTCTCCATCCCCGCAGGCTCCACTGTGATAAAGCTGTCAGCTGCCATTCCTAGCACTGCCTACCCTCCCAGGGCTAACGCAGCAGGAGCGTGGTGAGGGTCTGCTGGACAGATGTACGGAGGTGCTGGCCCCAGGGCAGGAAGCGGCTGGCTCCAGGCCAGGGCAACACAGAGCACAAACACACCTGGGGGGGGGGGGGGGGGGGGCGGGGCAGAGCTCAGTGCTATCCTAGGTGATCTCCAAGAAATCTGCAACAGTGGGCACTCAGGGACCCTACTTATTCCAACTCACTCTCCACACTCCCGCTCTCCAGGGACGGGAGGGGGTAGAGAAGTATTTAGGTCTGGGACCTGTGCCCCACCTCCTTCTGTAGGGCCATCCTGGTCTGGAGCAGCCCCGCAGGAAGCTGGGCACCCATAGGCTGCCCTGGAATGCACCTGGGATGGGTGGAGGTCTATCGGTCACCTCTAGACCAGACACCCTGTGGTGCTTGGGTGAGCTCAAATCAGGGCCTGGGGGAGCCTTCCTGCCCTGTTCTCAGTCCTGGTGATTCCCTCAGCTCACAAGTTCACTAGGAGGCACTCGGCACTCCTGAAGGAAGAGCAGTCCAGCCAATCCCAGTGCTGCTAGGGAGAGGGCTGGGTTCTAACCCTTGGTTTTCCCTCTGGTCGGCTTGTAGGGAGAGAAGCCCCACATCAAAAGGGAAGAAACAGCTCGACAAACTGTGGCTTTTCTTGTGCTGACATTTAGAAAGGGCCAATAATCCCTTCTTTCCACTGGCCATGCAGGAGTGAAGGCCTGATGCCCAGTGGTCATTCTTACCCTTCCACCCTGATCCCCACGACCAGGGAGCAACGGTGGTCTTGCCAAAGGCCCTGCACCGTGTTAGAATACCAGGGAAGGTGGGCCAGGCTGCCCTAGAAGGGAACCTGGGGAGAGACCCCGGTGGCCTGAGAGCCCTTGGCGACACCACCCGGAGACCAGCTCCAAAGCACCAGGCAGCCTACGGTTGATCTTCCTCAGTCCCATCCCTTAGGTTTGTTTTCTTCCGGAAAATATAACAACCGCATTCATGTTTTATAAGGTGGAACTGGCCGTTTCCACTCTGGCGCCCCACCCGGTGGCCTGGCTCTCGCTTCGGGCAGCTTCTCCCTGGCATCCTCAGCTTCCTTTGTGGGCCGCGCTGACTGGGCCCAAAGTCCCAAGATGTGGGAGACAAAGGAGGTAAAAAAGCAAACTCAGTTCTGACCTCTATGTGAGTAGCTTTTCTCTTCTCCAAAATTAAGTTCACTGCAAGGACATGACAAAACAGGGAGACATAAAAACCAGCTCACGATACCACGTATCAACTTATCCTATAAATCTGATTCTTCCAAATCCCCTCAAGTCTTTGTCCAGATGTGTTAACTTTTACGTAACGACAAGCGCAGCAATGGTGCCGTGTTGAGTTCGGCCTCTGCGCCTGGCACAGAATTCGTTAGCGCTTTTCCAGGGAGCCACACGATCTCCAGAAGTGATTTTACTAGCTGAGGTAGTATTCCACTGGGTAGCAGCCTAACTTACAGTCGATCTGACGTGTAATAAAGGAACGGCAGCCGAGTTGGAGGCGATGCTGCGATCTGACTTTGAGTCCCGTTGGGGTGTTCCCTATCGGGGTGAGGCGGACGTGCTGAAACCCGGCCTCTGCAGGCCGGGCCCCAAGACCACAACAATTCAACAACGGACCTGCATTCCATTCACCAAAAGGCATCTCCAGGGACTAGGGTGGCAGCAAGTCTCAACCTGATGCTCCAAGACAAAGGGAGCAGAGGACTGCGTGATCAGAAAGGGCCGGCTCAGAATCTCCCAGAAACACCAGCCTCTCCAACAAGTGCCGTCAGGACCGCAGTGAGCAGGTTGGTGGCGGGGTAACTGCGGGGCATACAGACAGCCCCCCATTACATGGTTTATGGCTTCGCTCTGTGAGTGAAGCATTAATTAAAGAGGGACCTCAACAAGTTTTTGAAAATTTATTCTTACCTACTGTACTTTGATCATAATGACATGAAACAGGAAAAAAATAATTTTTATGTGGTTCACATTTATGAGTTTTTACATAAAGGCTTTTGTGGGTATTTTAAGAATGTGCTAAAATGTTGTCTGAAACCACATAAAGCCATCTGAGGAGTCGCCCGCCAGAACTAACAGCACACACATGGAAGCACTTTAACTGGCCTTTGTATATTTAATGAGTCAAATAGTATTAATATTGTTTAAATGCTAACATGCCATTTCAATAAGGTGGCTCTACCATCGCCAGCGACCCGCTCTCGGGCCCTGCATGTCAACGTGAATGAACACTCAAGCGTGGCCCAGGACGCAGAGCAGGCTACGGGGGAAGCAACCAGGCCTACCCTGGGCTCTGCCAGGGGTCGATCCTCTCAAAGCCTCCGCCATCCAGGAAGGGAGGGAGGACAGGCCCAGTACCAACTGCCACGACACGGGGTGTTTGAGCTCAAGAGGCAAGGCCCAGAGTTCCTGCGGTGAACCCTCCACCCTCCGGTCAGAGGGCAGCTCAGAGAACTTTCAGACACAGAGGCCCAAAGACAAGAGCATAGGCTTTTCTTGGTTAGGCCTGAAACCCACAGATGGTGAAGAGGGTGAATGATCTGTTAGCTGGACAACACGAGGACCATCGGCAGGGACACCAGAGAAGCCACTCCGGAGAGTCTCGAACCATGAGGCAGTGGGGCCTCTGAAAGCCCCAGGAACACCAGCGGGGGAAACGAGTCAGACTCTGAGCTGGTGTCACTGAAGAGCAAACCCCCTCAACCACACATCGGAGGGTTCCACCAATGGTCCTGGGGGGCTTCTGAGACATTCTCAGTAAGGGTAAACGCTTCATATCTGTTTTCTAAAAAAATTTTAATTAATCAAATATTTATTTTTAAGAAGTAGATTCCATTTCCAACATGGGGCTCCAACTCATGACCTGGAGATCAAGTGTTGTGGGCTCCAGACACTGAGTCAGCTAGGCGCCCCGAGGGTGAACATTTTCTAAGGCAGATGGAACAGAGAATTCAGACGGCTGGCACTAAGGAGACGGAGCCACCGTGCGTTGGCTCCGGAAGTCAGGCCATCTGAAAACGAGTACTTGATGACAACAGGCAGATACGGGTTCCGTAAACTCCAGAAGCTCGGGGCACCATGGGATACCTGTGCCCAGGACGAGCCAGGAGCACAAGGCAAGACCGGCAGGTGGGTTACCTATTTATCAGCACAGGCAATTACAGTGAAGCATCCGGTCACGTGTACTCTCTACCATCAGATCCCTGAACGTGGACCAACTAAAAGCCCAACGTGCCAGTTAATTCTCCTGTCCTCAGAGTTCAGCATTTTTCCCAGAAAATGACCCCTGCACTTGAATCACATCATAGTCACAGACACAGATTCTGTGTCCCTAATTCTTCAACCGCAGGATCTCCGGGGCGGGGGGCAGAATAGAAAAGAGGGAAAAACATAAGACTTCACACTCAAAATGACCAACTTCACAAAAGGAAGTGGAAACTTGTTCTGGGAACCTGGGCTGTAAGTGAGCATGACCCAATCCCCAGTCTTGGCCAACACTGGGCTGCACGTGTATCAGGGAAGATGGGACTGGAATGCACTGAAGGGGCTGTGATTGGCTTGAGCTCCCTCCTTTCAAAACGCCTCTGGGGAGAAGAGCCGGATCCGAGCGTCTCACACGGAGGCCCCGGCGGGTGATGAGTCACAGGCCACGACTCTCCCAGAAGAACCGCAGCCAGGACAGAGCTGCTGGGAGCGGGCCCTTGTTGGCTTCACACAGACATGGTCTTTTCGCCATACGTGGGCTGGGCCAGGAGGCTGCAGCAGACGCAGCCCCTGGCAGCGTGCTGTCACGTGCGATGCGGAAGCCCAGGCCATCATCCCCAAGCTCCAAGGCCCAAGGCCCCAAGCCGAGTCAGGGGCATTATAAGGTAAGCCCCCCTAGATGCTAGAGCGTGTAGGGGCTTTCTTCTGCTGTTGGCTTCATTCAATGCGCCAAGAGGAACGCAAGGAATATCTATTTGGCACCAGTGTGGTGCCAAAGCCTGTTTTCCCAATTACAAAATGAAGGAGCTGGCTCACAAGCTCAGTGGGGTCTTCCCAAGCTCAGACTGCCGGGGATTTGGTGGCTGCATCAGAGAGCCTGTAAGAGGCAGACCCTGAGAACCACAGCGCAGATTACTAACATCGTGATCAAGGTGGTCAAGACTCTGCTTACACGCCTTCAGTGACAGGAAACTCACTACTTGACCGGGGCCACCATTTTTGTTTTGAAGAGTTCAAATAGTTCCCACTGGACTGACCCACCTGCACCGACTGCCCGCCAGAACCACACAAAATAAGAACTAAATGCTCTTCTCGCATGGAGTCTTTTTAACTAAAGATGGCTTACATTAACGCCAAGGTTTCTCTCCTCTGGCCTTCCTGTCATTACATTATTGCCCATAAGACATGACTTCAAGTCCCCACGCCTTGGTTACCCTCTACCGTAAGGGTCCGAGAACAGAAGTCAACGCCCTGTTTATCAGCACATCTCTTGTGGGGGGAGGCTACTTCCCCCTCCAGAAAGCCCAGGGCTGAAGCAGCTTTCCTGGCCACCACGTGTCACTCATATTGACACAGACAAGCTTGTCCTCATCCTCTCCCATGAAATTTTTTTTTTTAATCGTGTTGTAAAATTCTCTCCCACGTCCTAGATTTTTAAAAACCTGGTATACTGGACCTAAGAATATGATTTTCCACTCAGATCTGTTATATTTAATTCTCAGAGTCATGGCTTCACCATTTCCATGTATCTTTGGGGATTCTGAGTCTGTCATCCATGTCTGATCCAAGCCACTCTTCCTTGGAGACCCTTATGTGTGGGAACATACACGAAGTAGGATGCCACCCAGATGAGTTCGACCGAGTTCCACACTGTGTGCACCAGCTCTCCCAAGTGGCTCTAGAAAGTCCTGGAGGCTGGAGTGAAGCTTCTGTGGAGAAAGGGATGATCAATTTGGAAGGATGCCTATGGCCTAGACACTTCTTTCAAGTTGAGGGGGCAGTATCAAGGCTGGGGTGGGGGTGGGGGACTCCCATGGCCTCAGATCTGACTAGAGACCGCAGGGTCCATCAGCGAGGAGGAGGGATGGACAGAGCCAACAGATGTGGTGGCACCAGCTGAAATGCCAGGCCAAGGGTTCTGGCTGCACATATTTTTAATGCCAGTCCATTTAAAACAAGTGGAATCCTTCCAGGATCCTGTCCCAAGCTAGGAAGACTGTCCCTTAAAATGTCCCAAACCATTAGATTCCAGGAGGTTTCTCCTTCCCTACTCTGGGTGCCCGGGTCACGTCCGCGGTCCGTTGTGTTTCTGGGGTCTCATCGAGCAGCAGCAAGGCTTGAGGTTCACACTTTACTGTAACTGGCACTTGGTCCTGACAGTGACAAGGAGGTCATGTGGGCACCTGTTCAAACAGAAACTCTTATGCCCGCTGACTGATTTTATGGCAAAGGCAGGGAGAATAAAGCCCCGAGGCAGACCCATTCCACCAGTGGCTCAGGTTTGGCCCCAGAACAATAACTTCTTGTTTCCTCCCAGCCTAAAAAAGAAACTGAAGTTCTCAGCTACCAGCAGCAGTTGGTTTTTCTGATCATCCTTAAACATCCTTACAGCATAAAAAGGCAGCTGCTACCTACAGGTGGGAACAATTCAATTCTACTCCAGGAAAAAAGAAAACCCTCCAATTTGCTTGGAGAGGCATCTAAAACCTGGCCTCCGTCCTGGCAGTGCAGCCCAACGTTCCCTTCTCATTGGCTCCAAACACGCCACTGTTGAGAGGCTAAGCATCCTCCCCATCCGACAGGAGGCGTGGGTGCTGCCCGGTGGGTACAGCTTCTGGAAAGCCTGCGGAGAGCTGAAGACACGCTGACAGCCACAGCTAAGGAGGCCCGGGACATGTGGGCTCTCCTCCGCCACTCTGGGGTACCAGCTTCCATTCGGGTGCATCCCTGAGACCACCTCCTGGAGGCAGCAGGAGGCTCGCAGGAAACAGGAGAGCAGAAGGGCTGGCACAGAGCAGGCACAAACTGGTGGCCGTCGACTTCCCAAGTCTCTTTCTCTCTGGGCCGACAAGGACACATCTCCCTCCTCCTAACCCTGGCCTGTTCTGAACTGCACACAGGAAGCAAGGTCTTGCTTGCCCCGTGAGCACGGTCCCATCCCACTTCCCCGGGGGCTGCATTTAGCTCTGCACCAAATGGAGAAAGGGGGGTACTTGGCTCTGGGCTGGGGGATGTGCCACTGAGATCCAATGGGCCTTGTGTGTGTGTGACCAGCTGTTTCCACCACATCCGCCTGTGGACACAGGACAGGTATTCTGTGGAAACTCCCTCTAGGACACACAGGTGCGACGGTGCCCCGAGCAAGCACACCAATCAGCTTAGGCATGTGTGGCTTTAATGCCAGTTGTGCATTGAAAGTGCACATCTGGATCACGGCTGTTATTCCTTTACAGCCTCTTTATAGGTTTTTTATATTTCTGTACTTGCAGAGACACGATGAAGGCCTCTCTAGAAATAAGGGTGCTGCTGCAAGGGCTGCAGATGTGGCTCTGGGATCTGACTGAGCTGTGCTGCCGCGACCGTCTCCTGGATCTCTGGACCCCCTTCAACCATCCTGCCAGCCCACTCTGCCCACGACTCAAAATGTTGACGATCCAGGCCTTCTGGAGTTGCAGTGTCGCCACTCTCGCCCAAGAGTTGCCATTTATGGGAACCCATTCTGTGTCAAGGGCTTTGAATACGTTATTTCACAGTTAAGAAAACCGAAACCTAGACAGCGACAGAAATGTGCCCCAGCCACTGGGATTGGGACTGGGATTGACCCTTGGGTCTGGCTGGCTCTGTGCGGAGGGGGTCCTGCAGCAGTGCAGGTGGGCACTGGCTCAGCTTGTGTGGTGGAATTTAGCTAAGATGAACACACACACACACAACAGCGCCTCTGCACACAATGCTGGTTCAAGGTGGGGGGAGAACGGTCAGAGGAACAAAGGATCCCACACTGAGCAGCCAGGGGGCTCCTTCACCTCAGTGAGGCAGCTAGGGCCTGCTGGCTAAACCCTCCTAAGACCACCTGCCCTCAATACCTGCACAAAGCAGCATCTGGGAAAAGACGTGTCTCCCGGGAGCCAGGAGCACAGCTCGACCATGGGGGGAGCTGGTCCCTCCTTCCACGTGGGTGTCTGCACCCCAATGCGTGGAACTGCACAATCCAAAGCATGACTGTGTGCCACACGCTTGTAAGCACCTCAGAGTTCTGGAGGAACCACGGTCTCTGATGCTGATTCAGGGGGCCATGTTTGTACACAAAATGGTTTTCTGTACACTCCTTTTTGTTGGACTTTCTTTTAGCAGGTGAGAGCCAGTGCCTGCCAGGGCCACCAACCCCGGAGCTGCAGCTTTAGGATGCCAGATGAAGGGGCCCTGCGGTGGCCGCTCCCATCATGGCTCTGCGGGCTGGGGGCAGCTTGCAGGCTTGTCAAACCCTCTCTTTAGGGGCTGGAGAAAGCACGGCAGAGCCAAAACA
The DNA here is from genome assembly GCF_003254725.2 of Canis lupus dingo. Classification (NCBI taxonomy): domain Eukaryota; kingdom Metazoa; phylum Chordata; class Mammalia; order Carnivora; family Canidae; genus Canis; species Canis lupus. The sequence goes on along the minus strand of NC_064244.1, from coordinate 77,826,727 downwards.
GCCCCCTGGGGGCTGGCTGCAGACTAACTAGCTCAGCGCCCCTGGAAAGTCGACTGGCCTCTCTCCACTAGTCAATGAAAATGGCACAACGGACGGGGGCCCAGGTTTCCCCAAGAAGTGCTTCCAGCACTTTCACACAAGCCCGAGGCTGTGGCAAGCCGGAGTCCCACAGCAGGCGGGGAGGGTTCTCAGAGGCCCTCTGTACGCATGGCTGAAGATACAAATAATACATGTGAAAACCCAAGTACTAATTACAATGCCGACAAGTGGAAAGCCAGATGCAGACCCCATCCTCGCGCGGCCATCCCTGGAGCACAGCATGCGGGGGCTGTCGTGGGGCCTGTCGCAGGGCTGGCTGGAGACTGTTCTATCTGGGAAGAGGAAAGGTTCCAGCTCCGGGCAGGAACAAAAAGGTTTATGCATCATGAGCCATTCAGACCCATGTGAAGGGGCAGGGAGTGAGGGCGGATGTGCCAAACCAAACGGCCCAGGCTTCACCCAGCTCCAGAACTTTCCTGAATTATCTCCCACCACTTCATGCCTCCCTGTTCAGTTCTTTCGTGCACTTCCCAGTGGGGTTGTGGTTCTGGAGACTGAAGGTAATGGCCAGCTGTTTCTGGTAGTGAGAAGCACTGGGTGACCTTAAGCTACAGATTTCACCCCAGCCAGACTACAGGACGAGTAGTTAGGACCAAGTAGCCAGACTACAGGAAGTATGAGGCAGGATCTTTCCACTCGTGGCCTCTCCAATCCAGCCTCCAAACTGCTTATAAAGAGTTTCTTAGGACATGCTTCAGAGTTGGCCTGTGCGCCCCTGGGGCCCTCCAGGCCCGTCCTGATGCACTGAGAAGGACACTCAAAGCCCATGCCTGACAAGAGCCTGGGTACGTCTCCCTACTGCTCACACTCTGCCCCGGCCTTCACTCAGTGACCCCACAGCCCAGGAACCACCTCAGGACTGTCCGAGTGACTCCCACTGCTCAGAGCATTACCTCCACCACCCTCCCTGGCTCCTGCCAGCCTCATGGCTGAGCCCAGGCTCCCCATGACCTCCCAAGGGTCAGTGATTCACGAAGAGGCTCACAGGAGTCAGCACAGTCTTGCCACCAGGAGTCATTCTAGTGGAAGGAGACAGGGCAGGAGTAGGCAACGGAAAGGAGAAGTCCTGAGGAAACCAGACACAAGTTTGCAAGAGCTTGTGACCCCTCTCCCAGAGGTCACACAGGATGCACTTAATTTCTCCAGCAATGAGTTATGACAAATGTGAGGTGCCATCTACAGGGACGCTCATGAGACTCAGTGACCGGGGTTTTTACTGCTAGAGCGCTCTCCACCTAGCACATACCAGAAGGGAGACAGGAGTTCAGCATAACCCACAGTGTTTGTGCAAAGAGTTTTAAGCATCATGAGCCATTCTTATCAGGAATGGTAGGAACCTTCCAGAAAGCAAAGTTCCTGGACACCAGGCAAGGGCCAGCCCTCCAAAGGCAGCAGTCCTACGCTAGCTACTCAAACTCTTTCCTGCACAAGGGCAAACCCGCTACACTCCATAGTTCCGCCCCAACCTAGAGTAAGGCCCCCCTGCTGGCCCTGCCTCCATGCCTGGGTTTGGCCCTTCACAGCACTTTGCAACCTGTGCAAGCGCTTCGTACGTTGGCTCCCTCCCTCCTGTGTGCACCCGACCCACTCTTCACTGTGCCCCCTGCTCAGAGCATGGTCGGTTCTCAGTGTCTGTGCAACTCTCCCATCACCACAGATGTGAACTATGTCACTCTGTTTTCGAATTACTCGAGTAAGTTACAGAATTTACTTGAGGTCTCACTGTGGGCCGGGAACAGAGCCCCAAGCAGAACCCACAGCCTTCCAAGGTGGCCGGTGACATGACACCGCCTGCACCCAAACCACCCCGTATCCACAGCCATAACGGCACAGAACCTAAGACACCCACAGGATAACTGCTGCAAAATTACAACAGTCTTGTCCTGGCAACTCAAAGGTCACCACGTGGACACGACAAGTCAGTGCAAGAGGAGCCTTACAAGCTGCACGTCACTGAATGCCTCCCTCAGCCCTGAAGCCGGCAGGGGTCCCTCTTCAACAGATAAGGAAACAGAGGCCAACAAGGTTCACTTACTCGCCCAGGGTCATTGAGCGAGCAGGGCACAAGAGAGAACCAAGTCCAGGTCCTTCCAAGGCCCGGCTCCTCCTGATTCTGCAGCTGGCTGGACGGTGGTGGGCCTGAGCCCTCTCCTGGGGTGTCCTCACCTCCCGTCTGAGCAGCATCTCCTACCATCGCCGACCTGCTGCCCCTGCGTCTCCCATTTCTTCAGAAAAGCCCCCACTGTCCTCTGCAATTCCTACCAGGACAGAAACCCTGAAATTCCCCAGGCCTGATGCTCACATCCAATGATGGTGGGGAGCGGGGTGGGGGGTGGGTGTCGGAAGACCCCAAGGGGCCCAGGGTTCAGGTCTGTGAAGGCAGCTAGGAACACGGGAATTTCCAGGACTCCTGAAGCCACGGCAGCAAACCTTTGCCACACACGAGTATGGATGCCCTGCCCTTCCAGGGCCAGCGCTGCCCAAATGTCAAATGACAGAGGGACAGAGAATGGGAGGAAGAGGCAGGAATAACCACCATTCTAGCATGGCCCCAGAGGGGAGAGAAGGCACAGAGCTGGGGGAAGGCCCATCCACCAAGCACCCTGGCTGCTCCCGGAGAGGCTCGTGGGTTTCTGGACTGCCAAAGGGACGCCAGACTTGTTTCATTCTGTAAACTTCTTCCAGACAAGAAGGGCTGATTAGAAAAGCTAATTAAATCTTTTGAAGATTATCTCAGACCCGAAGCAAGGGAAGAACACAAAATGCCTTCCCGCCCTGCTCCTCCACCCCCCAGACTCTGGCCTTCATTAAGCTTTGATTTCAATCAATTGCACACCCACTAAAATTAACTTATAAGGCCAATAAATTGCAACCGCATGTTTGAAGGTATTGTCTGCTGCAAGCCAAGAGCCAAGGATTGCAGAGCACGGGGCAAGATGTCTGGCACAGATGGGAGTAATCATCTCTGGAAGAAAGCCGTGCCAGCCCCTGCAGTTAGAACATCTGGTCTCAGCAGAATCCAGGCCGACAGAGGCAACAGTGAGACCCAACGTGAAAGCTAGAGCTGGGAAGGTTTCCTTGGGAACCCCCCCCCAAAAATCAAAGCGGTGATCCTGGGGTTCACACCCCAAGTGCGAAGTCTCTGGCAGCAAGTGTCCACCCTACACTGCGGGTCTCACTGCTGAGTCTCTCCCAAGAAAGATGCATCGCGCAGATCCGGTGATGGGGTTCTGTGACTGATGAGCTACCCTAGGCTTCGGCCTAAAAAAGCAGTCAACGTTGCCAAGAACGAGTGTGAAACGTTGAGCCATGAGCCAGCCACCCAAGAGCCTGCCCTTTCTGCTACCTTTCCCACTCCCCAGGTGCCACGTCTGTTCCAGGGACAGTCCCTGGATTGAGCAGGGCCTGTGCTCAGAGGTAGAAAACCACCTTGGGGCTTGGTAGAGAGGACTCGAGTGGCCCGGATGTTGGTGACCAGGGTGGGAGGCTCGGAATCAGGGTGGCCTGAGAGTAGACCCCACCCCGCCGGCCTGCAGAACAGGCTTGATGTCCCCAAGGACGTGCGACACTTTGACCAGGGCCGCTTGCGTGAGGCAATCAACAGTTGTTGGATAGTTACTCCTCCTCGGGGGGAAAGCTGCCACCACAGGCCTTTCTGCCATGATGACAGCAAAAAAGGACATCGATAAATGTCAGAGGGACTCAGGGGAGAACACAGCGAGGGAGCTGCAGAGAGTCAGGCAAGCAGGGACTTGACCTGCTTCCGAGGATGGGCCCCTACTCGCCTTCTGCCCACACCCCAAAGGAGGGCACATTTATTCTGCAAGGGGGGGCGGTTGTGCAGGCAGGGGTGGGGTGGGGGCACCATGCCCCCCCCCCCCCCGGGAGTTACACATGGAGGGCCTGCGGGTCCACCCAACCCTGGCCCTGCTCTCCCTGTGACCATTCGGACCAGCTCCGGTTCATAATTCATTCTAATTCCCTGCAAAGTCAGAGCCTTGACAGACCTGAGGACAGAATCCAGGCTTTCCCCCAGGACGCTAATGAGGAAGCTGTAATCTCTCCAGGCAGAGAGCAGCCTCCGGGGAAACAGCGAGCATTTCCTTTCTGGAAAAGCCTGGGTGGCTCTAGGTCTCAGGCCTGGGTCATATCTCAGTTCTAGTCTCCAGCATCCGTCCTTCCAAGGAGAATATCGGGGACAGGAACAAGGTTAGTAGGTCCACGACGAGCAGAGGGAGCAAGGGGTCTGCCGGTTTGCTGGATGACAAAATATTCCTACAGGGTCAGTCTTAAGGCACAGCCAGTGGGGGCGGCAGGGGAGGGGTGGCAAGAAAGCACTTCAGGCCTTTGGCCGCAGAGGGGTGTGTGTGGGGGCCAAATCTCCAGACCTTCAGAGGACAGAACAACAACTCTGCACTGACTTCAGCGGGCCTCCCAGCGCAGGGGGGGGCCTTCCCACCAGCAGTCCACAGGAGCAGCTCCCTGGAGTGTCCACCGCGGTCAGAAAGTCGAGAGGCTAGCCCAGTCCTAACTCAGTGACCCATCAGGGTTCCAAAGAATCTGAAACATCTGGGGTCATCAAGAATCAAGGACCAGGTGAGCACAGGGGATGGGTAGGCTCCTCGCATTCCTCAACTGCCATGGGGCGCAGGCCGAGCTCCAGTTTGGAACTGGGGCGCCCTGGAGACGGCAGCCTTCCTCATCTCGTCCTCCTGGGCACAATGGTGCTCCTGTTCTGCTCTCAGGGCGGCAGCGCTCCCTCTTCTTCCTGGCAGGGTGGGTGGGTCTGGTCTGCCTGGGGCTCTGGGCATCTCTCTCCAGGCCTGGGACGCAAGCCACCCTCCCGGCTCCTCACGCAGCAGCTCAGAACCAGCAGGGCCAGCAGACAGAGGGCTGTGTTGCGGGGAATGAATGCCTCCCCTCAGAGTGACCTTTGCCAACACGACAGGAAGACAGGTGGAGCTCTGCGGCTTCATTCCCTGGGGCTGACAACACATGAGCCTTCCCATAGGAAAGGAATGTGTCTTTGTTACTGTTGTTTTTAAAGGTTTTATTTTTAAGTCATCTCCACACCCAATGTGGGGCTCGAACTCACAACTGATCAAGAGTCCTGCCCTCTACCCACTGAGCCAGCCCCAGTCACCCCAGGCACCTCTGGAATGCATCTTTCCAATGGGAAGGGGCAGAGATGAAGGATAAAGGGAAGACATGACGTGACCTACTGTCCCTTCATCCTATGAAACCATCTGGCCCTTAGAACACCCAGGTAACTGCTGGCCTGTGCACAAGGCAGAGACAAGGCCTCCTAACCCGCAGGCTGACTTCCCTCTGCTCCAAAACCACAAGGAACGAAAGAGGTCACGTTCTGGGCCGTACTAGGGTCACCAGCGTGGCCACCAACAGCTTCAGGGCACTCTGAGAATGGGAACTTCTGGAGGGGAGCAGTGTACCAAGATGTTAAAAAAATAATAATAAAAAAGGCAGGAAAGGGGAATAAAAAGATTTTGTTTTCATAATTTTTAGCTCAGAAATGGGTCTCATTTTAACTCATCATGTGTGGTCCAGCTGGGAAAATGTTCCCCACACATGGTCTCAGGAGAGAGTGTCCTCAGTACTCTGATAACAGTGGGTGGCTTGAAACAGGACTCTGGGTCCCCAGTGACGCTCTAACCACCACCCCCATGGTAGCCTGTAGCTGCTGTCACGTGGGTGACATGGGCTTCTCCGCACCCCCGGCACCGAAGGCCCCGAACTCTCCTCCCCACCAGCAGCAGCACACGGATGCTGCCGGGACAGAGGTGTGCCGTCTGGCTGTGTTCCATGCCTGCAAACTGCCACAGCACCTCAGGGTCTGGGCTGGTCTAGTCTGATCTCCCACCTGGGTGCGGGCAGCGGTCCCGGCGGCCCCTCTCAGCCCCCCAGTGGTCAACTCCCTCTTCAGAGGCGAGCACAGGCTCACAGACATCCGCTACCTGCAAAGTGGACATCTGCCCAGGAAGGAAAGTCTTTCCAGGAGGTGCCCGAAGGAGATGCACCCAGGGAGTCCCACGCCTTGCTGGACCTGGAGTGGTGTGAGCATACTGAGAGGGGGTGACCGCCCCGGTTGATCCAGACCCTGCAGAAGGGGGATGTCTGGGTGGCTCAGCAGTTGAGCGTCTGCCTTTGGCTCAGGTTGTGATCTCGGAGAGGTTGTGATCCTAGAGTTCCAGGATCGAGTCCCACGTCGAGCTGTTTGTGGGGAGCCTGCTTCTCCCTCTGCCTATGTCTCTGCCTCTGTGTCTCCCATGAATAAATAAAATCTTAAAAAAAAAATAGACCCCACAGAAGGGACACACCTAATGATGACCATGCATCACTATGTATGTGAACCAGGAAGATAGGAAGGAGAAGGAAAGAAGTCAAAGATAAGACCTGGGCTCTTCCCTAGGCCTGGCTCAAAAGGGCAGTACAAAGGCCACATGTCTGAATCGCTTCATTCAGGAAGTCACCATTCTAATCCCTAAGTGTTCTGACCCCTGGAGAATCTAAGAGGTGCCCGCCCAGACCACTCTTTCGTGGCTGGGGCATGGCTGGCCCCCTGCGGGCATCAGTCCTCAGCTCCAAGGCCACCACGTCCTGGAGAGGCCTTCCCTACCGCTCCACCTGAAGCACGAGTCAGTCCCCATCGCACCATACATCGTGGCATCCATTCACATGCGGTGTCTTCCCACAGAGGACGCCCCAGAGGGCAGGGATGCCATGATCAAGGCCGTACCCTCCAGTATTTGGTGGGTACCTTCAGCGCTGGGCAAGTACATGAAGATTTTGGACTTCGGAATTGGATGAGGACGGCTTCACATCCCAGGTCCACCACTCACTGGCTTTGGGAGGTTGGGCAAGGTACCTGGGCTGACTGTCCCCTCACCTGTAAGGGGCAATCCTTTTTCCCAACACGCTCCTGCAGGGATCGACGTACGTACGGATGCTCCTGGCCAACGCCAAAGCTAAAGCTGAGTCACATGGGGGTGACTTCAGGGGCGACAGAGACATCGAGGGCCATCTGCTCCACCTGGCTTTTGTACTGCATTCGTCTGCTTAAGTGTCATGGGGTTTTCTGCCTGCAGGTCAGGCTGAGAAGTGGCACTTTTCCTCCCAAGCCAGTTCCTATGAGAAATTCTTTAGGGTGTTTTACCAAATCTGCTAAGAGCCAGAAAGCCATTCCAAGTGCCTGCGGGACGGAGTCCTGAATCCCCACACCACGCGTGCCGCCAACAGTTCCGGACAATGGTTCCAGCACTTCAGGTGCTTTGCTTCTCCTGCTTCCACTTTCTTGCCCAGACCCTAAGTCCCGGTGGGGAAATGACCAGCCCAGGGTCAAAGCCCACCCACCTCAAGGCTCAAGAGGTGGTTTTCATGTTTTTATTTTATTGTCTATTTTTTGGGTTTTTACACTTTCAGAGGATAATACACGTAAAACAAGAAAACACTCAAAGTAAACAGAGGCTCCTACAACCCGCCACGCCGACACTCTGACCACGCTGCCCGGCCCTTCACAGAAAACGACCGAGTCTGTGTGGTGGAGCCGTGCCTTTCACAGCTGTGCTCTGTGTTCAGTACAGACCTGAATTTCCAATGAGATTCTACTGGTCAAGGAAGGACTGTGTCAGAGGCTAAGCTTCTCCAGAGCCCTTCTTTGCAAGGCCAGACGGTAAGTGGCTGCTCTTTTTGGTGCTATGGTGGGTGGCAGGACCGGGGGGAAGCAGGAAAGGGAGGTGGGAATCTACGCAGACCCAGCAAAAACACCTTCCAAGACAGGGACTAGGCCCTAAAGAACTCAGGAGTCAGCGACACGGTGGGTCAGAGCGTGCAAGGGCCTCAGCTGAGGTGGGGGTCTCTGAGCCCCAGGCACGACTGGTCGGGGCACACAGGATGGAAAAACAGAGGGGCCCTGGAGACAGACAGGCTGGGGTCCTCTTGCCTCAGACAAATGCCCGGATCCTCCTGGGCCTTAACTTCTTCATCTGAACGATGAGGACTAAAAGAGCTCTCATGTTTGTGAGGGTCTGAGAGGACATGCAGAGTGTGTGCTGGCCCAGGGGTACCTGCGACCACGAGGAAGCACAACGTGGGACCTGCACACGCAGGTCTGCGCACGAGAGCGCTCCACTGCCGAGTCGCCTCATCCCTGACCCAGTCACCAGGCTAGTGCCCAGCGGCCCGCCGTGAGCGCTCAGTTATCACTGGCGAGGTGAGCCAGGTGACAGGGTTCAAGGAAGGCTGCCTGGCCTGCTCCCACCCTCCCTTGGGACTCACTTATCTAAATCACAAGCGCTGAAGTGGGAAGGGAGGAAGTAACTCACAGGTCTCGATACTGGTCAAAGGCATTGTTGGCTTCCACCTCCAGCTTTCTCAGCCGAGCAGAAGGCATGGCCCCGTCTTCCAAAGGAGGGTCATACTTGTTACTCCATGGTGACCTGAGGGGAGGAAGGAGAAGGAAATAACACCAATCATTCCCGGAGAGGTGGCCTGTGAGCCGTGAGCCTGAGCTCCGGCTGTCTGACGTTTCAGAGGCAAGGCCACTACCCACAGCAAAGATGTTTCCAGGCCCTGCAACACACACAGCTTTCTCGAGGTTTGCCGAGCAAGGGCTCGGAGGCAGACTGGCCCCGGCATGAACCTCCAGTGCCACCTCTCATGAGCCGTGTACCTCCGGCAAGTGTCTTGACTTCTCCGAGCCTGTAAAATGAGGCTACCATGTGCTACCCGCAGGGCTGTTGTGAGGGACAGAGGAGAAAATATACCAAGTGCCAGACCACAGCCTGGTCTGTGCTGTCAATGTCGTGACAGCTCCTCACTCTTCTCCTAAGTTTCCTCTGTTTTCACCATTGTATGGATCAACAGATGCCCCTCTGGCCTCCGGGACCTGCCAGCAGCTCTGGATAAACTCTTACCCCAAAGATCTTTCTATGCAGCTAAGGACTGAGAGCTGCTGGTCATGGAGGCAGGCAGGTAGCTGCTGACTACCTGTGAGAAAACCTGAGGGGTCCTCACGGGGGACGGGACAGCCTTCCCAACACCCGAGACCATGGGCACAAAGACTGCTAAGCTGGGGCGCCTGGGGGGCTGAGCTGCTTGACTGTCCCACTCTTGGTTTTGGCTCAGATCATGATCTCAGGGTCGTGGGATCGAGCCCCGTGTCAGGCTCCGTGCTCAACAGGAGTCTGCTTGAGAGTCTCTCTCCCTCTGTCCTTCCCCCCCCGCCCCCGCTCATGTGCCTGTGTGCACGCACACTTGTTCTCTCTCAATAAATAAATGACATCTTAAAAAAAAAAAGAAAGAAAAAAAGACTGCTAAGTAATGAGAAACAGCCTCTCTTTTTCCAGCCCAAAGACTTGCTGCATTAAAAAAAAAAAATGTATTTTGCCACATGAGGAAAGCATTTAATGACAGGGATACTTGGAAACGGGGTTCTAGTGAAAGTACCTACTTGTTAATTCCTGCGGGTTGAGTTCAGAGAAAGAACGAGAAGGAAAAGGTGAGAGGAATGGAGGGTGGCAGTGGTGCCGTGGGCTGTGGACAAAGTCCTCCCCACTCCTGGATGGAAACCTCTCAGTGTCTCTGCTGCCTTTTCCGTATTCCCTGCTGACAAGCAACTTTTGCCTCACAGAAGCCTCAAAAGAACCTTTCAATTGGGATTCATGTTATGGAAAAAGGGATCATGGTCCTCAGAACCCCAGTTTTAATGAATTCCGTGCACGCACATCATTCTTCTAGGGAACTGGTACACCCCCCTCCCACCCCCGGCACCTACATCGGCACATCACATCACAAGTATGGAACCAGAGAGTGGGCCGTGAGCCGGGTGGTCGCTCCCCCAAGCTGCCTCCACGGAGATCCCAGCTCCTCGGCTGCTGGGCCACCAAGGGCGAGCAGGGAAGGAGTCACTGCGCCTGGTTCCCAAGAGGAAGCAGCAGTAGCCCTGACCACTTCGAAGCTCAAGGAGCCTTTGGAAACCTTTCTTTCCAGGCAGACTCTCTCACTCCACTGCTCTCCTCACTGTTGGTACGGAGACTTTTCAACAATGGGGTAAGATGCTCCCTTCTGCCCCATGACCAGCAGCCAGCCCTGTGACGACCCAGACTGGGCACAGGACATGAGAAAGAGCTGTCCCATAAACCAGGGCCTACGTGGCTTCGGGGGGCAGCTATGAAGCTGACACTGGGCACCCTCGCAACCTCACTGAGGGGCCTCTCCCTTCCAGAGCACGGCTGATGCATCTGTTCTTATTATAACCTGTCTTCTTCATCCTCCAAAACTTTGCTGCCTCAGAGAACTTTCCTCGAGGACAGAAATGTTCTCTATCAGCGTTGTCCAAAATGGACAGGAGGTTCAGGAGGCTACAGAGTATGTGAGATGCGGCTAGGCTAGTGGCTACTTTACTTGAATTAATGCAATCAGTTCTGGAACAGAGGTTCCAAGAGGGCTAGTCTTTCCGGTCTTGTTCTCCACCGTTTGCTTGGCACCCAGAATAGAGCCTGGCACTCAACCATGGCTTCAAGAAAGCTGTTAAAGGATGAAGAAATCCTTACCCCCACAGCCCCAGAAGCTACACCCCGCCCTGGCCCCTCACTTTCACATATGGATGTGGATTCCTGCACCTGCCACAGCTCTTCCCTTCCCTTCTCTAGGGTGCAAGGGTGTGTGGGGAAGAAGCCCACCCTGTCCACACCTGCCACGCCAGCACAGGGCTCCCAGGCCTTAGCCTCATGGCTCAGGGTGGGAAAGAAAGACCCAAGGGGGGGACTCTGCTGGTGGTCCTCCAAACCAAAGAGAAGGAGTCACCTTCTGCTTTTTCTGAGGGACACCTAAGCACTTAACAACAACAAAAAAGGCCTCCTGGCAGCTCCTGAGACAAAGATTCAGTGGAAGGGTACTGATTTGGACACAAGGCCACAGGCTCAGGACCTGCACTTGCCAGAGGCTAGGGGATGAGACCCGGGCCCCCTCCCCCACATGCCCCCTTCAGGACGTCTTAGTACCCCCAGACCTGACCTTTGCTCCCCCAGCTAAACAGCCCTCGCCTTCCTGTGGGCCTGGAAGACCCTCTCCAACTGGCTTTCATTTAGTGGTGACCTGATGAGACACAAGAGCCCATCTCTTCTGCAGGCTGAGGGCCTGGATTTTCAAGAAGCCTGTAACTCACATTTCTCCTGGCTCACAGACGACAGCATTTGAAGCTGTTAGTCCTGGAGCCGGGGTAATTGTAGCTGGGGGAAAAAATCATAACATTACCCAGGATATTCTTAGTGGAAGGGGCACTCAGAACACATTTAAGAGCTTAAATGGAGGCCATTTGAAAAAAGACAGATGGACAGGAACGGGTAGATTTCAAAAGTCAGGGCTTTCATTTCCCTCCGAGAATGCTTTTTGTTTGAGCTAACAGGTTTCAAACAGTGCTGCTGGCAGTGGTCACGCCATAAGGATCTTATTTAAGCAAACGATCAAACACAGTTAGGATGGAAATGTGTGGAGAGAATCAGAAGACCTTGAAGTTTTATACTGAGGAGGGGGGAAAGGAAAGAACAGTCCTGTGCCCTGACACCCTGGGCTCCTCGGTGGCTGAGGCCCCCCCGGCCCCTGGCAGTGCCCCAGGAATGCGGGAGTTGGTGGGGCAACCTAGAGGCGCTGTGGGCACCAAGTCCCCGGAAGCCTGGCCCGGTCCTGGGTACTGGATACGGAAACCATTCCAGCCGTCCACGGGCTGCTGGGGAGCAGCTGCTGTACACGGCCAACTGGAGTTTTCAGGTGGAAAGAAGAAATACGGGATGCCTAGGTGGCTCAGTGGTTGAGCGTCTGCCTTCGGCTCAGGGCGTGACCCTGGAGTCTCGGGATCGAGTCCCGCATCGGGCTCCCTGCAGGGAGCCTGCTTCTCCCTCTGCCAGTGTCTCTTATGAAGAAAGAAAAGAAGAGAAAAGAAAAAAAGAAAAGAAAGAGAAAGAAAAGAAACAAAGAAGAAATACAATGAAGCTGAGTGAGCAAGACTCAGTTCAAGGATCACCTCTCCCTGGATCATGTCGGCCACATGTCGCCTCATGTCAGAGCATCTGGTGCTGCCACAGACCTCTCTCCAGTGAGGACGGGACCTGGCGCTATGCTTGCGACCTGCACAGAGACTGGCCCTCCCAAGTGAGACCCAATCTACCCCGGGGGGGCCTCAGCACCTCCACTTGGGGCCTTCCTGCCTCTGCATCTCCCCCTCGTCCTGCCCTCGCTCCTGGAGCTTGCAGCTACCCACAGCCTCCGGGACACCTCCACTGCCACTGAACGGACATCTCAGGCTTCCAATGGCCCCTGAGCAGGTCCTCCCAGGGTCTTCCTCACCTCAACACACAGTGGCTCCCGCCTTCCGGCTGCCCAGGCCTGAAGCCTTGGGGTCACCCTCCACCACTGAGTCCCCACCCCCGGGACATGTGCGGCTGCTGGCCCTGCTCTCAGGAGGGACCTCCAGTCCGACAACTGCTCGCCATCTCCACTCAGGTCTCTGGTCTGGACGAGGCCCAAATCTATTTTTCACCTAACTTCCATCCGAAGCTGGCAAAGGGACATGATTATAAAACATTCATCTGGTCTCTCTGAAAAGTCAGTATTAATGAAATCTCTGTGATTCACACCCAGTTCCGTTTTGGAACACGTGGTGTGTGTCAGTTCTGGTAACCCCCGGTGACTCTGCTGCATCCTTCACGGCCTGGCGCCACCTGCCCTGCTGCACCTCTGACCTCACCCCCGCTCCGGCCTCCCAGCCAAGCTGGAGCCCCACCGGCTTGGCTCCCACGGGGACCTGACACCCCGACGGTGCGTTACCCGGCTGTCTCATCTCCACGTCTCAGCTCACGTATTACCACTCACAGACGTGCCTTCCCTGACCTTCCGCCCCGCCTCTCCTTCCGACTCACCTTCCCAGGTCCCTATCATTTTGGCATTGCCAGCGACCTGGTGTCCTCACTGGGATGGAAGCCCCACAGAAGAGGGACTTGGACTCGGGGCCAACACGTACAGTGCACGCTTACAGAGAGGTCCCCATGCATTCGCTCAAAGAATGGATCCTCTTATTTCCAGATTGTATGTGAGAAAACAAAAGACCAGACATAACAAGTAATCTGTCAAAACGGCAGTGCTGGTTCGGAGCTGAGGTCGGCTGACTCCACGCATCTCTCCCTACTTCCCCCTCTCAGACCCTGCCCCTGGCCCCCAAAAGAACATTAAGCTGAATCTTTAAGACTCAGCCCAGGTTCAGTGGTCTCTAAATAAACCTAAAGCAGACTGCATTCCTCCACCATTCTCCGAGGCACTGACTACAGCAATCCACCACAGAAATGGTGGCTAGTTTAGGGATTCCTGATCTTTCTTAATAGGAAGAACTCCTAGACACCCTTAAAAACCTAGCTCGGACATCACTTCCTTCAGGAAATTATCCTGGAGCTTCCCCAGCCTCTTCCATGCTACCCTCAAATTCTGAATAAGCTTGGCCCTGGCGGCATGCATCACAGCACACGGCATCCCGCCACTAAGTGCATCCCTGTGCATCCCCCGATCTAGAATAGTGATCGCTCAGGGCAGGGACTAATGACTACCTCATTGTCCAAGCCCTCAGCATGGTGATGGAAGACAAAGAAAGTCGTGTATGTAGTGGACCAAGCTTCATTCCGACGTCCCTGACCCACATAGGCCCTCCTCGTGCTCCAGATCCCCACCTTATGCACACCCTACACCCTGCAAACTTCGCAGGACTTCCTGCCACTACCGTGTGGTAACGACAGCCTTCTCCTGTTAGACTGGAAGCTCTGCCAGGGCAGGGGCCCTTTGTTCCATGCCGAGTCTCCAACGCTTCTACTGGAGGCACTCCACAAACGTCTACTGCTGGACTGGACGGAAGGAAGGATGGGAGGAAGGGAAGTGGGGAGGGAGATAGGGAGGACAGACAGACAGAAGGACGGCCGGACTTCAGTGGTCCCAGGCGACAGGGACTGCGCCTGGCCCCGGCCTGGCAGCTCACCTGTACGAGTCCCCATCTCTGTTGTAGTCACACAAAAGGTAATCCTTTCCCACCACCTTGTCTCTGGCGATTTTCAGGGGCTGGTCAACAGAAGACAGGAGATCTTCACACAGACTGGGGACCTGGCGCGAAGGAAGGAAAAGGCAGAGCCAGGGGTTAAAACAACACGTCGAATCCAGGTTGGCTAATGGCAACCGGAGCCACATCATGGTCAGCACATTTAACATCTGGCCCTTGGTACTCTGCCAGAATCATGGGCCTGTTCTTTTCTTTTCCACATGTGTCTGACACCAACTGTGTCCCTCCATAAAGAAACCTGTTCTTGAATTACAGCGGAGCGTGATTTCCAACACAGCCTTCCTTCCAAATCTGCGTGCAGCTTTAATTACCTGGTCGCCAGGGTGGTCTGGTACGTTTAAGTACGTATGTGCTTGGTATTGGTCTCTGGTGGGCAAAGTACAAGCTCATGTCCTGAGAAGAAGGTAAACATTTGAAATACATAGGAATCCAAAGAACTCTGAGAATAACCCGACCGTGCTCGAGAACTCCCACCGGCTCCCGTGCGGGGTGGAGTTTCCAATACTTTCCAGGCCCCTGGCCAAGCATTACCAGGTTGGCTCGCAGAGTCAACCCTACCTGCTGCAAAGGTGCTTCACACTAGCTTCGCGCAGAGCCGAGCTCCAGCGGGCTTATCTCGGACCCACACGGAGCCGCGTCACTGAGGAGGAGGGCCCCGGGGCCTGGCCAGGCGGGGCGGATTCCCAGCGCAAATCCTGCCCAACCGGACACAGGGCCCCACCAGCAACCAGGCCGCCTCCTCCTAATTCAAACATCCATTTCCACCAAAATATTCCAGGAAGGGATGGCAGCACTTTCAGAAACGGATTCCTTCGGGCTTGAGTCACTTCCACGCTATATTTTCAATGTGCTGACTTATTCGTTTCATGGCCCTGGGTTTACGGAGGCCCCACCATATCGTTTACCAGGATGGTGGCTGCCAACTGCACCAACAGCCCTTCCAAATGGAAAAGTTAAGTCATGTGGCAAAGATACCCAGAAGAGCCGCTCGGCGGGGGGGCAGACCACCGGCTGGAAGACCCCGACCGCCTCCAGGAAGGTGAGGACATGGGGACCGCCCCCTCGGAGACCACCCAGCCTCCGGGGGCTGCTTTCTTTGGGCCCCTCTGCCAGCCCCCCAGGTGCTTCGGAGCAGCTCACACGGCCCTGGCTGCCACAACTGGAAGATGGTCACCTCGTCTCGCATAAACTCTGGCCTCAGTGAAACCATCGGTTTCCTCTACATGGACCACTGCCGGTCCTCTAGCCTGTGAGAGATGTCCACACCACTAACCTCCGGCGCAATCTGCAACGGCCACCCGTGTCCTCCACACCCCCCCCCCCCCACAGCTATTTCTGTCTTTTGTGATTTTATTTTTTAAGTAATCTCTACACTGAAGATGGGGCTCAAACTTACAACCCTAGATCGAGAGTCACACGTGCTACCGACTGAGCCAGCTAAGGGCCCCAAATGAGGCTATTTTCAAGGTTAGTTTTCGTGATGAGAATATCAAACCCCGGGCAGCCCGGGTGGCTCAGCAGTTTAGCGCCGACTTCAGCCCAGGGCCTGATCCTGGAGACCCGGGATTGAGTCCCATGTCAGGCTTCCGGCATGGAGCCTGCTTCTCCCTCTGCCTGTGTCTCTGCCCCCCTCTCTCTCTCTCTCTGTGTGTGTGTCTCTCATGCATAAATAAATAAAATCTTAAAACACACACACACACACACACACACACATCAAACCCCTAGCACATCCAAGTGTCTGCCAGGTACCAGGGATTAGGCGAGGCCTTTACATATACTTGGCAGACTGCACTTGAGAGCTCACTCTCCTCCTGTAAAGCAGGCAGCTTCATGCCCATTACAGACATCTGTCTGTAAAGACTAGACAGTTGAGGACCAGAGTCCTTAAGCTGCCCAAGGCTTACACAGGAAGCAAGCAGGGGAGGCTGAAATCTCCCCCTCTGACTAACTCTGATTCAACAGACAACTGAGAGCAGGGACAGTGCATGCCAAAGGCACACTGTGGCAGCAAGTAACCCCCTCCCATCCAAGGCGGCAAATAACCTCCCTGCTCAACAACCAACGGCCACAGAGCCTGGAAAGAAGTCCTGGCCAAGGCAAGGAACAGCTTCCATCCAAGGCAGCTGGGATTGGAAAATCGCTTGCTTTCCTGCGGATGGTCCTGAGCACCTATGTGGCAGCTGGTCACCACAAGCCCTTTGCACCACCGTTTGTTCTGTTGAGTGTTGCCTTAGCTTCCCTGTTGGGCCCTGACTTCTGCTTCAAACCCCATTTGAAATGGTTGGGGCCCGATTCATCCTGGACTGTGGCAGAGGCTAAGCAAACAGGCTCTGAAGTGTGACTTCCTGACTCTACCACTTACCACCCTTAGGACCCTGGGCAAGTCATTTTCACTTCTCTATGAAGACCTGATTTCCTTATCTGTAATGTGGGGATAGCAAAACCTATTCACCGTGATTTGGGGTATCACAAAAGACCTGCATTGGGCATTCAGTCCAGTGCCCAACGAGGGGGAGGGCACACACGCTAGCATCGAACACCCACATGCCACCCTCCCTCCTCTGTACTCAGCATTGTCTGCTGTACGTGCTTCTTTGAGGGCAACGTCAAACTGGGTCCCACCTGAATTCACCACACTGCTTCAGGCACTGCATAAAAACAGACCTTTGAGCATCCGGTTCTGATCCCCAGTTCTGCCTGGAGCCAAGCTGTCTCCCCTTCCCCACCGGCCCCCCACATAGGAAAGCTTACAAGATAACGGGATTCAGTATAAAATAGGCTCAGCTGCACCACTGATCAAAAGGTTAATCCACGAATTACAAGTATTTCAGTAATTTCTTGCTAACACGTCTACTGATTTATTTGTTGTCTGTCTCCCCTCCTTAGAATGCAGACTTTGCCAGGGTGGGGACTTCACCTTGTTCAGGCCTGTACTCCCAGCACCTATGGCAGCCGTGCTTGGTGATAGTGAGGGCCGGGTGTATTTGGATGGGAGGGAGGAATTTTACCACATGGAGCCTCCAGAACACCTACTGGCTTTGTTTTGAAGTTAATAAATTGGTGTGCAGTAAGGATCTTTATCAAGAGTTTGCCGTCAAGAACTGAACTCTGATGGACACAAGGACCCGCTTCACTTTGTAGTTCCAACCAGACATTCCCCAAATATGAATCGCGAGGTAGTGGGAAAGCCCTAGACAAAGAGAGCTGGCATTTTAATTAAAGTCCTACATTTTTATTACCATGTGACCCCGAGCAGCACAGCAATGGTGGCCAGACTGGGAACTAAGAGACTGGGTTCTAGCCTTTGCTCTGGTGTTCATGTGTCCAATGCACTGGATAAGCTCTGCTGGAGACCGGCTGCTGCTGGTCTGTAATAAGAACGTCACTGTTGGAGTGCCTGGGTGGCTCAATGGTTGACCGTCTACCTTGGCTCAGGTTGTGATCCCAGGATTCTGGGATTGAGTCCCACATCAGGTGTCTCTCTCTGCTTCTTTCTTGTCTCTCATTTATGAATAAGCAAATTAAAAATCTTAACAAAAACAAAAAACCATCACTGCTGTGGTGAAAATACTTCAGGTAAAGAGAGACTATAATCAAAATGACAAAATTCTTCATGTAGTTAAACATGTTCATCTTTTATTTGGAGACTGCCTTTTGGGGGGCAGGGTATCAAGATGCCCTTAGTTTTATGAAATAATAGGTTTACTTGGTTTTTTATTTAAAAACTGACAACCAGGGCTATCTGGGAGGTTCCGTTGGTTAAGCACCTGCCTTCAGCTCAGGTCATGATCCGAGGGTCCTGGGTTTGAGCCCTGCATTGGGCTCCCTGCCCAATGGGGAGTCTGCTTCTCTCTCTCCCTCTGCCCTTGCTTGTGCTCTCAAATAAATAAAATCTTTAAAAAAATTGACAACCTAATGATCTACTCTTCTTCTGTTTTTCTTTCTCCACCAGCCCCCATCTCGCCTTTAAAAAAAATGTTTCTGGCCTGTGAAATACAACAATGTGGCAGCCACTGGTCTAGAAAATGGGATCCAGCCCTCCCCGCCTGTCCAAATAGATCAGGGTAACTTCCAAGGTCAGTGTAAAGAACCGGAAGGGACTCTACTCCTCCCATTTCGTAACTCATGTTCTTCAAAGCACAAAGCTAAGGCAGCAGTGCAAAGGGTCAATCTGTGGTACCAGCTGTCCCCTAAAGGGCCGCTCTCGTGGCCTGCCCAGCCTACCTTTCCTATCCTGGTCAGGAAGCTTCCCAATCCCAGGAGGTCTGGGCAAAGCTGACTTTCACTCCACTGCTGCCCACAGGCAATTGAACATCAGCCCCCAGGCGACTCACGGATGGGCCTTCTCAGAAGGTTGCTCCAGGGTCTGAGGGGAGATAGATGGCTTATATTCTCTCTGCGAGGGAAGCAGGGGTGTGGGTGAGGGCTCCGGGCTGCAGTGGGCATCAGGAGAGCGCCTGTGTGAGCTTCTGAGCGGTGATATTACCTGGGCTCCCACACCCAGCCACCCCTAAAGATCTGTGAGTGGGCTTTTAAGTCCATGGCCAGGTACTAACCAACCTCAGAAGAACATACATCTACAGTGTCACCACAGTTATGGCAGTGCACAGAAAAGCAGAGAACTCCTGAAGGCGCAGGACGTGCCCTTCCATGAAGAGCATCTGGGATGTGATACAGCCGGCCGATCCTTTGCCCAAGCAAGTACAATTTTCGCCTTTTGGATAAACTTTCAAGGTGAACCATACCTTTGTATCCATTCTCCTCCATCAGTCCTATTTCTTTGATCAAAGAATCCTCTTTGGTTGTCATGGGGACTGAAAAGTGTGGATGGCATGGTGTGTCCACAGATTTGTGCCAGAGCAGCTGCCCAAGGCTGCATTAGTCACGACCTAGTGCCACCCACCAACCTGTCTTCCATTCTATCCCACCCCCCACTCCTGCTGGCAGCTTCCCAACACCACCGTCCTGTTCGCTGTTCTCTCCACACAAGTTAGCACACGTGTTCTTCTGCCTAAAATATCCTCCCTTTCAGGACTGCTGGAGAAAATACAGGATTGGGCAGTTAATTTTTAATTTCTGATACATGATGAATCTCATACTCAGGACATACATTTTTATTCGCTAAACTTGGCAACCCATCCTCATTCTCCTCTCAAATCCTACCACCCTCTAGAACCCAGCCCAAGTTCTGACTTCTTTATCAGGAGGCCAAATTCTTTGGAATTTCTATAGTAACACTGAGATCAACTGAATTCCAAATGCATCGGGGATGGCTGTTCTAATCCTGCCATCAGCTATCACTTCACTCCTTCCTCGCTACTTTTAACATTCTCTGAGTCGGGGATCCCTGGGTGGCGCAGCGGTTTGGCGCCTGCCTTTGGCCCAGGGCGCGATCCTGGAGACCCGGGATCGAATCCCACATCAGGCTCCCAGTGCATGGAGCCTGCTTCTCCCTCTGCCTATGTCTCTGCCTCTCTCTCTCTCTCTCTCTCTCTGTGACTATCATAAAAAAAAATTAAAAAAAAAAAAACATTCTCTGAGTCTGAGTACTGAGTGTGAGCCCAGGGAGGTACTGAGTGTGAGCCCAGGGAGGTACCGAATGTGAGCCCAGGCAGGTACCGAGTGGGAGCCCAGGCAGGTACCGAGTGTGCGCCCAGGCAGGTACCGAGTGGGAGCCCAGGCAGGTACCGAGTGTGCGCCCAGGCAGGTACCGAGTGGGAGCCCAGGCAGGTACCGAGTGTGAGCCCAGGCAGGTACCGAGTGGGAGCCCAGGCAGGTACCGAGTGGGAGCCCAGGCAGGTACCGAGTGTGCACCCAGGCAGGTACTGAGTGTGCGCCCAGGCAGGTACCGGCTGCGAGCCCAGGGAAGCAGAGCCCAGTTCTCTAGACCCAGCCTAGAGACACGCACGGGGTGCTGGGGGCTCCAGCAAGTCTGCTGACTGATTGGAGGTCTTACTCTACACCCAGAATAAAGGCAGTTTATCTCTGTCGTCAATTAGTTACCGGCGCTCTCCCTACCCTCAACCCCCAAAGCTGCCCCCACTCAGTCCTGTCAAGTGCTTAGAACAGCGGAAGAAATCACATTAAGTCCCAAGGATCAGGAGTTTGCAGAGCAATTTAAATGAAAGGACAGGTCCAAACAAAGGCAAGAGTTCACTCCGGGGTGCGTGTGTCATCGGCTCCACTGCCCCTGAGCGAGAACACGTGGTTGGTGCCGACACCCGAGGGCCGGATGGTTTCTGTCCAAACTGCCCATCTGAACAGCTTAACAGCCTTTGTGAGGAATGTTCGGATAACACCAAAGGTGTCAGATCAGTCCAGGCTGTTAGGGGGACTTAAACTTAATTCTAAGTGACTTGGAACAGTAAACAGCACTGCCCCGGCCAGAGCACCATGCTGGTGGGGTGGGGGTTCAGGACTCCACCGATCAGTTTCTCCTGTGCCACAAACTCCTGAGGCCACACCCCCGGGAGCAGGAGGCACCATGCCCCCTACACCTGAGGAGCGGACACCGTCACCTGGCTCCCCGGGGCCAAGGGGGCCACCCGAGGAGGGCGGAAGGGGAAGAAAGCGAACTGGGACAGGAAGGGAAAGACCCCAGGAGGTAGACGGTAAAAGAGGCTAGGACGGCCTGAGCCACAGCTGCAGGTGATCCTTTAATAATAATGAGGCCAAGGATGATGAGCAGGAGTCACAGCCAGCATCTGGTGGTACACGCCGGGCACTGTACTATAAACTCTCCCGGCAACACCTCCTTTAATCCTCAAAAGGGCCCCAGGCATAGAACAGTTAGAGAATCCTTATTTTAAAGAAGAGCAAAACAGGGCCTTGGAGGAAGACTGCGCCGGAGTCGCAGCGCTATTTGCCAGTGGCCCAAGACAGGACATGTGAGATACAGAACAGCTCGGTTAAGAAAAAAAAATTACATCCACTCTTGCTGTTGCCTCAAACTGAAGGCTCTTCTACTATCTAACCCAGCAGCGGATCACATGAAAAGAGATACAAATCAGAAGTTTCCGGCCACAAGTGAGGTTCGTGTCTGTGCCGCCATGTGGTTCTACTTTGCCTCTTCCCCTTCTCCATTAGTTATTAACGTTGAAAACAATTGTTCAACCAGAAAAAGAAACTTGAGATGAACCCTTAAAAAAAAGGCACAAAAGCCAGACCAGTTCAACCCCATGGATAATCCAATCCACTGCACTGCACTCCCGTCTTTAAGAAGTGCGCCCTTGTACCTCTGTTTCTGGAAAAAAAAAAAAAAAGCTAAACGAACACATTCCATCTTTTGATCTGCCCGCTGGCTGCGAGCCCGCCACCAGAGAGATAAGAATCGAAAACAGACCCTGTTCGCTGGGTCGAACACTCGGATGAGTAATGTTGGGGAAATCAGGGCTGGGCAGAGGCCGCCCCGCTCCCCGCGCCCCCCTCCCCGCATCAGAAGCCCGGCTCCCTGGCAGCCAGGTGTCAGCATGCCCGAGCTCCCGGTGGCCAGCAGAGGTCTCTGCTTACAGTTTCATTTCTTCCTTTCATTTTTTCTAAGGCTACAAACTCTCCCCTTTATTCACTAATGAAAATAAATAAACAGAAAAATGAAATATAAGACTAAAGAGTGTTTTTGGCGACACACATGCTGGTGTCAGAAACAGTCTACAGTGTGGCATTCTGGAAAACACCAACCTTGAAAGCAAACACAACTTCAGATCCTTGGTCTGCCACTTCCTGGCTGAGTGTACCCTTCCTTAACCTCAGAAATGTGGGCTACAATACTGGCCTCAAAGAGAAATTCACGCCACTCAATGGATGCTGAGGGCTCCCCCCCCACCCCCTCAGGGATGTGCTAGGTGCCAGGGACACAGGGGCAGGTAAGGTGGGCACACGCAGCCTGCTCTCCTGAAGCATGCTCCAGCCACTGGACACTGACAAGGCACAAGGGGCCATCCCGGTGGCAAGGGCAAGACTGTGGGGACTCAGTGGTTTAGGAGGTGGCACAGAGATGGCACATAAATGAAGGAAAGAGGGGGGCACTGTGTAGGAGCAGGAGCCAGCACACAGGCTCTGGGCAGGAGGCCCCAAGGTGAGTGTAAGGAAGAGAGGAGAATCTGTGGCCACAAAGCCACCCCTCCCAGGACAGGGAGCCAGCAACGGGAAGGGACTGTGCTGTGGGGCTCCCTGCCCACACGAAGCCCTCCAGCCACACGTGGATCTCGGCAGAGACCCAAAGCCCCCCAACTCAGCGCAGAGCAGGACCAGAAACAAGCATGTCGTTACCTGTTGAACCGAAGGTTACTCAGTCCTCCACCAACCCCAACCACACACGCATGCACGCACGGGGTTGCCCTCCCTCCCATCTCAGATCCAGCCCTCTTCCAACTAAGCTGTCACTTGACTCTAAGAATGATATTCTTTAAATGAAAGTACAAACTATGACCTTCATTAGACGTCTATACGTTGCAAAGTGTATAACAAGAATATCATTCAAGGTACCTGTTAAGTGTAAGAAGCAATTTCCCTATTTTGAAAACATTAAAATATGGTGAACCGTGTGCACCCCAGATTCAAGAGGCTGGTGGTGCCTGTAGTGCCCCCAGTGTCTAAATGAAGCTGGCCAGCAGGGCTAGCACGAGGAAAGCATTTCTGATCAAATATTTTCTTCTACTTAGAAACAAATTTTTCACATGCCATTACAACAAAGAACTTTCTCAAGAAACAAGTCCCTCCCCGCTTCCTCTTCTCAGACAGGTGCCCCAAACCACCCCAGGTAAATAATAAAGGCAAACTTCCTGGGCTGGGTTTCAGCCATTCATACTCAAGACTCCAAAGCTTTGCCTTCTAGAAGCTCACAGCCTGGAATAAGAGGCCAGGAGAGTTTGCTAAAGGAAGGGTCAGGAAGGGGCACAACAAAGAGAAAGCAAATTGAGGGAAAATTAAAATCACTATCTGTGAGTCAACCACAGGCACACACACAAGGCTCCTGTTGTCCACATGTAACCCTATGCTTCCCCAAAGGGGATGAACTAGGCACTCGGAACCTAATTAAATTAACCGTTCCCTGGCCAGGGCCACGACTCCTCCTCTGGTGGAGGAAGTCAAGAGAACCCAGGGCAGTCTAACCTGCCTGCTCCTCTTAATTAAGGCCTTGTTCCTGAGGAACAGAGCACAAAACAAACACCTTCGCAAAGCCAGAGGCCGAAAAGTCAGCAGACACAAGTCACCGTGGCCCCAACGTGCCCCCCAGTCCATCCCGCCCAAGGCTGCCCTGCCCCGGGGACCTAATGACCCCTGGCCTCTCCCATGAAACCCCAAAGCCTCAGAGAGGAGCCGATTCCCCAGCCTGTGCTCCTCGTGGCCACAAGGCCTTGGTTGTGGGCCTCACACATTCGGGACAGAGGTGGGGTCTGACGCCGGCAGGGCTCCTAGTGCTGGTGACATGGTCCCCCGGGCAGAGTTCTGATCTCCCGGAGTCCAAGTCACATTCTGTGGGAAGCAGGTTCCTAAAACATGCTTCAGAGCCTCTCCCAGAGATGGGACTGGGGCCAAGGTCGGGGCATGGGGGTGCTGGCTGGCAGTGAGGGTGACAGCGGTGACCCACGATGGCACTGCGGCTCCATGACCACCGGACCCCCAGGCAGAGGAAGACGCAAGTTCTCAGCCCCGGGGGAGAGGATGACCCCTTGGTGGAGATGGTAGGGGCCGGGGCCGGCCCGTGAGAGGAAAGCAAGTGTGGGCACAGAGCTGTGGCCGCCTCCTGCTAAGGGATTACCGCATTGGCCGCATTCTTATAAATCACGTCAGATCATTCAGGGAAAAGACCAGGTGAAATTACACAGAACAACCGGTTTAGAATAACGATGTTTTCACTAAGGCCCTGTGACTTCAGTGGCAGGACCGGGAACCTCCAGCGTCATCTCCGTCTCCACGAGCTGGGACCCTGGCGGCCACGGGTGTTCTCTGAACCGCTTGCTCACACTGTCTCACTTCCCTGCCGTGGGACCCTGCAGCACGCTGTGGCCTTACTGTCACCCCAAACGAGTAGCGCTCACAGAGGAAGATGCTGAGGCACAGGAAGGTACAGCGGCCACACGGCCTGACAGGAAACCGCAGCACAAAACCATCTCAGCTGAAAGGATCACCAGCTGGACAGCAGGGCAGAGACAAGGACCCGGCAAGAGTGGGTTTTGCATGATTAGGTCCCTATCACAGCCGCCGGGGTAAAGCAGCGAGCTCTCACGGTGGAAGGCGAAAGAAGAACCAGCCCGCTTCCTCATCACTGGGCATTCAGGTCTGGGCCTGGCCTCGGGCTCTCTGAAACGTGCGTTGAAGCCTCCGTGTTCCAGCCTTCCTGAAAGCTGCGAAGGGGCGCGGAGATCCATGAAACGAGATTCTGGAAGGGAAATCTGACAACGGGCATATGCCGCCCGAATGAGAAGCGAGCTGCCAGATGGACAACGCTGGTGAAATGCAGAAAGGTTCTTTCCTGCTGACCTGGGAGGGTTCACCATGGCTCAAGGAACAGGATTTCCAGAGCGGGTGCGGTAGACCAATAGAAGCCACCCCAGCACCACCTGCTGAGGCTCACAGCGAGCCAGGCCTGGGTACAGCTCACCCTCAAGGTCCCTACAGCCACCCCGAGAGGCCAATGATCCTGGGAAGCAGAGGGGCTTGGAGCCACGCAGCCACTGAGTCATCTGCCAGAGTTCCGGCTCTTTTCACCACATATTCTCCCCAAACTCTCAAGACCACAAACTTCTAAACAACCCTAACAGTCTACCAAAATTCCAGGGATGCGGCCGGTTCCTTTCAAGTGGAATTGTTCGTGCTGTGTTTGTGTGTCTGAGTGGGGCTCGAGGCCAACACTGATGTGCCACGTTATGTGAGGCATACTCAGAACAAGTCAGGGCCTTCTGCCCCCCCCCCCCCCTTTTTGCATAAAACCGTCTTGGCTGGCTGGCCACAACGTTTCCCACTGGATTCCTTCCATTGGATGGATGTCTCATCAGGTTTTAATTTCACTGAGTCATCCAGAGAAAATGACCACGCATGGACAAAGAAAAATCTATAACTCTTCCTACTGGGGAAGTCAGCTCCACTTAGGAGCCACCGATGCATCCCCTTCATTGGCTAGGCCTTTAGGATCAAGAGCTCCTCTCCACTTTGGCCCATTAAGAGATACAATTCAAATGTATAGCTCCACTTAATCCCACCTAACTGTATGAGGGGTTAAGTACAGTGTCCCCACCCACATGGAGCTCAACGTCTAGGAGGAGAGAGAGGGGCACAAATGACATAGCCACACAGTAGGTGCTATGGACAGGGAGTCCTGGATGCTATGGAAACGGAGAGGAGGGCTGCCCAGAGCTCCTCAGGAAGGCAGAAGGAACAGGGCAGAGTCCAGGCAAGACCTGAGAAGCCGAAGCCTGTGGGACTGAGGCAAAGAAGGGGAGCACCCCTGGCCACAGGAGCAAGGTGTGGGAGACGGATGGCTGCGCAACTCTGTGAATATTCTAAAAACCAATGAAACACACACTTTAAAAGGGTGAATTTAACAGAATGTGGTGGACTCTACCTCCATAAAGCTGTTGTTTAAAAACAAAGGTGAATCAAGAGAGAATGTCCCAGGTGGAGAGCACAGATATACCCAGGGAACTCGAAGTTCAATGCAAATGCAAAAAAGATCAGTTTGTGTTTTCAGCAGAGTATGTTATGTGATCTAAGTTTGGGGTAGTAAGCAGTGACTCTGGGCATCAGGGACCAGAGGCAGTGTTACCTTTTTATTTCACGTTCAATAGCTACTGGACTACTGACTCTTACGACCCAGAGCTTTCCTACGTCAAAATAAATTAATAAATTAGCGCAGCACATTGTAGGGGATGCACTATCAGCCAGGAATTCAGAGCTGAATCTCTAATGAAATGGGAATAGATCATCTGATGGTCCTTTTGGTTCTCCGAGGCAGAGAAGAGATGTCTGGTGGGTGCTGGTGGAGGGAGGGGTAAGAAGGTGGGGGACAGGGTAAGAAGGCCCACCCACCACTCTCTGTTTCATGCCAGTTCTATATAAGATTTAGCTTGAAAAAGGGTTCTACCGATTTAAGAAATGTCTGAAAGTAACTTGACCAGATGACCAGCAAGGTTCATTTGAACCATAGACCCTGCAAAGTCTCACAGTTCGAGACAGACTACGTACTCATCTCTATGACCCTCCAGGAAATGGCTTTGCAAGCTCATCAGAAGTTTGTGATGTTCGTCCTAAAACCAAACCCACATCTACTAAGTGTGGCACTGCTGGCCACCCAAGAGTGATTAAGAGTTGGGCCTGCCTATGAGGGGCACAGCCCGAGGGAGAAGAAACGGGCTCCCGACCATAGGTTCCAAGTCCAAGTCCATCAGAAATTTCTCTATTTGTACACAGAACCTACATTACTCCCTCTCTGCTCTCTTCCAGGATGCTTTCCCACCCCTGAGCCTCCCACCCTAATTCTACTCACTAAAGGGAAGCCCGGGATTTCCTATTGCCCACGACACAGATCTTCATCAACTATGGTGTCCCCTTCATTCGTCGGAGACCTGGTCACTGGCAGTTAGCACGCCACTGGCTTTTTAAGGGCCTGGTGACAGACACACATCAGAACTCCCAGGCACCCAAAGGATGTGCAGGCTGCTCCATGTCCTAGCTCACACTCCAGACCGACTCTGTCGGGGAAAAGCAAGCCAGGCGGGCCTTACTGCTCTCAAGGACTTTTCATCTGTTCCCCAAACCAGATGTGTGCCACAGGGGTGACCAGGCACTCCTCACCCAGGGCTGGGGCCTGCCAAGCTGTGCTGCCTCAGTGGCTCTCAGAAAGGAAATGCCTTCTGGCTCTCTAGGTCCTGGGGAAGCGGACTCTCTTTCCAACTCACTTTTCTGTCTCACTGTTTCTCATCCACCAGAAGGCAGGACCTAACCTAAGTCTTCAGACCTCAGTGAAAGCTCTCCAAACGTTACCTAAAGCACTGCTTCCTTAGGTCCACCAACAACAGGATGCCACACGCTTCCTATAATGCAGAAGCCAGAGGACCCTACCCCCCACAGGCAAGGTAAAGCCAAGAAAGGGGTCTTCGTGTATTTCTGAGGAATTATGCCTCCCAGCTCTGGTGGACAAGAACCACAGGTATCTTCTTCACCTTGGGACAGCGCAGCCTCCTGCTACCGGACCTGACGCTGCTCTAGGTCAGGTTCCTTCGGAAGGACTTCCCTGATCCTGCAGTACTGCCCACCCACTAACCAGAATCACAGGAGGATTAAGCTCTTTTGTTCATTTTGTCCAGAAGAAAACCAAAGTGCTACTCCAGTCCCTCATGTGTCCAGGAGTACAAGAGCTCGGACGCCAGGAGCGCCCACTGCCACCTCCCAGAGCTGTGGCAAGACACACACGTCAAGGCTAACAAAAATGACCACAGAAGAGCACCTGCACGAACGTCCTCAGAGAGACCTGAACTTCCCGTACACACACAGAACAGAAACCAGAGGAGAAAACTTTCCCCAAACAGAAGTGGGGGCTTGCAAGGAGACTTGCTGAGTGGCAAACTTTTTGGAAAGATGGAATTTTAAACACAAACACAAAAGGGCAGAGATTTGAGGCAGAGGAGCTGTGCGCACAGCTGGGCAGCCCTTTAATTAGGGCAAGATTTGCAAAGCCTGTGGAGCGTCGGCAGATTTTCCCCGGATCTCCGGAATGGAAAGAACGTGGAAACCGACGGGGTGACCAACAAGTTCGCATTCTGCTTGACACTCTCGTGGAGAGTGAAGCCCCTGGTCTTGTCCCTGTCACCTTTTCAGGAGTCCTGGCAATCGGTCCCTTGGAGCAACAGAGGACGACGCCCTGGCCTGGGAGGAGGCAGGTGGGACCTGCCCCTTCCTAAGGGCTCTTTCCACAGCACACAGGAAAGCTCTTCCATCAAGGTGTTTTAGGGCAGAAACAGAATTCTAGGGAAAACAAGCAAGCCCCTCGGACCCTGGGGCTGCAGTTCTTGTTTGCATGTTATTATACAGTACCTCACAAGCATTTCTCATGGATTTAAATATCTTGCACATGGACAAAGGATCTGTAATAAAATAGAAAAATGATATCCGCCCCCTCCAGCTCCCTACAGAGGGAACGCATGCCTCTTTGACTCCCAAGTGGCGAAGGAGACAGTGGTTCTTCCCACACAGCCAACACCTATGTCTCTACTCTTGTTTCTGGGACATTGTGATGTCCGATGCAGCACTGTGGCACAGTCTTCTTAAACCGATGCTTTAGCTCTACTTTGGAGGACAGCCTGTGCCCCCTAGCAGTTATAAGATGTTCCCAAGTCTAAGTTAGAAAGGTGACAAGGATCAGAAATAAAGGTAAAGGCTCTGCGCCCCTTTTCTCCACCAAAACCCAAGTGCTCAGGAAAAACAGAAAGCCGGAGGCCTACTTTGGGTTCCTTTGGGAGCAGCAGCTGTTACCAACCAGAGCTGTGAGGAAGACACCAGGTGACGGAGAGCCTGAAAGATCTGACTGGGAAAGACCAAGGTCCCTGTGAGATCAGACACGATAAAGGCAGGTGGTGCTGGCAATTCCACTGAGCGAGCGCACAGTGTCAACAGGACCAGCAAGGTCACTGCTTCCCAAGAAAGGACCGATGGTGGCTCTTCGAGAGGCAGGGAGGCTTGGGGAGCAATGTAGGGAAGAGACACGTTTCCCAGCTCTAACCTTAAAATCACAAACAATAAATCAATGGCTGTCTGTCTCTTCCATTATGCAACCAGAAAGTCTGAGTGGCAACCAACAGCTGATCCTCAGGAGGACCGCAGTGCATCCCATCACCTACTTCTGGGCAAGGGACTCACCAATGCCCAAGGCTTGACATCCTAATCTGGGCACAAACATGCGCTCCTACTCTGTGTCCAGCTAGCTCCCTTCTATCACCCTGTCTCAGACTCCATCTACTCCAAGCAGCTTTCCTTGAAACCCACCCATCACCAAGGGCTGTGGGCTCTTCAGATACACACAGTATCTTACTTACCACTGACCCCAGTGCCTCAGCACAGGCTCCAGCACGCAGGAGGGGCCTGAGCACGCCTTCACTGAGGATACAAAGGTGACCAGAGCAGACAAGATCTCTGCCCTCAGCTTAGCAGCCAGTGAAAGTCACATAATTAATCCAATGGAGAGTACAGGGGACTCCCATGGCTGCGGTGACCAAGGCACAGAGTAGGGGGAGCGAGGCCCAAGCAGAGGTCTGAAAGACCAGCAGAGCTGCTGTGGAGAGGTGTTCCCAGTAAAGGGAGAGTACAAGACCCAACACTACAGGGCACAGGACCTTTGAGAAACCCTAGTGGATCAGTATGGCTGGAGTGGAAGGGCCTCAGGAGTGGGGGGAGGGGGACAGAGGAGGGATGGGCCAGCCAGATCAAGAAGTTTTGCTAAACCCAGAATGTTCTCTGGGCTTGATCCTGATAACAGTATGGAGTCAGAGGGCAGTGGAGGGTCATGATGAAAAGCGCATTTTGGAAAGATGACTCTGGCTGCCGAGAGGGAGATGGGGCAGGTGGAGGACTACAGGCAGGGAGGTCCAGAGGCTGTTAGAAAGATCCAGTAACCCAGGGAAGGGTAGGAGCAATAAACGTCCACCGAATGGCCCTAAGTGATTAATACGCCCTTAGCCGACAGGACGGAGTGGGTGGGAGGCACTCCTTAGAGGTGACACCCTGGGGCATCTGGAACCATGACTCCACCGGCTGTCGAGCTGCTCCCAATGCTCCTGGGGCCTGCCTCTGTGCTAGACTCCCAGAGCCAGCTCTTCCACGAGCCCTGTCGTCATGCTTTAGCTGCCCAGACCCAAGAAGAGGTCAAGCACCACGGGCGAGGGCATTAAAGCCCACTCACCACGCCACCCCCCTCCTGGCTAGAAGACAGCACCACCTCCCAGAGCCTGATCAAGAAGCACTCGCCCACCACCTGCCATACAAGAAAATGCAGGGTGCTCTGAGAGGGGACACAGCCGTCCTTAAGGGACAGCCGGACTACAACAGGCGAGCTGCTCCAGGTCACGGGTTTCTCCTGCACTCACTACTTGGCACAGAAGCCAAGGCAAGTGTGCCAACGTATTCTTCTCCATCACAGCAGCTGGCAAGGCCCATGGAGCGCTCATCACAGCACCCCACGATGCCCCAGCACACCCTTTAATCCTCCCAGCTGCCCTCTGAGAATGAGGTGAATTCACAACTCCCTGCATGGTACACATGGGGAAACAGAGGCACAGACAGCCCAAGCGGCTTCCTCAAGGTCACCTCAGTCTTCAGGGTGCACCAGACCCAGCTCACTTGTTGGGTTTGCTGCCCCTCTGCACTGCCCCGTGCTGGGGCCGCCAGCACCGACCGCGATCCCTGCGCTGACCCCGTGGGGCTGAGGCCTCCTGAGTTGCGTTTCAGCTTCACGTGGCACTTCTGCCCCGTGTCCTCGCCCCTCCTCAGACTACACAGCTTAGAAGGTATGGACAGAGAGTCCTCTCTCCAAGCCTGGGGCCGGGTGGGGTGACTGGCTCATCTACTAGTTATTTAGCATCATCCATGAGGCCGGGCACCGCGTAGACTCGGGATACGGATGAGCAGCATTACTATTCCACAGGCGCTCCGGAGCCAGAGGGCCCTTGGGCGCTAGCAGTGCAGGTCAGCCGGGCCCCGTTGAGGGACGCGGCCTGGAGATGGGGCTCCCCAGCAAGCAGAGCTCACAAGTGGGAAGGTCAGTGAAACAAGGCGTGAAAACGCTGGGGAAGGAACACTGAGAGACCTTCCAGGGCCAACACCCCCCGCCCCCCTACTCCCTACTTGCATTCGGCATGGTCAGAATGAGGGGAAATCCACTTGTAGGAAGAATAATCATTTCCAGCCTGGGGCAAATCTCCTAAAGGGTTTTGTTCTGAACCCAGACTGTTATTTTAGCTTCCAGTCAGTAGTAATTAAGTGTGCCTACACATTCCAGAAAGAGGAGAGAGGCAGATTAACGATAATTAAATCTCTTCTGTATTTGGCCCCAGATCTCTCCTCGAGCGGCCTGCTGTCAGATACTTCTTCCAAAGCCTCCATCTGACACAACTCCTACCAGCACCATCTGTAACATCAATTCTGGTCCTGGCGTGAAGGTTTCAATTACACACAAGGTAACAGGCCCCCAAGGACCTGAGAGTCTGGAGTTTCACAAGCGCCGTCCCCCCTGCCCGGTACACCACACATCCAGAATCTGGTCGGTGATCATTTGCAAAGGGGAGGGCACAGGGACAGCCCCTTCGAGAGGCCTCTCAAAGGCAGGTTCTATGCCTGTTGTGACTGACAGGGTCTTTAATGAACCTTAATTGTGAGCGCAACGGGCCCAGGAAGGCAGCAACAGATGTGGCAATGCGGCAACCGCAAACCTCCTGACTAATGAATAAAAAGTGTCCCGCCTGATGAGGGCCAGTGACCCCAAAAAAGGAGGGTGGAATCATTCTTCACCCCTGCACCGTTTCTAGAGCGCTGATTCCTTAATGCAAGCAAACGGGAAGCCTCTGGGGGGCTGGAAGGCACCTGCCTCCAACCTCCCAAGAGAAAAGGACCAAGGAGGGGTACTACTCGGTGGCGGCACACAGACCTGGGGTCACGTGATCAGCACCCGGGCTGCCTCCACCAGGGCTGCCTCCACCAGCAGTTCGTCTCTAACAATGGGAGGCTCAAATAGGCCTCCTGTTCAACATGGGAAGGGGAAAGCTCCACTTTGTGAGGACTGAACAACTTCTTACTGGCACTAATTACCGGGGTGATATCTGCATTCAGAGTCTGCTGTCGGGTGAGGACCTGCAGCACGAGGAGGAAACTGCTCCTGGAGAAGCTGTGCACACAGGCAGCATGGTGGGAGGAAACTAGGCCTCTGAGTCCAATGGCCTGACCCTGCTACTCGGTAATTAGCTGTGAGGCTCTGACCACCTAATTAGGCCTCTCTTGGTCTCCTCACCTGTAAGATGTGGTGTGTATTTTAAATAAACATGGGAAGGGTCAAGAGAAGCATCTGACAGTTACCAACTAACCAACAGGTAAGCAGCAGAGCTTTCATTCATCCGCACGATGGCTGCACCAGACTTGGGTGAGAACCCCTTTCTCTATGCCAGGTACTGTTCCAGAAGCTTTCCAAACACCACATCTCGTTTCCAAGGGCAGTGTCATCAGCAGCCCCCACCCCCCATGGCTCAGAAGTCACCCAGCTCTGACATGGTGAGGATGAGAACACAGTCTGGTTGGGCCCTCAAGCTTTCAGGTGCTCAACCGTATCAGGGACCCAGTGTCAGACTCATAGGTGCCCTAAAACTTCCCAACCAAGAACTTTACAGGAGCTCCACCTCCACAAGCATGCTGAAATAGGCTTCTGTGGCCGGACGCATAAAGGGTACATGGGTGGGGGGAGATCACTCAGTAACCAAGGACATGTGCAAAATAAACGGGTACTATTGCAAGCCCACCCCTATCATCCACACTGTGGCTGGGGGCCCCTCACAGGCATGTCTGCCAGGAACACGTGGTAGCAGGTGAGGTGCTCAAGCAGCCTCCCCACCATGACAGACAGACTAGGGAGAGGATGAAGGGGAAGAGCCCTGGAAGGGGTAGGCCCACTGTGGGCTGACCCTGGAGGAGCCACGGACGCGGGGGCTGGTTCTCAGACTGGGGAGGGGGTGCCTGGGGGGCACAACGGCAGTGAGGAATGGGACAGATGAGAGATAGGGATTTCAGGCTGGGGCAAGAGAGCAGCAGCCCTGATGGGACGGAAGGAGGCAGAGGCAGAGAGAGCAGGAAACTGGACCACAGAGAAGGGCCCTGGATGACAGCCAGGGGCCTGCGTGGCACCTCTGCATGGCTGAAGTGACCTAGGGCCCTGAGGATCCGCCAGCTGGTCCTTGGACAGATCACACTCCCTACCTGTCCCACCACCCAGCCACTTTGTGTAGCTTTCCCACCGGGCCTTCCCAAGAAAGGACTGAGCATTATGAATTCAGGGAACTGAAGGAGGGAGCAGAGCGCCCACCCAAGCCACCAGCGTGATGAGCAGAGAAGACTCACACAGGCCGGGAGCCCCCCTCTGCCGGACAGTCCATCACCCCACTCTGCAGAACGACGGCTGCCCTTCCTGGCAACGACACCGGCCTGCCAATCTGACTCTGAGCTGCTCTGCTGGCCCTGGGGTCAATGACAATGGCATCTTCCCGCTTTCCATCCCGTCAGGAGTTGACAGAAGGTAGGGGAATGGTTTTCAAGACAGATGCCTCAGTGGAAGGCCTTCTCACCTCCTCCTTCCCCCCTGTCAGGTTAAACATACCAAGTCCCTGCAAGGGCACACTGGTTATGACACCCCCACCCCATGAAAATCAGGACTGGGACCATCCACCTGTGTGCACACAGAAGGCAGCCTGGGGCGTCGGGGTGTGGCCCCCAGGCTGGTGGAACCCAGGGGTTAGCAACAGGTCCTGGAAAGCCAGCACTTATTAACCACTTGTCATGTACAGCAGCATGTGACACACATCCCCAAACCCTCCCAAGTGCTCCAGGAATGGGGTTTTCTGACCCAGATCTTGTATGCCGGAGCAATCTGGGAGGTGAAGCAACCTGCCTGCGCTCTCAAAGCTGGAAGATGACGGAACGGGATTCAAGTCCCAGTCAGCCTAACTCCACCCACAGACGTGAGCTGCAGAGGCAATGGAGCCAGCCCAACTCCGGGGGCATCTGCCAGAGGCCCCCCACCTGCTCGGCTCTCTCCACATTTTCACTGTACAAGGCAGGTTATCTGGTCACAAACCTTACAGAAATGTCTCTTATGCCAGCAAAAGGGGTCCTGAAAGTAGTGATGACAACACAACAGTATCCATGGTGATGATCTTTTAGTTCCAGGCAACGGGACTCAGGTTCTGAGACTGTGACCATCTGGCCCTCACTTCAGAGAGGAGACCCTGAGAGACCCACCTATCACAGAGAAGACAGCAGCAGACCCAACGCTAAGACCCAGGGTCCCTGACTTCTGATAAGATTTGCTTACTGTACACAGTGGTTTTTCCCCACCTTCCTCTTTCCTCCCTACTGAAGGAGCCAGAAGTTCTCTGAAGCAGTTCTCTATATGAAGAAACCACAAGGAAAGCTGTGTTCTTTGTATGCCATTTTACCAGATGGTCACCAAAATTGTAAGCTTGGCTAACATCAAACTTATGGCCATTGCCAAAGAGGGTCTGGAACCCAGGTCATCTGATATGCACGTTATGAACCTTTCTAGGAAACCAATGTTTTCCAAAGCAGAGTCCATGAAAGTGAGCTAGAGAAATGCTGGGTTCAAGGAAATGTTGTTGCTGTTAACTGCAGGACTTCTCAGAACCTCTAGTAATGTGGATGGTGAAGCTCCTATGGGGCAGAGTAGGCCATGTTGTTTACCCCATTGCTCATGGTCTTTGTTCCTCAGGAAGCTCATCAAGGTGAGCTGACCAACTTCATGACAGGCACTGTGCAGGTCGCATCCCAGAGGAAATTCAATCCATCCACGAGGCAGAAAAAGCCAGGTCATCCGTGAGGGTGACTTTTCTAGCCGTCCTCTCCTGTTTCATTTTGCACTCCTCTGAGAAGGACGCAGAGGATGTGTACGAGACCCCTGCCCTGCTCCCTCTGTGACTCACCTGTGTACCTGGCTCTCTGTTCCAACAGAGCATTCTCACTTTCCTTATCAACGGCGACAGCACACAGCAGCTGGGAGCCCTGGGTCCAAAGCTTGGCTCCACCATGGCCACCTGGTGACCTTGGCCGAGACGCCCAGGCCCCGCTGCTGCTTCTGTCCAGCGGGAACAACACTGATGACCTCGGAAGGCGCTTTCTCAACATTCTTTATCATAAGCGGCAAATACTTTCCAGAGTTTGCTCTTGGGCCTTTCATTTTGTTTCAGCTTTTAAGTTAAAATCGCATGTGGTCAAAGCCATCCTTTCGGCATTCTTTCTGCGCCTCAGGAACAAGCGTCCCCCAACCCAGCACCGAACACCGTCAAGGCCTTGCCTCTGCTCCTTGCCTGTCCACTCAGGTCGGCCCGGGACGGGGAGGAGCACGTGACGGGCAAGAGCCACTTCACTTGTTGGCCTTCGACATTTTTAGTTGTGTCAGCCATCTGACTGAATATTCCATTGTTTCTTCAAGTGAAACGTAAATGTCACTTATAAGACATCCTAACTGCTTATGTGACGGGCCCGTTGCCATGCGGACCGACTCCGCTGGCTTCCGCCCCAGGTTCTGAGCTCCGTGGGGCCTTCACACATGGCCCACCTGCTGCTCGGGGCACCAGGCTTCCCTGCAGCTTCCACTGTCCTGCTGCCACCAGAGGGATCTTGTCCTTCCACCCCAGGTCCTTCCTGTATCCCAAGTGGCTTGTGCTGGGTTGTGTGCTGATCCTGGTATGTCTGATTAAAAGGGAGCCACGTGAGGCACCTGGGTGGCTCAGTGTGAGCATCTGCCTTGGGCTCAGGTCGTGATCCCGGGGTCCTGGGATGGAGTCCTGCATTGGGCTCCCCGCAGGGAGCCTGCTTCTCCTTGTGTCTGTGTCTCTGCCTCTCTCCTCTCTCATGAATAAAGAAAATCAATCAAGCAAATAAATGTAGCCACCTAATGGACCCATTCCTTTAGTTCTTGCAGTGCCAAGAACTTGCTTTTTCTAAAATTTTTAGATTTACTTTATTAACCGAAAGAAGAAATAGTGGCCCACTCTTGCGTTTGGACAGAACGGTGTTTTAAAGGACACAGTATGTGTGTGTGAGCATGCGGACACAGGAATATGAGCGCGTGTACTGGGAGACAGTTGCTGACGGCGTCACCTCAGCACCGCTATTCCCATCACATCTACTGCTCCGAACAGCCAGGCCCAAACAGCAGCAATCAGGTAGCGGTTTCTACCCGCCCCAAGCTCTGATGGAGCTTCAAATCAGGAGAGGCAGGAAAAGAAGTTTATGAAGGCTTCGCTCCTCAGGCACTTACAAGCTCCACGGCCACTAGCACACCCTCGTCACACATTTCTTTTACAGTTTCACCTGCAAAGATAGTTTTAGCAACAAGACGTACGAGAAATGACATACCGTCATGTTTTCATTTTCTAAGACCATAATCCAGTGGACAAGCACTGGAATTAACTTTCCCCTGGATGACACATCGGGTATGGGACATCCTCACTGTCCTCACCTTACAGAGGGGCTGAGAAGATGAAACCAGGTGACAGATCATGTGTACAATAATGTGGCCCATACATATCAGTGCTTCTGACATCTGATGGGTCTCCATTAAAGCTATTTTCCCACGCCATTTCACTGCAAGCAACTTTAGGAAGAATGAAAAGAGGAGAGAGTCAACTTCTCAATCTGGGCCCAAACACAAAATCTCTAGAACTTTAAAATTACCTCTGAAAAATAACCAAAGTGAACCGGGTGGTTGACATTAGCAGTGACAGGAGACTGCTTTCTCATAACCTAGTTCTGGAGAATTTTGAGCCCTTGGCCATTATGAGTCATCCTCCATCACTGTTCTAGAACTGCTCAGAACCAGTGAACACCTCACTAGTCTCCTGGAAATGGTCCCGGCCCCCCAAGGAACACATGCGCCAAAGGAAAGCAAATGACCCCCGAGTTCTCCTTCACTCACTTGGCTTCCAGTTTTCATTGTCTGGGCTGCTCCTGCAGGAGGCAATCCATCTCATTCTTATTGGATCAAAGGAGAGCCCATTCTTCTGTTGTGTATAACTGGGCTCATCGGAATATCAAAGACCTTTGGGGTGTGTGTGGGATATCTCTGAGGGAGGTCAGGGGAGGGCAGCCCAGGGAGTCCCACTTCCCTTTCCAAGTCCACAATGCCATTCTGCCCTAGTTTACAAGGGCTGCCTAGCTGTCACCTTGGCACAATCAGAGGCCGCGTCGTGAGGTGGCAGGGTCCTCGCTCAGCAACAGGCTGGGGTCATGGAAGGCCGTCTCCCTCTGGAGAGGCCGCCCCAGGCAGGGGAAGGGGCCAGTGCAGCACCTCGCTCCAGGGGTGGCTCTCTCCCCTCCCTCGCTTTTACTCTCCACAGCTGCAGTCCATTCTAAGAGCAAGAACACTTGCATGAAAAGGCTCACCACAACTTTCCAAGGAATGGAGTTCATTAAAATACTGCTGGAGGCCCTTGGCTGGAATGCTTTTCCCCTTGTAAAATGGGAACTGCAGCTCAGTGTCGCCTGTAGGGAAGCTCAGGATAAGCTCAGAAACATCAGTCCAACAGAAACTGTACAGGGGCTTTTGCATAATTACTAATTATTCGATCTGTTCCCAAGCTCCTGCTCCAGAAACAATATCCGGCCTAGGAGAGAAAACTTCCCGGCAGATCCTAGGCAGACCCTAGGCAGACCCTAGGCCAAAAGGGAGAATGGAACCCAAGGTCCCCCACCCCTGACACAAACTCACAGGGAACTTCCCTCGGTACCAGCGAATGCAGGCTGGCACAGGGCTCCGAAACCAGCATGCCCCAGCCCCAGCCCTATGCATGGTGGCCCCTTACCCCCAGCTCAGCTGATGGGTGCCCAGCAGGGGGAAGATGATGCCCAGCGGGGAGACCTACTCCCCAAGCCCCAGGAGGGAAAGGCCAACTTCTCCAAATCTCAACTTTGACTTAAAGCTTCAGGGCAGAAAGCATTTATTTTATATTAAAATGTCTGACATCATGTGGGCATGTTATGGACTGGAATGTAATTATTTAAAGAGAAGAAACATAAAACCCTCCATTCCAGGCAGCCACTTTGGGCTGTGCCCCCAAACTCCAGAGACGTGCATCTAGGTAACTGCCAGGACTGCTCTCGGGGGAAGAACCTGAGGAACACAGGGAGGGGCCAGGTGAAGGGTGGCCAGCAGACAGGCAGGGGAGAGGGCACCGGCTGGCTGGGCACACCCCTAAGGAGCCTGGGCCACCTTTACTCAACAGCAAAGACCAACAAAAGTGCCGGCTGGGTATCTGCTTGGAAGGCACAGAGTGCCAAGCTGGCCACGGCCAAGTCCTCCTTCTTCCCAAAGTCTTCCCTACATTCTCCACGAAATGCCAGCCCTGTGGAGCCAGGCCTTTCATCCCGGAGCCCCGGCACCTGGAAGAGTATTTGACGAACTGTGTAGTGAAATTCTTATACAGAGAATAACTTAGTTCTGCAGCTTCTGACAGCCCTCCTCGGAGCCAATTACGGGTGAAGAACAATCGGCTGAGAACCCAGCCAAGGTCATTCTCAACAGGGGTCAAGTTTTAGGATCCTGGCATTTTCTGCTGTGGAAGGACGGCCAGGGAATAAAGGCTGCATTTCTTCCCAG
This sequence comes from Canis lupus dingo, assembly GCF_003254725.2. Lineage (NCBI taxonomy): Eukaryota > Metazoa > Chordata > Mammalia > Carnivora > Canidae > Canis > Canis lupus. The sequence goes on along the minus strand of NC_064244.1, from coordinate 77,788,157 downwards.
GGCTGTGCACAGTGCCCGACTCAGAGGGGCTGCTCAGGAAATGTGGGTCTGAATCCATTAACTTTTCACCGCTTAAACTCAGACCACTTTAGAAAGGAGAAGACATTTTAAAGGTCATCTTTGCAACAAAGGAGGAAGAAATGCTGGTGTGAGACCACTTTTAAATGGGGAAGATCAAAAAATAAATAAATAAATGGGGAAGATAAACAGCAAGTCAGGCAGGAAGAAAACACAAGCCTCCTCATTGCAGGGCACAGATAAAACTGGGTCATCTTGGACTGCAGGAGGGACCCTGGTCCCCAGGCCCAGCACGTCTTCACCACCTGGGGACAGAGCTGAGTTCGGTGTTTGGTTCCACACAAGCTACCACTGGAAGGATAATTTACAGAACTCGTTGGTTCCGCCATTAAAGACTGAAAGCTGAGTAATGATGCTTAGCAGAAATCAGACAGATAATATTAATGAACCATTAAATACAACGTTCGCCTTTATTTCAGCAATCACAAATGTGAGGGTGTGGTCCACCGGCTGCCTCACGGAGCGCAGGTTTTCAGAGACTTAGGCAGTAGGTCTCCACTGGCTCATTTGCCGGGGCCCCCTGTGCACCCAGGCCTCTGACCTGTCAGGCGAGAAGGATTGCACATACCCTGCAGCCCTCATGCTGCTTGAGAGGTGGACAATTTCTAGCAAGTCGTTCAAAGTACAGGTCCGTTTGAGGCTGGCAGGGCAAAACCCTGCACCCAGCTGGCCCTTTCGATTTCTGGAAGGCAATGCCAGCAGCTACAAAGAGGGTATGCCACCACGAAATCCCAGCAGGCTCCCAGCTCCCCCGTCCAACCACCAGGGCACCTCCTCCACCTCTAACCCACAGGCCTGGCCAGCATGGCTCAGGGCTCTTCCCAGCTGCAGTCCCCATCCCCCCACCAAAACCCGGGCCTGGAGTAAGGTCTGGGGACACCCCCCAAGGTGTTCCTTTGGGTGGCTACAGCAGAGAGAGAAAGAGTTAAACATGAAACGACTAATATTTGCACGCAAAAACTCTCCTGCCTGGTTAAAACGATTTAGGGCTATTTTTGGTCTGCTCTTAAAAAGGGCAAAGGACGGATGGCCTGCTGGGTGCCAATTTGCAGAAACAAACTCCTTCCTCGGCTTGGGGCTTAAAATACACGCCAGCCAAGTTTCAGCTATTACTGCCAGTGCACCGAGTAAAGCCCTAGAAGGTCAAAGTGTAAGAAGCCAAGGGAACATCTAAACATCATAGGATTCTTGGCCCACACAGATGAGTGGGTATTTTTGAAAGGGCTTAACAATGGATTTCAGTCGGCTTCGCTCTAGTACAATGGGATTCATATGTAATAAAATGATGTTCTGGCCATGTGCAAGAGAAGGTCATTTCCCATCTATCCCAGCATGCACCATAATCCCAAGGCAGCAAGAGCCCTGATGCTGGAAAGAAAAAAGAAAAAGGGAAGCTCATCTGGCATGATAAATTGGGCTGCCTTGGCCTGGCTGCCAAGCATACGCCACATTTCTCTTTAATACTACTCTGTAACCGGACCACTGGTGGACCGGATAAATTCCCCTACGGTTCTCTGGCTCCAACATCTAAGCGTGGCCATTCCCTTCATGGAGAATGCTGGCAAATCCAAACATTCTTGTCAGTCTTAAAATTGGAGACTTTTCTCAAAAACAACTACCTCCCCTTCATTATTTTAGGCAGGTGAGCATGGGAGGAATGACTGCAATTTGCACCGAGCGGAGCATTCGCTGCTCTGAAAACCTCTGACTGAGCCCAGATCACGTGAAACAAAGGCCTGGACACACTGCTTCTAGATGTGTGAGTTTTCTGAAATCACAGCCCTGGGAAGAAATAAAACTGCAAGTGAACTTCAGAGACACAGGAGTACACTCAGCACCAACTCTTAACGACGGAATTCTGCAGACCCAGTTAAAAACAAAACAGACCCCCGCCCCGTCATTCCCAGGGCAAACAGAAGAAAAACAGCAGCAATGAAAGGAAAACATTCAAAGAAGTAATTTCTAGGACTGGTCATAGGATCTTGTACAAAACCAGCCCAAATGCCCCTCAGACACTACGGTGCATAGCAAGGACCTTGAAGCAAGGCCATTAATCAAAAACTGGCTTTTGAAGCATGTCAGTATAGTTTTAACGAGGTGTGCTTTACCAGATCCCAATTCGGTGAAAAGCCATGCTCCATTTCCATTCTGACATTCGTCATACTTCAAATTAAAAAATTAAGGAGAACACCATTCCCCAGCCCATTCTGGATGATGGGAATCTATTGTGGCCTCCTGTTCAGCCTGAGGAGGTAGAGGTAGAGGGGGCCAAGGCTGGCCTCCACACAACCTTCGAGGGGCAGCTGAGGGGCCAACCCCCCCACCCCCCCACGGAGCAGCGGACAAAAGCGAACTGCTAATCCCACAAACTGCTAATCAATCCCACAAACTGCTAATCCCACGAGGCCTGGCCCTAAGGAGGGCACCTCTTTCAGGTCTCTAGCGTTGCTGTTGTTTTCAATTACAGTAACTCTAAATTATTCTCCATAAAACAGTTGTTTTATGTTTTAGATCACTAATGAAATATTTAACAGTTTTCCCCTTAACAGATCAGAGGGACACATCAGGAAGACACAGGGTATTTAATCTCTTGCTCTGGGTGTGAGGGGCTCACCCCCAGGGGCCCAGCAAGTTACCCCACAGAAGGAACTGGGGCTCCTTGTGCTCCTTGGCTTCTTCCTCATAAAATCCAAATCATCTAAAAGAGGTGAGGTGGTGGGGCACCTAGGTGTTCAGTGGTCCAGCATCTGCTTTTGGATCAGGGCGTGATCCTGGGGGGTCCTGGATTGAGTTCCATATTAGGCTCCCCACAGGGAGCCTGCCTCTCTGTGTCTCTTTTGAATAAAAGGAAGGGAGGGAGGGAGGAAAAAGGGTGAGGTCGTCCTAGGTACACTCAAGGGAGACTGAAAATCAGTTGAGGTACTAACACAAACCACAGCATCCAGCTCCGTTCTGGGCACACAGCAGGTGTTCAATAACTGTTAGGGGTGTTGAACCCGCAACCCCATGTCACCTCCATCCCCTCGCCTGCCACGTTCTGCAGAAGACAAAGTTGTAAGGGGAAGAGCAGCGTGGTTCTAACCATAACCGACAGGATGCCACACGGCACGTCCCCTATCAGGGACAGGAACAGGGTGGCACTTCGACCGGAGTCCAAGGAGCGTCCTGCAAACTGGCACGTCAGGGCTGAGCGCTCACACCCAGTGTGCGGCTGAGGGTGAGGTTCTCCCAAGGTTCTCCTTCACTCAGCATCAGTGCTGTGATTTTTCATGCCGAGCCCAAGTACAAGTGCCAGACCCGGCGAAGGAAGCAGCTCACCAGGTGCCCATAAAAGCAGCTCCGTGCACCTCTCTGAAATAAAGAGTGACGAGGGGGATCGCAGAGAAAATACACTTCAGTTGCCATAAGAACAAAATAGCTTGTCGAACACCAAGAAGGGTCTGAGAACAATTCGCTTATCATTTCTTCTCTGGCTGATTTCTAAAATACAGTGATAGCTAAATCGGCACACTAAGTTTACACTCAGCCAAGCATGCTTTCACGCTGAGTTGAAAGACAAAGAAGCCTCTGCCACTGACCCAATTAGGGATCTGATCATACCTTCATCCTTTGCCCACCTCTGCCCCATAGGATCAAACAAAAAATCTCCGACTGAGAGAAACACGAAGCAATACAGCATTGTATGGGTCAGATCAGGCCAAGCAAGCAAACCACGCACCAAGTGTGGCACACGCCAGGTTCAGTGAGTGGGGAACAGCGGCAATGACCACCGCCTCAAGTTCAAGCCACCCCCCTGACCCTCAAGGACCCCTCGCTACTGTCCAACTGCGCACTTCACCATTTCTCAGTTAAGACTGCTTTTGCTAAACACCCCGCCCAACCCACCTCACCTCCCAACTCGCACTCTGCACAAAATCAGATGTAACCAATTCAATGTTTGGGCCAACGCTGAAAAACCAAGAGGTCTCATGTCAAACTCCAAATGTATGGCTTTTCCAGAAAAGTCTGAAAATAAGTAACAGAGGACCATTGCTGTCCCCAGAGGGCAACAGCAAGCAGCTGGAGCAGAGGGGCCACTGTCCTTGTAGATGGGGCCTGCCACCACATCCCTCACGCCTCCCTGGCTCTGGGTTCTGACCTGATTCTGCACATTTAGAGGCTTGTGTGCCTCCCATTTCAACCCTCTCTTTCTTTCACACTCACTTCACACGTCTGTGTCAGCCAGGACCTACCATGTCTTTAAATCCACCTTCCTCCCTTCCCTCACAAGGGCCTCTGTCGCTGCCTCTCTCATCAGGACCACTGACCTCAAGAAACCTCCTCACTTTGCAGAAGCTCACACCCCCTCACCCAGCTGTGTCACACAGCTGCCTCCTGACTGGGACTGTGGGGGCCTATAAATACACACACGGTGGGACACCTGGGTGGCTCACTGTTTGAGCGTCTGCCTTCAGCTCAGTGCCCTGGGATCAAGTCCCACATCAGGTTCCTCGCAGGGAGCCTGCTTCTCCCTCTACGTCTCTGTCTCTCATTCTCACGAATAAATAAAATCTTAAAAAATAGAAAATAAAATAGCCAGAATTGGCTTCTTTAAAAAACCAAACCAAACCAAACCATACACATGGTTGTGACTATGGCCTGCGGACTGCTGGGATGTCCCCTCTATGAATGACACGAGTCTCCCGCAGGAATGTTTCCCCCACTACCATTGCTCTGAATTCATACAGTAGAATTAAGTATCGCTACAGCATACAGACAAGTTTTCAAACCATTACTGTAAAAGACACCTCATCGATGAGCCATGGTTGGCAGCTGGTCATCACATCCAAGACAACAGGGGTGCAGTGTATATAACAGAGGACCTGGTGACAAAGCCAGAACGCACTGGCCAAATAAGAGAGTCACTCAGTTGGCCTCTTGGGCCCGATTTTAGTTTATTTTACTTCTTTGCAATATTTCCCATAGCTTTATAGGTTTTATTTAAATATTTTGGAGTATTTCAAATAATATTATGGTGCCAATTAATCTAGGGCATCATTTTGAGACAAATTATTCTGAATTAACATAAAAGAAAAAAGAAAGATACTTCAAAAACAGGTGTGATGAGCTCTTTGAAAGCTGACTTTTTTGTTTTGTGCTGTTCAAAGTGGAAGTGAAGCCTCTGCAGTATTATATAGGGTTGATTTTGTACTGCCTTGGCTGGAGAAACCTCCGCAACAGCGAACAAACGAAGGAAGCCTGGCAGCAGGCACTGCTGAATGCCCGCTGGGTGTGTGTGGCCTCTTCCTCCCCGTGCTGAAATGCAAGCTTCTAGAAACTGAAAATATGCAGTTGGGGCAAGGGGACAGATGGTGATCAACTTCCAAGCTCCTGTCTTGGGGTTTATGGAGTTTGCTGGCTCTGAGACACAACCACGTGGAGGAATCTCAGAGCTTGGTGGTGGAAGGTAGGTTTCTTCTAGGTTCTGAACGCCTCATGGAAAAAGGTTCACAGAGGCAACCAATTATAAGCCACCGGCCAAAAGAAACCATACGAACAAAGCCCGTACCAGGTCGATCAGGTCGCTGAGGTTCTTCTCGATTTGCTGTGGAGGCAGGCGCCTCATCAAGTCCAAGGCACAGTCCAGCTGCTGGTCACTCTGCAAAAAGAAACAGAAACATTTACGTCACTTTGGTAACAGAAGCACCGAAACCCCCTTTTAAAAAGCATTCTTGCAGCTTCAGCTCGCCCAGGGTATTCTAACACCAAGCAGGCCCGGAGCAGGCCCTCTGACACATCTCCTGGAGAGGGGGGGGGGGACAGGCTCTGTGATGGCACGATCTGAGGTGGAGATGTCCGAAGATACTCAAAGTAGGAAGCAGGCCAGGATTCCACCCACACCTCAAAGACCCCTCGGCTTTCCTTTTCCAATTCAACAGACTACGGGAGAGGCAGATGTGTTACCTCCTGATCAGCCTTGCAAGGGAGCATGCCCGAGTAGCAAGAGAGCCTTTCTCCTTTGCTAGAGTCTGGCCATGCGAGTCAGGTAATGTCACCAGGCCAGGTCCCTTGAGGAGTTCCAAGCCAGGGACAAAGCCAGGCAAAGAACCAATGGCAAGATGCACGCCAACATTAAAGTGCTTCAGTCATTTAACAAGAGCCTGGGACGTGACCCCAGGTGCTAGGTGCTGGCAAAGGCCACCCAAGACCTGGAGCATGGTTCCAGCTGCAGAGCACACAAAGGCAGCAAATTGGGGTCTCTGCGGCTGCAGGGGCCCATGAGGATAAAGATCACACCGTGTGCTCCCCAGGTCTCGCCTCAATTGACATTCAGGCTGCAAATATTTATTCAGAGCCACCACCCACCAGTCATCATAAATATGTGATCAATAATGGAGGCAGGAAGGAGGAGGAAAAACTAAGCGGGGGTAAAGTGAGAGTAAATTCAGTGCCCGGTGGGCTGTGGCACAGAAGGCTAGACCTCAGGAGGTATGACAAGAAAGGTGAGCAAGGCGGCCCAGGCTAGAGCAGGGAAGACCACCGCACGTACCTCTGAGAAGTACAGCTAAGGCAACCGGAGTAGCCGATGCAACCCGCTGGAGACATCATCTGATGTGCCCAGGCCAATCTCAGAATTTTAAAAGCCTAATCAACACGCTATTGAGAATCTTCATAAAATATATACAGTAATCCTTGAAATGCCATAATTGGCTGTAATGAAATAGAACCTTCAAATATAACCATCTACACCCCAGGTATATGAACCATAAATAGGCTATGGGACAAGGCCTCATTTTATATTTCACCAAAGAACACACACATCAAGTTAACTGGAGGCTATTTCATTCCCAGATAATCAGTAGGACATATACAGTAGGCTGTTTTTAAAAAGAAAAAAAATAAAGCACCAACTTGCCTCCTGCTGAAGATGGTTAGTGACTATTTATTCTGGGATACACAACAAACTGGCTACTACCCTACAAAGACACACACACACACACTCTCTCTCACTCACTCTCCCCAGAAACGGTGCAGCGTTGGTTCTGTTCAGTGAAAACCTTCTATCATACCATGCCTTCTTTGCCAGGCAATGCCATGGTGACGTGGGTCTGGTCTGCTGGCATGGGAACACATTTTAACACCACTTCAAGGGTCAAGAAGGCAGATAAACTGAGTTGCCACTAGAGAGATCTATATTCAACTTCCAGTTCTGCCACTCGTTAGCTATAACCTTGGGCATATTTCTTAACCTAAGCCTCTATTTATCCATAAAATGGGGGCAGTATCTACTTCATAGGCTTGTTGCAATGGTTCAGTGAATACCTGTGAAATTTTTAATATACGGTAGTATGTGTTTGGGAGTATTTTCTGTGTGTGTGTATAAATATATGTTTTAAAAACATTTTAAAATATAAATATTTTATAGCATTCACCCCACTCAACCTAACCCTGAAGTCTTTCCTGTTGCTGTAAACTGGAGCTCTGTGCTCAAACTCCATAAACAGCTGTGTGTCCCCACCCCTACCCCCACAACCGTGCCAGAATAGGAAAACCCTAAATGATTCGAGTCAAACTAGTTAAAAAGATGTAAACCAATGAGCCAGAGACCTAAACATACACCTTACTAAAGACGACTTACAGATGGCAAATAAAAATATGAAAAGATGCTCCACATCATTTGTTACCAGAGAAATGCAAATTAAGGCAACAATGAGATCCCATTACGCACCTATTAGAATGGCCCAAATCCAGAACTCTGATTGCTGACAAGGATGTGGAGAAACAGAACTCTGACTCACTGTTGGTGGGAATGAAAATGGTATACAACCACCTTCGAAGACAGTGTGGCAGTTTCTTACAAAACTAAACATACTCTTGCCATACAATCCAGCAACTGTACTCCTTGGTATTTACCCAAAGGAGCTGAAAACTTATTTCCATATAAAAACCGGCACACAAATGTTTATACCAGCTTTATTCACAACTGCCGAAACTTGGAAGCAACCAAAATGTCCTTCAGCAGGTGGGTGGATAAACAACCTGTGGTCCGTCCAGACGCTGAATATTGTTCAGCGCTAAAAAGAAATAAGCTATCAAGCATGTGAAGACACGGAGGAACCTTAAACACATATTACTAAGTGAAAGACGTTAATCTGAAAAGGCTGCATGCTGCATGATTCCAACTATGTGACATTCTGGAAAAGGCAAAACTACAGAGATGGTAAAAAGATCAGGGGAGGAAGGGATTAACAGGCAGAGCACAGCGCGGAGGATTTTTAGGCCAGTGAAGCTACTCTGCAGGCTACTAAAGTGGTGGATATACATCATTATACATTTGTCCAAACCCACAGTCTGTACAACACCAAGAGTGAATCCTAAAGGAGACCGAGGACTGAGTGATTATGACGTGTCCATGTAGGTTCAGCAACTGTACTTGGTGGGAAAGGCCACTCATATGTGGGGGCAAGGAATATATGGGCACCCCCTGTACCTTCTGCTCAACTCTCCTATGAACCAAAGACTACTCTAAAAAATTACAGCTACTGAAAAAAAGGTACATACTAGTGTTTCTCAACTGGGGTTGACTCTGTCCTCCCCACAAACCCCCACGAGACATTTGGCAACGTATGGAGACAATTTTTTTGATTGTCATCATTGGGGGAGGAGGAGCTACTGGCATCTAATAGGTAGAGATCAGCGATGCTTCTTAACATTCTACAATATAGAGAACACACCCCAACAACCTGGCCCCAAATGCCAGAGTCAAGTTTGAAAACCCTGATTTAAAACACTAATTTGGGGGGCACCTGGGTGACTCAGTCAGTTACACGTCCAACTACTGATTTCAGGTAATGATCTTAAGGTCCTGAGATCAGATCCCACGGCTGGTTCCGTGCTCAGCAGGGAGTCTGCTTCAGAATCTCTCTCTCCTTCCCCCTCAACCCTTCCCCCCTGTTCACCCACACTCTCACCCTTTCTAAAATAAAATTTTTTTAAATCTAAAATATAAAATACCCATTTTGGGGTCACCTGGTTGGCTCTGTTAGTGGAGCATTCAACTCTTAATCTTGGGGTTATGGATTTGAGCCCCATGTTGGGTGTAGAGGTTACTTAAAAAAAAAAAAAATCTTAAAAAAAAATAAGTAAATAAAACAATCATTTTGGAGGGACTGCAGAATCCCAGACTCTGATGAAAGCCAAAGCTCCAGAAAACTGCACATGTACAGAAACATTTTATATGCAATTCTAATCCACAGACCACTCATAACCCCTAAAAACTTCTGGTCTTTAGAAATATTCTCAACTGGGTATTAATCATCTTCCTGAGAACCAAAACCAGATTCAGACAGAAGCAAAGCTAGCTACACTGAAACCTTTGTCCAGAACATACAGGGAGTCAGAGGAGATAAACTAGAAACTGAGCAGCGTATTATCTAGGAAGAAAAGTTGTAACCTGGCCGGGAAAGATCAATATGAGATACCGTGTCCACGTTCCATGGAGCCTGCTCACATGCCCCAAACCAGCATGCTGCCTGTCACAGCCTTGCCCCCAAGGGTGCCAGCAGCATAAAGGCTCCCTTCCCGATTGTCCTCTGTCCGACTATATCTATTTGAGCACTGAAAACATACCACGGCTAAACATTCTAACTCCTATTTTGTATTAATCCCAATGAATCCTAATTGGAAATACTGCATAATAAATTTCTAGGGCTAAGGATGTCTATCAATACATTTGGAAATGACTAAAGATTTCCCAGAACATGAGGACGCTTAATGACAGCTTGTGAAAGTTAATATTAGAGTGAACCGGAGCCCTTCACCTGGGAGTCATCCCAAACCCCAAGGGGTCCAGATAGGACACAGCTCTGGAGAGTGGAGAAAACACAGATGGCCCGCAGCCCCAGGTAACAACAGGAGTGACCCCAGAAAGACAGTGATGGCAGGGGTGGGATGCCAGCCCTGGTCCCTGCCCCCAACCGGCTTTCTATTTATTGTGTGGACAGTCATCTGGTGACTAAGGACTCTCTCCGGGATGGTCCCTTCAGGCAGTGCGCTTCACCAGGAGTACCTCCCACTGGGGGTGGTGTCCAGGCTGCAAGGTAAATAGTCAAAGAATGACCCCTTCCACGTCACTCTCCAGAGTTCGCTGCCCACTCCATTAGTCATTCAATCATTACCTGAGTGTTTCCTAGGTGACAAGCACCATTTCTGATACTGAATGGTGAGTAAAACAAAGTCTTCAGGAACTTATGCGGTGGTTAAAATCTACAGATTTTAGGTCTTGTTAGGATGTCAAAGACTAAGGAGGGGCAGTTATCCCACTTTAGGCTGGTGAGGCTCGACGGGATCGGGTTAAGTGTTCTGTGTGTGTGAACACATAAACCAAGTTAGAAAGGGCTTCACTTACTGCTAGTTTTTCCCATAACTTAAAGAAAAGGTGCAAAACTGCTTCAATCACCGACAACAAGTAAAACAACTGTTAACACAGACGAGAACAATTTTTCAGAATAGTAAGTTGAATAAAACACTACAGCTTAAAAAATCTCCTACCAAATTCAGACAGCTGCCAGTGTTGCCCATCATTTACATGCAGTAAAACTCAGCCCCATTAAATGAAGTAAAAGGGCACAGACCAATTTGGAAATCATCATTAGTTTATTCAGCCCTAGGCAGAAATGAAAGGACAGGACATGCTCCAACCTGTGATGAACTCAAAGTCTAACACAGTGAACACACCAACCCACAAGAATGAACGAAGTTACAGTAAAGGTGACACTAAGTGGCACAGGAAACCTGAAAAGGCTTCTCAGGAGAAGGGTACCTGAGCTGGTTATCACCAGCTGCATGCACCCAGCAGTGCAACAGGAGACACAGGGTGGGGGGTGGGAGGCACCTCTGCAGGTGCAGCGGGATGAAGGATGGGTGTGCAAGAGCACAGCACGTGCATGGTGCGGTCATGCAGGAGGAAGGTGTGACATGAGGAGGTAACTGGGGCCTTGTCCCAAGGGGCCTACAGTCGGGCTGGTTTCCCCTCAAATGGTTCAGAAGGCAGCAGTTTCCTAAGTGGGTTCCAGGCCCAGGCTCCAGACCTGTCTCCCAGCAGTTAGTTGTGCGGTTGTCTCCTTTGTAGGTAAGGCTTCTGTGCCATGTTCTCTGGCCTTGAAAACTTTAATTTTTATTTTTTATTATTTATTTTTTATTTTATGATAGTCACAGAGAGAGAGAGAGAGGCAGAGACATAGGCAGAGGGAGAAGCAGGCTCCATGCACCGGGAGCCCGATGTGGGATTCGATCCCGGGTCTCCAGGATCGCGCCCTGGGCCAAAGGCAGGCGCTAAACCGCTGCGTCACCCAGGGATCCCCATGGCCTTGAAAACTTTAAAATCTATGTCTTCAGAGGGATTAGTAGCCCTAAAGATTCTTCCATAGACAAATGACAGGAACAGCCTTGGGTCTCAGAAGGTAAGAAGATTATCCTGTCCAAAAATGGCCACAAGGCCATCTCTCACCCGGCATGCTCCTCCTCCAAGGAGTGACTGACATCCTCCCAGTGAGAGGCAAAGTCTATGCACCGCCCCCCACCCCCGCCATAGGAGAGCTTTGGCGACTGTTTCCACTGACAGAGAATAGCAAAACTGATCATCTGTGATTTCTGAGGCCAAGCCATAAAAGGCTACTCATTTTTTTACCTTGCTTGCTGGACACTTGTGCTTGGAGCTGCAATGTAAACAGCTGGAGCACCCTATGGAGGCCATGCTGTGAGGAAGCCCAAGCCAGCCGGCACAAGGCAGCCACATGAAGGGACCGTGAGACTCTCAGCCAACCCTCGAGATGCCCCTCTTACAGCTTCAGGTCTCTGACTGCAACATCCCGAGAGCCCAAGCCAGAACCACGACCCTACTGAATTTCTGACCCACAGAAAGCACCAGCCAAAAAGACTACTGATGTTTTAAGTCACCTGGTTCGGGAGTGATCCTGTCAGTTGGCACTTGTAACTGACATCTCTGGTGACTGTGGGAGGACCAGGGGCAGGAGAGTCAGCAGAGGAGCCTCTGCAGCCACAAGGGCGGTGGCTGCCTGGCTGGAGAGGAGGGGAGGGCCAGGGCCTTTAAGAGACAGGACAGACAGGAGGAGAGTACTTACTGGAAAGGGCAGGAAGCCCAAGAAGTTGGAGATGACTCCGTTTCCTAGCAGGGACCACCTGCTAGAAGACAGTGCCGAAGCCTCGTTAGCGTGCGTATGGTTTGTGTGTGCCCTTTGCAAGCACACTGTTCATCATCTCAAGGACAAGCAGTAACTCCAACTTCGGGGATTTCTGAGCAGAAGTCCTGCCTGGCCAGCTCTAGTGGCTGGCTGGGGCAGATCTGCACTTCACAGCATCTGTCCACACATAAACAACCGCCCAAAGCTTCAAGGTCTGGACAGTCTGTTGTCAAGTTCACCGAGACCTTCCCTCGTTTACATTCCCGAGAGCCTTAGCAAATTCGTACTTCACTGACAGCACGAAGGTAAACTTCCCAGGAGCCCAGGGTGATCTCCCACACACTGATGCAGTCTAACTTAACCATGGCTTGTCTTGTATCCTCTGTGACCCAAGCAGCAATTCTGTACAAGCTGAATCTGTGTCCTGCCACCAGGCTCACAGGAACACGGGGTGTGCGGGGGGGCCCTGGGGAGAAGGAGGCACCAGCCAGCCCAGCCCACACTCATCTTGAAGGTCTCTGCAGGTCCCTGCAGAAAGCTGCACATCTGGATTAATACAAAGAAAACTGTTTCTTCCATTGACTGACTGCCCTCAGGTCGAATCTTCTGGGCGGGACACGGTAGTGATGGCCCCCCCAACACAAACACAAGCATCATCCCCCCACCCCCCGACTCTTCCTTCGCACAGGAAAGCCCAACACCCTCTACTACACCAAGAAGGTCAATGCCACAGTGCAAGCCAACCGGGCAGATCAAACCTCCTTCAACTGTCTGGGGTCTACTGCACTTCAGCACAGTGTCCATCACTGTCCTTTAATAAAAACTGAGGAGGGATCCCTGGGTGGCGCAGCGGTTTGGCGCCTGCCTTTGGCCCAGGGCACGATCCTGGAGATCCGGGATCGAATCCCACATCGGGCTCCCAGTGCATGGAGCCTGCTTCTCCCTCTGCCTGTGTCTCTGCCTCTCTCTCTCTCTCTCTGTGACTATCATAAATAAATAAAAATTAAAAAAAAATAAAAAAATAAAAAATAAAAAATAAAAACTGAGGAGAAAACCACACAACCTAAAGGAAGCATTTTCAGTGAACGGATTCAGTGGCGGGGCCGATGTGACCTTGACCACGCTGGAAACACCATGCCTTCTTCACAAGCAAATCTCTGCTCCAAAAAAATTCTATTAGGGGACACCTGGTGGCTCAGGGGTTGAGTGTCTCCCTTCGGCTCAGGTCATGATCCCGGGTCTGGGGATCAGTTCTGGGGATGGAGTCCCGCATCGGGCTCCCTCCGCAGGGAGCCTGCTTCTCCCTCTGCCTGTGTCTCTGCTTCTCTCTGTGTGTCTCTCATGAATAAGTAAATAAAATCTAAATTAATTCTATTAAGATCACAGGACAGAATTTTCGAGTTCACGCAAGTCCTGCCCTCTCATCTCACAGATGAATGATTGAGGTTCAGAGAACGTGTGGCAAGGTCACAAAGTCAGGGCAAAGTCAGTACGTGAGCCTGTTATCTTCACTTTGACAGGTTTTTCCACCATGTTCCACGCTGTCTTTCCGCTTCATTCAGTCACTGAAGCCTGTGAGTGACGGGCACACACTGGGTACACAGGGCTGCACGAGGGACATGGTCCCTGGCCTCAAGGAGCTTGTGACCCAAGGAAGGTGACAGCCAGGGAAAAAGCAGCAGGAGGACACTACCCGGCTCTATCCTCAGAACCACCAGCCTGCGCTCCCCGCACTGTCACTGAAGGGGGGGCCCCGCAGGGGAACTGATGTACCAACCCCGTCTTAATCCTGCCTTCTGGGGAGTTTTACAGGGTCCGTGTGTTTACAAAGAAGACAAAGCAGTGCACACAGGCCGTTTCTCCCTGGCAGAGGGACGCCATGGGGAGGAACCGCTCCTGGAACACGGCCCAGGTCTACTCTCTACCGTTTTCTGCTCTGCTCTTCACTACACTACCTCATCTAATATGTTGCTTCTAATCTCCTATGAATGTGGAAACTGGAAACCTAGTTTTGTTTGAAACAAAAAACAACCAAAAAACAAAATCAACTTTGATGGAAGAAAGAAATCCCAGGTTCTTAATGGGGGTATAGAATCCCTCCTCACGGCTGTGAGCACCTAGACAGTTTGTGGAGGGGTGTGTGGTGTGGATCTGTGTGTAAAGGCAGGGGTATGTATACGCATGCGTGAGAAAGTAGGGGTCTGTGTAGGTCTGGGTGTGTATGTATGTATGAGAAAGAAAGCAGGTGTGTGGGATGTGAAGATAAAGGTGTATAAGGATGCAAGAGTGTTGTCCAAGTGTGTGCATGCACACGAGGGAGGAAGAATTGTGTGTGCGAAGGTAGAGGTGTATATGTATGCATGAAGAGTGTGAAGGGCTGTGTGTGTGAAGGCAGGTGTGTGTGGTGTGTACTCATGCATGAGAGAAAAGAGTGTGGTGTGTGTGTGTGAGAGAGAGAGAAGATACAGGTGTATCCATGCGTGAGAAAGTAGAGGGATGTGTGTGAAGGTAGGGTAACGTATGTGTGAAAGGGTGTGTATGAGGGCAGGGGTGTGTGTGTGTGTGTGTAGGTATGTGAAGGTCGAGGTGTACATGCATGAGGCAGGTGTGTGTGTGCAAATGTGCGCACAGTTTTCCAAGGTTAAGGGTACACAGCTTTTGTCAAAGCAGTCTAATAAGACTCCGAAAACACAGATGGGCTCTAATAACAATAAAAATTCCTATTCTCCTACTTCACCTGCAGGGTGGAGCTACATCAGTCACCACTTAATCCTGGGAGCCTTGGCTTGGCTTTTGCAACCCTGAAGCACAGGCCTAAGGATGCTCTCCACGCTGCGGGCTGCCACAAACGAGGTGGCGAGTGTGGCAGCCAGAAGCTCCCCATGGCCCATCCTCCGTGAGCGGCAGGGGTCTTCCCAGAGTGTAAAGCATGTGGCTTGTACACTAGGACTTTTACACGACAGTTTGTGGGTGCTCAAGGGCCCTTTCCTCCCTGATTTTTTTGCTCACTTGACGCAGGTTTTCCATTTAGGCTGCCAGGAGTCTCCAGCAAGGCAGGCGGAGTGTTATTTCCGTTTCCAAGTCATGAAGCACCAACAAAGGAGGGCAGATTCCCACAACTCCCACCCCACACATGCCCCCCACCCTGTCTAGGAGGGAGCACAGGGGATCCGTGGCTCCCCTAAAGCCAAAAGACAGGAAGAGTGGATCAAATTCCATATGCACCCCAAAAAGATCTTTTTTTTTTGCACTCTTCTCTCCTTGTTCGGCTTTCTTTCTGAAGCCCTCTGGCCAGGAGAGCATCAAGGAGTATCTCTACCAGTTCTGTATTTACTGCTGTTCCCAAGCCCATCTGAGGCCGTCGAAAGCAGACAAACGGGACAGCCCTCAGAGAGTCCCCAAACGACCTCGACTCCCCACCCAGCAGTGAGAATTTCCAAGTGCTTCTCTCCCTGGTATATTTATTCCGGAGCAAAACTTAGCAACCTCTATATAGGCTCTGTGTCAAATACTACAACAGCCATCAGCTGATGTTTCCCTTACACATCCCTTCGGGGAGTGAAAGATCCAAAAGGAATCACGCTCAGCAGGTGGAGCTGTATCTTTGCCATAGCGTGGGTTAAAGAAAGGTTTGGGACAGCCAGTTCAGTGTTTACAGCCCAAAAACCTCTAACTGCAGAACAGAGGATGGCTTCTCTGCGGGGATGCATCAAAGCTGACTTGGTAAACTTGGTGGGATGGCAAAAAATTCTCAATAAGGAGTCAGCCACCGAGCCCCGAAGGAGGCACAGCTGTGGGCGCTCGCTCTGGAGGGCACCGCGCGTCCCAGCCCCACCAGGGGAGGGAGCACAGGTGCAGCTGCCCGTCTACCTCCCTCCCCTGCAGGGCAGAAGCCTTTTACCTCCTGCGGCCGCCACCTCTACCCACCCCTGCCAGGGCTCCAGAAAGCTTCCTGACCCCTGTTCCAGGCACTGAAACTCGGCTCGTGATGCGCACTCAACTCAAAGGCAACTGCTGCTCGCCCTTTAGGACTGCCACGCACAGAAGAGGGGATGAGTTTACGCAGGGAAACACCCCAGGTCAGATGACAATGGAAAGGACCGTGTCTGCCAGATTTCTTACGTACTGCTCTTGGCTCTGCTAATGAGCCAGCTGGGGGAAGTGGAGCATTTTATCTTGGGTGTGCCTCCCTCTACCTCTCCAGATTGTAAGACACAGAATCAGGGACATGTTTAGCTAAAGGGAGCCTTAGAAACCATCTAATCAGCAACTTCTTTTAAAAATGAGAAAAACTGAGACCCAGGCTTACAAAGCTTTTTAATTCCAACTTATCACATAACTAAAAAGCAAATGAACCAGGACCAGAAACAAGTCTCTTCATTATACAGTTTAGTGCTGTCTGCTTAACTAAATCAAAATTCAAGTCTGGGGATAGAGTCACCCCCCAAAAAATCCCCCCCTTTTTTTGTTAAAGATTTTATTTAGTTATTTATGAGAGACACAAGAGAGGCAGAGACACAGGCAGAGGGAGAAGCAGGCTCCCCGCAGGGAACCTGATGCGGGACTGGATCCCAGGACCTCGGGATCACGCCCTGAGCCGATGGCAGACACTCAACCACTGAGCCACCCAGGTGCCCCAACAATGATGTTTTAAAGAACTTTTTAAAAGATTTTATTTATTCATGAGAGACACAGAGAGAGAGAGAGAGAGAGAGGCAGAGACACAGGCAGAGGGAGAAGCAGGCGCCATGCAGGGAGCCTGATGTGGTACTCGATCCCAGGACCCCGGGATCACTCCCTGGGCCAAAGGTGGCGCCAAACCACTGAGCCACCCAGGGATCCCAAAGAATACTTCTATATCATCCATATACTTTTATTTTCCAAACTAGTCATCCTTTATCAAGAACACTAAGAATCCAAACTTAGGTAGGTGCCTACTATGAACCAGGCCCT
The DNA here is from genome assembly GCF_003254725.2 of Canis lupus dingo. Lineage (NCBI taxonomy): Eukaryota > Metazoa > Chordata > Mammalia > Carnivora > Canidae > Canis > Canis lupus. Next base: position 77,770,944 of record NC_064244.1, on the reverse strand, counting down.
GCACATTTGGGTTTTGTGAAAGCCTCACCACGGCTCCATGAGATAGGTACGCTCATCCCAGTTTTGTAGATGCATAAACCATGTCTCAGAAAAGTTAAGTGACTGGTCCCAGATCCCCAGCACTGCCTCCCAGGACCAAACACTCTCTAAAGAATGTTAAAAAACCCAACCTAAAGAGAACTCATTTCAAATGACTTTTGGAGACAGCTTGCCAGCTCACAAAATCAGGGTGCGTCTCCTCTCCCAGACTGGGCCAATTATGAACAATTCGATCTACAACCAAATTCTGAAATCTCTGGTCACCTTGGATTAACAGACCCTGTTCTCACAAACACATCACTGATGGGTGGATTTCTTGAAAACACGAACCACCTTTTCAGGCAGTTTCTCTGGCTGATGGTTTCCTGGACCTGTTGGGAAGATGTGCGGGGCACCATTACCTACTGTCTGATTATTAATGCTTCACAGATGTCTATAGCCACCCGCCTCGGCATGTTCCTGACTGGTGTCACGTAACAAGCTTCTAATCCTTCCACTTTGTCGGCTAGTAGTTAGGCACGTAATTAGGGGCAATCCTGAGACATCTTCCATGGAAGTCATACATGCTGTCCATTACTACCTCGATGGCACAAGAAATTCAAGATGTCATGTTTCATGGAAGTGAAAGACGATTAAAGTAGAATGCTACAGTATTTCAAACACAAATTAAAAAAAAAAGTTTGGGAAAAACATCACCCACATGTTCACTGAGGAAGGCTAAGAAAAGCAGACTCCTTTTTCATAGCAGAAGCAGCCAATTCACATAAGCCTCCTCCCATATGGATTTGTAAGACGGCCCAGGTGAAATTTAACATTGGTTTGCACCAATGACACGAATACACGGCTTCCAAAGAGGTGGGAGAGAGCTTGAGTGTCCTGAAAACAGTGCAAACTGACAAATCTTGATGGAAAAGCAAGATTTAAAGGATTGGCTCCACCAATCCAAGAATTTCACTTAAAAGGGGGCAGTGCAGCCTTCTGACTTATGTCCAAAGGGAGGCTTGAGGAAAAGAGGAACACAATGCTAATCCATCAAGCAAAACACTCGGCCCACTTCTCTCCTGGGTTCCTTATGTCCCATTTCAGATATGAATAAATATGGAAAATCTTCCAAGCCCTGCTTGTCCTCTGCAACTCAAGGGCAGCTCCTTATTAGGGGACTACCCCCTACACTGTTCTCCACGGGCACAACACACCACAGTACAACGGAGTCCTGCAACAATGACCAGCCCCCAGCACTCTCAGATACATCACACCAACACTTTCATATGCTTTAGTGATGGTAAAGAACAACGCAACATTTTACCAAACCCACGAAAAGTTTGCAAATCCAATCTAGGACCTGTCTCAAAGTTCCTCCCTTCTGGTCATGAGGACAGGCTAAGCAGAGAGATGCCTAAAAATCTATGGTCCTCCTGGCTTCAATATCCAAGACCTACGGCAGACAATATGCCTGTGAGTGGCTGGCGCAAAGGGTCTTGGGGGTCAGACGGACAAGAGGGTAAATCTCTCACCTGCCTTTTCTAAGCAAAGAAGATGTGAACAAGCCTCCTCCCTGAGCCTCAACTCCCCCATCTGTTAAATGGGAATATTACTAGCACCTACTTTGCAGTAATGTTTTGAGGACAACATCAAAGAATCGGAAAAGAAACAAGCATGGTTCTTGAAATATATGAAGTACTCCACAAAGAAAGATATCATCACCATCCTTTCACATGGCATTTAGTTCCGGAAGGCACAAGAACCAAACGTTCCTTCATGGAATTAAAACACACGCTGGCAAGTGGGTAAGCCCTCCAACGAGAGCCTGAAAATCCAGTCAGGGCCAGGCCACTTCTTTTTGGCTCTTTTGGGCTACATGAAAGTGATCTTTAGGAGTGAAAACTACTCTGCCATCAACACACACGCTTCCTTAGAGTGCTGGTGTGTCTCTCACCAAGAAGACCTTTTCTTGAGCTCAAATCTTCTTTCCCTTCCATCCTCAACTGAATACTCAGTGCTCTGTCTCAAGCAACTTGGATGAGTAAAGAGCTTAGCGTCCCTAAATGAGCAGAAAGAATCAAAGAAAGGGAAGCAGCAAGTTCCAAATACAAAATATCTTTCTGACGATGAGGAACTAATACACCCCAACAGTGTGCGCAACTGTGACTCCGTCTCTGGCGCCAGCACCGCCGCAGGTCTGCCCACCACAGCCCACAAATACAACCACCTTGGGAACTACCACTTTCCACTGAGCAGTTCCGCCAGCGGGCTCGGATCCACGGACTTCAAATGCTTTAACAGTAGCAGCAAAAACGTATTAAGGTACTGTTCTCAGTGATTATATGTCGATATCTTCTTTAATCTTAAAACACAATCGTAGAAGGTCACTACAAGTATTCCCATCAGACATGGAAATTCTGCCCCAGGGAGCATGGGAGGGGTGACACGCGTGAGTGTGCTGAAGCAGAGGTTCAAAGACAGGTCTCTCTGGCCGCAAAGCTGCCGTGCCTAAGCACCACCCTGTACCGTTCGGCAGCCAGGCACCTGCTGCCACCTTGCCCTCTTTGTGGCCTAAGAACCGCTGCTAACCTCTTGGTTTTCAAGTCTTCCAAAAGAAGAGAAGCCCATTATTTCTCACCCACTTTCGCCAGCTGGGCGGCAAAAGAGGATGGTGGTGTAACACTCTCATTAAGGATACAGGTTTGAAAGAGGTTGTGTGCATTCAAATCCTGAGTGCATCAGATTCTAGCTGTGTGACCCCGGACAGATTACCCTCCTCTTCTGGGCTTCAGGTTTCCTAACCTGTAATGTGAAGGTAGTAACAGCACACGCTTCATCCTGTTATTTTAAGGATCAAGTGTGGGGGGGTATTCCTTATACAGCACTTAGCACGTACATGGGATGTAGTCACTGCTCCGTAAATTTTACATGTTAAGTCAACAGCGAAGGGGAAGGGGGGAAAATAAAAGGATGTAATCTAAAACTTCAAAATAAAGGTCTCTCTGGCCTTCTGTCAACCTCTAGAAAACTGTGCTGGACTCTGCTTCTGCAGCACGGCGGCGACCGTGAGCACCAGGGAGGGCTGGGGCCTGCAGAGCCCGACGGCGTCCCTGTCAGATCAAAGGAGGGCCGGCCCAGGCTTGATGCTGTGAGCGGGGCCTAATTCAGCACAGACCTCCACGAAGTGGAAACCCAAGGATGGCTTGTCGGATGGTTCTTTAGGAACCTGAAAGCTCGATTCCTCAGGACAGTATTTCCCCGCCACCACCACGCCCGTGGCAGATAATGCGGTTTCTCATCTGGATGTATAAATCCACCACGAGCTTTCATTAAAAGCAGAGAGTCTTACCATAAAAGACCGGAAGTCGGTAAGGTCTTTCATGAATATAAGAAATGCCACCATGTGGCTCAGGTCAAAGGCCCTCACAACCTGCTTCTAGAACAGGCTAGGGAGTGATCTGAGGCCAAGTGCTGAGTGACTCGAGGGTGAAGGTGTAGCTCCCCTCACCACCTCTAGTCACTGCTTGTGCCTTCCTCACCTGCAGACGAAAGTTCCAGTCACAGCCATGCACGACTGACGTCCAGGGAACAAGGCTTCCAGTGGGGTGCTCGCTAATTTCTAATAAAATAAACGGTCATGTTGATCACTGCCTGTCACTTGGTCACAGGAGTGAGCACAGAATGCAGAGTCAGCCAGCTGAAGCCACGCAGGCCCCCTCGGCTGGGCCTGACAGGAACCTGATATGAACGGAGGATCTCTACAACCGGAGAAGTGATTAGGAACTGGCCCAGCGGGCAGCGGGACTCAGTCCAGGCACAGTCACAGCAAGACACCCTCCAGTGCTCCAAAGCTTGGAATCCCCGTGTTCCCACCAGCCCGGGGAAACTGAAGGAACCCCCTACCTGAAAACTCACCAGTTAGTTGAGAGCTTCCCAACACAAAGAGAAAGCATCTTGGCTTTAGTTTGCCAGTTTTCTTTTCAAGAAAGAGGAACCCAACACGGGGTCTGGACCCACAATCCTGAGATCAAGACCTGAGTTGAGATCAAGAGTCGGATGCTTCACCGCCCGAGCCACCCACACATCCCAAGTTTGCCAACTCTCTTATACTTAGTTCGTAAGTCCCGTGACCAAAACGAATGGGAAGCACCAAAGGAAAGCTCAGAAAAGTAGAGGGGGCTGTTGTGCGAGCTGTCTCTGCTCTAATGTGAAGGCAGAAATCAATTCGCTCTCCCCTTCTAACCCTGGGATCCCAGGAGAACGACAGTGTTTGGATGGCCTACAAATGCTCAGCTTTCCGGCCGTGCCCCAGACGGGGAGCGCAGCCACCCCAGCCCTCCCAGTATTGTTCTTACCTCCCACCTCCTCCTACGTCAGGGGAGGGGGGCCGGGCACATGGTTCCAAGGTCACGCTCCTCACTTAAAGGATCGTGGGAATGCTTATGGAAACACTTGTTGCAGCTCTGCCAGCTGGAATCCCTGCTTCATGAGAGGCTTCTGGAAAGCACAGGAGGAAGGCAAGCGCGGGGAGGCAGATGTTATGTGTTATCATAAAAGAAACAACGATGATCAAACTGTCCACTCTAACCATGTGCCATTTGGTGTACCTCAATTATACCTCAATCAAGCTGGGAGAGGGAGAAAAAACAGAGAGCCAGCCACTCTTCTATCAACTCAAAAGGACCCTGCTGCCCGACAGCTTTGGGAAAGCAGGTTTTATTTTTTTATTTATTTTTTTTTTTTTCGGGAAAGCAGGTTTTAATGAGAAAATTCAATTAGGAAGTGAGCTTCAGGAAACCCAGAGCATGCCGAGGGAAGAGAGACGTTCCCAAGCATCTCAATGCCGAGTAGTGCACCAAGGACCCTGGAAAAGTGGCCACCGAAGCTTCCTACTGCCCTCCGGGGAGCTGAAGCTCAGAGAGGCACAGGGCTGTGCTCCCTTCACCAGCGAGACTCAGCGCAGGAAGCGGCGGCCCTGTAGGCCTGTCCAAGCTGGGATGTCAGCCCTCGAGCACACCGTGTTGTTCAAGAAGGGAGTAACAGGGTATCTGCCCGACTCCCCACAGAGGCTGACAGGCCCTCAGTGGCCTTCACGGTCATCAGCAGGAACGGCCCGGCCCCTCTCTTTCTCGTAGTTTCCCTTAGAACCTACCGCAGGCAGCTGGTCAAGGTTGGGACGTCCTCCGACTGGGGAAAACAGCCTAGCTGATTCTCACAGGAAAATTAAATGCAGACAGAGCAAGGGGGCAGGGGTAGAAACCCTTTCCAATCAGGGATGGAAAACGGAACGACTCAGCAGCCGGGATGCATGCTTGTAGGATGTAAAAATCGGCAGGTTCCGCCCAAGACTACCAAAGTCCAAAGAGAAGGGGAACATGGTGACACATCCCAGGTAAGAGAGTCCCCATGGGGGAAGAGGTCTCCTGGCCTCAGGCTAGCCCACTGGAGACAGGAAACCACAGATCTCCCCCCAAAACTATATATCCCCAGAACTCCCACATCAGAAAAGTGAGATAAAGCAAGAGACTGCCCCATTTTACAGGAAGAAAAGTTGTAAAACTAGGGGCGCCTGGGTGGCTCAGTCGGTTGAGTGCCTTCAGCTCAGGTCATGATCCCAGGGCCCTGGGATTGAGCCCCACATTGAACCCCCTGCTCAGTGGGGAGTCGGCCTTCCCCACTGCCCCCCACTCATGCTAATAAACAAAATCTTTTTTTTTTTTTTTAAAGGCATAAAACTAACTTTAGGCAACCTCCTTCCCGTACAGCACAACCATCCACATCTGTATGAATGTGGGAAAAGATGGCATCAAGTAGTAAAAGTCTTGGTGCTGAAGGTCTGTTGTTCTTCAAGCATCCAGAAGGTCAGAGTTCGAGTGAGCCCAGGGTGCCCCCTTCTCCTTCACAAAACCTCTCCGGCTCTGGGCTCCTTAGCCTCTGCCTGGTCATCACCAGAGGGGAGAATTCACCCTCCCAGAGCAGCCTGTTTTCACAAAGCAGCTCTTACACCCGCAACTTCCACCCACCTACTGGCCTGCTCACCACCCCCCAGATGCGCCAAAGATGCGCCAGGTGCGCCGGCCCTCGAGTGCCTGTGTCCCGGCCCACAGAGCAGTGTGCCCCGCCCAACGCTGCCAGTTCTGCATGTGACACAGCTCTGAACCCCCCCTGCACCCGGCGTCCCCCCAGAGTCTGCCCCACTGACTCAGGCCGTGCCTGCTACTCGCCACTCGCTGCAGTCTCCTCGGGTTAGACGCAGCACCGGGACTTGTTTTATTGTGGTGCTGTTTGTTGAGGGAGTCCAGGTCCCTTGTACTTGGGCAGTCTCCCTCCAGCTGCTGTCACATCCTGTGGCCAGACAGGAGAGAGCACAACAGGGTCGTGGGGGGGGGGGGGGGGGCGCTACTGTCAACTTTTCCCACAGTTGAAGTAAAAACCACATGTTACCAATGAGTCCAATAAACCACTTAGAAAGTACCTGGAGGTATAATCATCCTGGAAACACTTGAATAAAAGATACGTGTTAGAAACAGAGGCTGGGAAAGAGGACGTAAAAAACAAGTTGCTCTTTTATGTACATTGAGCATTTCTCCTGAAATCCAACCCTGGCAGCTCAGTCCTCCCTTCCTCGCAGTGAGAGGGTAAATTCCAAGCCAGCCTCAGGCCAGCTGTCCTGGGTGGCAGCCACTGGGCCAAGCTGCCACGCTGCTAGGAAAGGTCCACAGACACGCAAGGTGAGGGCCCCTCGGCAGAGTGATTCAGAAGTAGTGTCCCAACAGGTATTACTGCATCCAACTCGACTCTAGTTCATCCTTTAAGACAGGCTAGTATATTGGAAAGCCTGGGTGGCTCAGCAGTTTAGTGCCCGCCTTCCACCCAGGGCCTGATCCTGGAGATCCGGGATCAAGTCCCACGTCGGGTTCCCTGCATGGAGCCTGCTTCTCCCTCTGCCTGTCTCTCTCTCTCTCTCTCTCTCATGAATAAATAAATTTTTAAAATCTTAAAAAAAAAAAAAGACAGGCTAGTATATTAAAAACTACGCTTTCAAAGAACAGTTAATGAATTTAAAATACACAAAATATAAACAAGCAGGTTTGCAAACTCTTAAAAGACTGAAACGGTACTTTGCCATGCATTTTCTTGGTTTTGTGCAGCCTGCGTGTCCAAGCCAGAACCTGGGGTCTGTCCCCCACCCCCCGCATTCAGAGGGTAGGGACACATGGATGGCACACAGGCAGCCTGGGCCAACCAGGAGTTCATCTGCTTGAGGACTTTTCTTGGAAGTAGAGGGAGTGTGGGAGGTGTGCTCAGGAGCACTACATTTCCTCTAGGACTCGTTTTTTTCGCCCAGCCAGCCCGGGTAGAGGTAGGGTTCAAGGCAGACGCAGAAGGCTTTGAGGGCCCAGGGGAAGTGGGGTGCAGCATGTTCATTTAACTCCATTTGTTGGGCACCCGTCATGTGTAGAAAGAACGAGCCACCAACTGCCGGGTGGTGATGGGCATGCTCACCCCTCCTGCCCAACATACACACAGTGTGTCACCAACACACTAGGAACTAGAGCTCTCGAACTGCTCACTTCAGACCCTCCCCGGGCTCCAGAGTGTCAGAGGCAATGGGAATGCTGGGTGAGGGGCAGCTTGACAGGGGGCCCCAGAGCAGAAGGCAAAGGAGACGGCTGCCCCACGCTGCACAGGAGAAGCGAGCCGTGCACGGGGGCCCTCCTAAATCATCACGTGGGCTCTCCAGATGAGGCCTCACTAGCGCTTCATTATCTTTGTAAACTCTGTGCTTTCCAATTATAAGGAGCATGCATTATTTTTTCATCACAAAAAAAGCTAAAAGAGTTTTTAAACTTAAAAATAAGGTTTAAAACTGACAATTTAAAAAAAAAAAAAAAAGCCAGCAATCACTCACTCTTTGTTCAGACTTCAGTACAGAGTGTAGGAAAATTTTGTTCTCAGAATGGTTGCCCAGATTGCTCATTAAACTTAAACCAGACGATCTGATTCGAACTAATTTAAGCTAGGGGAGGGTGGAGTGGGTGGGCATGGAGGATACAAGATTGGCCATGGCGACAGGTAAACGGAGGTTCGTTATATTATATGCTTGAAATTTTCCATAATAAAAAAGTTTTTTGCTTTTTGTTTTATACAAATTGAAATCAGGCGACACCCCAGTGCATTTGCCCCAGGTGCCAACGAAGCCAGGCTCTTACAGCCACCAAGGACTGTTTATCCGTCATTAGGCAGCTTTCTCCCACTTGCATTCAGGCCAGGGAAGTTCCCCGCTCCTCCAAGGAAGCCCTACAGGACACTTTGCAGCAGCCAGGCGCTTAAAGGACTGAAAAAACACAGGGTCTTCAAAAATCACCAGAACTCTTCAACTTGGTAAGCTCTGCTTTCGTTGGTTTCCTGCAAAGATGCCACCGGGCGCTCTAGAATCTCCAACTCTGGTTTGTTTTAGGAAAGTTCCATTGCTTCTGGCTTTACCTTGGCTCCTTCTACACATTACAAAAATACTGCTCCCTTGTGCGGCAGTAACTAAGTCGACACCAACTGCATGGAAGAAGTCTTCATTCAGGGCACAGAGGGGTAAATGTGTATATGGCTAGCAATGGTTTGGTTTCATGGCCTTCCTCCCCTCAAAAAAAAAAAAAAAAAAAGCGCCGACAATTATATAGTTCTCTACAACGAGTACGTCTTTTATAAAAGGATTTTAAAATATATATATATATGTTCTTTATTTTAAAATAAAACACCGTATAACAGAATCACATTGGAAGAGGTACATAAGGCTGCTCGGAGCAATTTCAGGTCCATGGCTCCCTTAAAAACTTTACAAGCCCAAATTCAAATAAGAACTCTGATGTGACTGAGTGCCTCCAACATACCCAGCACTTTGGCACCTTCATAAAGAGCAAACTGAGGTGCAGGGGCTGCAATAGGGGTGTCCCCTGTTAAGGAAGACACCAGTCTCTCTGGAACATTCAGGGTTCCACCCCTCGCAAGGCCAGAGATGCAATGATGAATGCTGTGCGCACACACACACCGCAGTGTGGACAGGACAGCTGGCGGGTTCACAGATCCCTCCCATCCCCAAACATCCTTCTGGATCACTGAAGGGCTTGTGCCACGCCTCTCCTGGGGTCCCTGTGTGCCCAGAGCTGCTGTTGCCATGCTGCCATCTCCCTACCCATCTCCCCACCCCTTGGCAACTCCGGTTTGACTATGACCAAAAATCTCTTTAGACTGAACCCTCTTAAAACAACTAAGACATTTTCTCACTCATACAAACAAACCTTTACTGAAAACTAAAGATGAACAAAAAGGGACTGTTTACAGAAAACCCTAGGTGCCTCAGCCCTGTTTAGATTATAAACACTAGATTTTGTTCAGATAAACTACATCCTGGCTCCCAAGGGCACTGCCTTCCTTCCTCAGAGGCCCCAGTTTGGCTTTTCCATTCACTTCCCTGCCACTGTCCACCTTGCACCTCAAGCTGCCATAAAGGGCCATCTTTTAGAAATCTAAACCCCATCCCTGGAGCCAAATAAATAATTTCAAGGAGTAGGTGAAGCTCAGAGAAGAAATTTAGAAAGCAATTTTGCAAAATCAGCTGCCAACTGGGAGAAAAATAATTTTTTTCAGGTGAGGACGTCCCTGACCCAGGGATTTTGCAAAGGTCAGACACCAAGCTTTTAACACATTCATTCATTCCACATTATTTACAGTAGCAAAAAGTAAAACCGACCTTAGAGCTCAGTGTACTTAAATTATGGTGAATCATAAAATGAACCACTACACAATCATCAAGAAGTTTGTAACGGTGTTTTCAGTTAGGTGAGAAAAGGGCTTCTGTAATGCCAGTACAGGCAGCAGGATGCAAAGTTTAAAATATGAGAGTTATATTTTAAAAATACGCTCAGAGAAGAATGGGGGGGGGGAACCCCCACACCAAAGTAAAAGCAGTTTTATCCGGGGCGGGGGGCGATTCTCAGGACTATTAGTTTTTCATCCTCAGTATACTATTTTGTATTTTCCACAAATGAAATATGTGCCTTTTGCCCTTTTCTCCTTTTCTTCTGACTGTGAATGTGGTACAGGCTCTCTGTAAAAAATTCAATCATCACAGAAAGCGCAAAGCCCCCCTATAATCCCACCACCCAGAGGACATCACTCCCCAAAGGTAACTAGCACATGATTAACACAAGCAAGACTGCAAGAATCTAGTAATTTCTTCAGAAAACAATCCACAGGATTCCATATATACAAAACATCCAGAAAGAAGGAAAGATGAGTGGTTTGCCTGAGGCAGGAGTGGGGACGGGGAGCGACCGCAAATGGGTGCAAGGGATCTTTCTGGGGGCGCTGGAAATGTTAAATTGGATTGTGGTGATGGCTCTGCAACTCTGTAAATTTACTACAAAATGTACAAAATTGAGTTGTACGCTCAAAACCAGGGAGATTTAGGATATGTAAATTATACCTTGGTAAAGCAGTTGCAAAACCCCAAAGATACCAGCAGCAGAACTAGAGCCTTGGCCCCGCGCTGGCCCGCCTCTGCTGGGTGGGGGTGCACCCTGCTTCTCTCAAGAGCACTTGCCAAGACCACAAGGAAGAGGCAGAGGAAGCTGGCGGCTTCTCAGGAATCACTGGACAAACCTCCTGCACACAGAAGCTCATCAGATAATGTGTGAGAGTGAAGAGTTGCGGGGGCCAGAGGTCAGCTCCACTGCGCACGGGGCACAGCCATTCATGAGGCTTGCCCTTAATGACAAGTGGCGGTGGACACGGAGCACTGGCCCAAGGGCCCAAATACCACACAAGGTTCAGGATGTGCTGCGTGCACGAAAACTGAGAACACTGCTCTCATCCAACAGAAACTCTAAAGCTGCCACGACAAGATGTTACTCCCTGGAAGTACTCAAAGGTGAATACAAATGGGCCAAAGTGAAAATGAGCAACAGGCCAGTGAGCCATGTGGAAGAGAAGGTGAGCGGAGAATCACGCATTACATAAAAGGCACCATGACTACAGAAGAGAAAACCAATCTGGGCGCCAGAAAGGCCAGAAAATGGGTAGGATTCCCTTAAAAAGCAACTGGGAATTATGTGTCAAAAACTTTCAAAGTGTTTGTACCCTTCTAAGAAAATCTACCCTAAAGAAATCAAAGATGTCCACTGATAGGTTACAAAAAGCTAGAAATAACCTCCCCAAACAACAGGAAAATGATCAGTCTGTAACCATTACAATGTTGCAGAGAAAGTCCTTTAAAACATGAGAAAATGATCTATATTATGTTAAATTAGCACAGTTGGATATAAATATTTAATCTCAACTAAGGAAAAAAAAAGCCAAAATCCTGGAGAGAAACAACATGAAAATGGTAGTAGTGTTTTGCCCTGTGTGGGGAAATTGACTCTTTCTTTTTTACCTGTTTTTCTGAAATTTCCAAAATTTTTATTGAAGTATTCCTCGGGGATCCCAGGGTGGCTCAGTGGTTTAGCACCTGCCTTTGGCCCAGAGCGTGATCCTGAAGTCCTGGGATTGAGTCCCGCATCGGGCTCCCTGCATGGAGCCTGCTTCTCCCTCTGCCTGTGTCTCTGCCCCAACCCCTGTGTCTCTCATGAATAAATAAATAAAATCTTAAAAAAAAAAAGTATTCCTCAATCTCTAAAATACCCACAATCCATCTGCCAAGTGGATTTTGTTAACTTTACCCTCTAGGGTTTGTATTTGTGTAGAAACTAGGTTTTATTTTCCAGACATAAAATTCTAATGGTGAATCTGCTTTCTGGAATCACAACCCCATGCACTAAAAAATGACAACTGCCACACTCCAGATCACAGTGGGCCCCCCAGGAGGCGTGTGCCACCTATCCCAGCCCTCACTGGGAGCACATAAAACTTCTGTCACTCTTTTGGAATAAGGATTTTGTCGTTATTGCTGCTCTGTTTTCAAGTGGGAGAGAAAAAAATACAATGACCCATCAGGTGGAACCAGGCCTCGTCCTTGGGGGACCCCTGTACCACCTGGAAGGAAGCTGGAGCCACAAGCCCTTCGTGCCTTCCCAAGAGTGTTCTGCAGACACAGCAGTCCAGTTACAGGATTCCAGGTGGCAGGTTCCCCAAGAGACGTGCCTCCAGGATGTCACCCCAAGGTCAGGTGCAGAGCAGTCCGGAGTGCAGCCGAGAACTGGCGGGACAGGGCACAGTTCAGAGCCCCGAGGGGCTCACAGGCCCTCCGCTCCTCTGCGTGGCGGCTTCAACCAGAATGCTGTGCCACGGGAGCAAGGTGCAATTCACCGTAGTTACACCACAAAGTTCATCTTACGTTTAAGAATTGGAACAGGTGTGACGTTAGCGCCCTAATTAGGGCACTCTCACTTGCATATCCCAGGAGGTGGGGACGGAGCTAACAGGCAGCTCCGGGGGCACACGAGGGCCTCCCCTGGTGTGGGTGGGCTTTCCTTTCGGAGAGTTAATAGGCAGCCAACATGGGAAGCCAATAATCGATCTCCAAGTAATCAAACCTAAGACTGCGGCTGCAGAGCCTGTGGTTTCAGCAGCAAGCCGTGCTGCTGGCGAGGAAAGGCACGCTGGGGAGGCTCCTGAGGAGAAAGTAAACATCCAGAACACCCTTCTCTCTCGGCTCTTTCTATCTCTGAGAGGATTTTTCCTTTCGAGGCAGAACTCTTACTCCTAGCTGTAAATCAGTCCGAACAGGCTTATTGCCTCTGCCTCTCCCTGCCTCCTCCCTCCTCCCCTCCCGCCAGGGTATCTAATTAATATTTTTCTACTCTTTCTGCCCCCAAATACGAGTGTTTAGACACTGAAATGAACGCATCACTTTCCACTCCGGCAACCTCCTTAATCCATAGAGGTAAAAACCTCCTCCTCTTTTCCTCTCGGAATCACGAATCAAATCCTGGTGGCAACTGGGACAACTCAGACCAAAGGCAGATGCAAAGTGCTTCGCTATCTCCTGCTATCTCCTACCTTCCATAAATGCTTTTCTCCTTCACTCAACTGCAAATACTTCATGCGCATGAGAAGCGGCCTGGGGAGCAGACCCACTTTATTCCCCGGTCTGCAGCAGGTTGTCACTGAGCCAACACATTTCCTGGGGGGCTGTTTTCACGTCTCTCGGTCTAATCACTGGCCTTGCTCACATCCAAAACCATGTGCCATATGGAGTCCATTAACTTTGCTATTTACTTTCCCTGCCGCCTCCCTTCAGCCTGACAGTTACAGTTTCCACCCCAATGGCCACTTAGCCACCTGTTGCTCCTCTTCTTCCGTCTGATCTGACATGCGTGTCACCTCTGTAGGTTCTGGGTCACATCTTCCAGGCTGGCCGTGGCCCGGGACAGGGGAGAACCTTGCACCCTGGACCCATCTGGGCGCGGGAGAGACACCCGGGTTACAAACAATCCCCTGCAGGCTGCGGAGGCCAGGGATGGGCGGAGAGGACAGGACAGGACACTCGGACTCTGCTCCAGGCCGCCCCGGGGGGGCCCCCTCCTCACTTCCCCCATCTGGCTTCCATCTGACCCGAGCAGCTGGCCAGGTGGTTTTCATTTGCGGATGAAACCCCAGCAGCTCCACCGCCACACACCTCCTGACCCTGGAGTCGATGTGCGGCCGACGGGCACAAAGTCTGCTTGTGTATCACGGAGCGGGACTGAAAGGCCACACTTTCCAAGGCCGGAACCGGGGGTAAGAGAGCAAAGTGGGGGTCTTGAGGCTTGGAGATTCTGACAACAGCCAAGAAAAAGAAATGCCCTGGTCTGACAAGATGTGAATCAAATCTGGCACTGGAGCTGAGGAAGCAGGGAGGGGAGTCTTCGGTGCTCCGCATCTGGTCTCAGACTGGAGACACCGGGACATCGGGCCTCGTTCCTAAGCTCTTCACTAGCACGATCAGGGTAACAAAGGCAGTGGCAGATCTTCAAGGCAAATTATGCTAGGTCTACGTAGTGTGGGTTACAAAACAGCTAAAATCAGATTTATAAAGGCAATATAGCGCTACACAAAAAATGGTGATTATGATTTTAACCACAGTTTTACTGACAAAGGATTTCTGTGTGCCAGACACCGTTCCAAGCGCTTAGAGGTAATTCATTCGATCCTCATAATGGGCCTATAAAATAGCTTCCACTATTAATCCTATTTCTTAGACGAGAGGACTGAGGTACAGAGAAGCTACAGAACTCGTCGAGGGTCACAAAGCTAGCAAATGGCAGAGCTGGAATCTGAACCCAGCCTGGCTCCAGAAGCCAGGTTTTTAACTGCCACCCAGAACAGAAGAGAAACACAACGGTACCTATTTATATATACACCAGAACATTAAATAACAGTCATAAAAGGCCAGAGGGAAATACTCCAAAACAACAAATATTTTGTCTAAGTAGTGGGATTAAAGTGATTTTTATTTTTATACTTTGCTCTTTTTTCTAAATTTCTACAATTTATTACTAAATCAGGAGAAAACCATGACTATTATCATTTTTGAGTCCTTAAAGAAAAAAATCATTCTGTGTGCTAACACTCAGGGATCGCCAGTAATCAGTCCTCAGCAGTTCTCATGAAACTTTCATGCAAGTTACTTAAATCCTACCTCCACGTGTGAAGTTTCTTCCATCTGTGAAATGGGAATATCATTACCTAACCTCAGAGACTCCTCAAGATGAAATGAGAGCAAGGTAGATCTCTAGGCACAGGACCGGCATCGAAATCATCACACCCTTTCCAGGAGGCCCAAATACTATTCCCCACAGCAGCCACCACTTTTCAATGCTCACTCCACTAGGCACATTAACATGTACTGAGTCAACTGCTTCTAACTCCTTGGTAGGTGAAAGGAAGAAAATGAGGTTCAGGAGCTCACCCCGAGCCACCGTGCCTGGAAGAGGGCAACCCAAGATTGGAACCACATTTACCCAACTCCAGGGCCCTCACTCTTTCCACAATCCCCACTTCCTTTTCAGATCAAGTTCCAGGTGAAGACAGACAGGGTATCACCATGTTCCTCTTTCTCGGCAGCTCCCTTTCAACTATTTCAGCCTCCTTAAAGGTCCAGGGAGAAGGGAGCATGCCTCACATTGAAATGATTACAAGGTAGTTCTCGGTATCTTTGTTCACACTCGAAACCTGATCCACCTGGTTCAATTATCCCCTCAGCTGTCCCTAACTCGGTCCAAGTTCATAGACAGATTGATGCTGACAGTCTTGGGAGCAAACCTCCGCTCTCTCCTCCTGCAGCCATACCTAGGAGCAATCTACTTTTTGGAATTGACTTCAGAAGGCTGTGGTTGCCATTTTGGCATATTAGATTCTAGACAAGAGTGGTATGGTGGTTTTCAAACACATGCTCTGCCAGGGGATACTAGCCCCAGTTCTCCCAAATGGGCCAGAACTCAACTTCAGAGGGGTCAGGTGGGTGACAGCGATGACTTTGCTGCAGATTACAGTCTGGACCAGTGGAAGACAAGCATGCATTCACAAAATGAGGCTGGAGCCCTTCCGAAGAGGCCAACAGCAAGGCATCTCAAAGCAGGACCACGTCTGACTCACCAGCAGGGGTGGGCCCTGCTTTGGGAATCCAAACACATGAGCATTCTAGGCCTTTCTGACCTCCAAACAGACTTCCTGCCAGGGTTAATCACACAAACAAGGATTGTTTGTTTTTTTTTTTTTTTTAAGATTTTATTTATTCATGAGAGACAGAGAGAGAGAGAGGCAGAGACACAGGCAGAGGGAGAAGCAGGCTCCACGCGGGACTCGGGTCTCCAGGATCACACCCTGGGCTGATCATTACCCAACCTCAAAGAAAGTTTCTTCTGTGAAATGGGAATATCATTACCCAACCTCAGATTCTTTAGCCTGCAAGCGGCACTAAACCGCTAAGCCACCAGGGCTGCCCGGAACTCTTATTTTTAAAAACTTTTTAAAAGTTCATTATATAGTCCTTTAAGTGTGAATCTGATCTACACAAAGTCCATTTTACCTACTATACATGTCAGGGGCATCTCTACAGCCTCAGAGCAGAGGCCGCCTGGACTGGGTGCATTGTGAAGCAGGAGGAAGATCACTTGGAGATGAGCGAGGTTCAACTCGGTTGTTTCATAAACAAGAAAAGAGAGTCCAGAAAAAGACAAGCTGGCACAAGAACCCTTGGAAGCAAACACCCTTAAAAACTATCCTTTGGGGGATCCCTGGGTGGCGCAGCGGTTTGGCGCCTGCCTTTGGCCCAGGGCGTTATCCCGGAGACCCGGGATCGAATCCCACATCGGGCTCCCAGTGCATGGAGCCTGCTTCTCCCTCTGCCTGTGTCTCTGCCTCTCTCTCTCTCTGCGACTATCATAAATAAATAAAAATTTAAAAAAAATATTAAAAAAAAAAACCTATCCTTTGATACTTCTGCAATGTCGACTGATAGTGAGGCCTGTGTTGGAAAATCTCATACTTCTGAAGGATAAAGGGGCAAGGGAAGAGAAGTATCTCGAATGCAGACAACTCACCACGTTTGTTTTGGAAAAGACCAGTCAAGAGTCCACAAGAGGTTATGAAAAACCCTGGTGACCCCAACTCTAATGTTTATCTTTGGATAATAGAAAGGGATGTTTATTATTTGTAAGAATTCTCTTTGCTATTACAAGACTCATTCCTGCATGCCAGGACTGCTCTCATCTGGAGCCAAGGGGACACTGCTGAATCATCAGGTTTGCAAAAATCATCCCTGCTCAGTGCGTGTCACCGTGCAGGGCAGGCTGACAGGCACCCGTCAGCTCTGCGCGTGGACTGTTACTGTTCCTTTCATGATTATTACCAGAGGTTCCTGTTTCACTTTCAGGCCTTAACAACGCTTCAGTCCGAGAACGCCTCAACCTTGGCAGCGGAGTGGTTCGGAAATGCCCACCGAGTCAGCACCGAGTTCCCCAGGACAAGCCCGCAGGAGATCCGGCGCCGGATCATGGCCCAGGGGGCCCGGCAGGCGCAGAAACAACGGGAAGGAAAAGCGTGGGTGGGAGGGAGGGCGCACCGCCACAGGCGATCGAGAAGCCTTTAAGGACGCCAGGGGACAAAACATGACAGCTTTGTTTCCTACCCCCAACTAACACGTGGCGGAAGGACGGAGAGGACTAACGCTGGATAAGGAACCTCACGTGTATGCAGCACAGAGGAGCCTGCGAGGCGCCTCCACCTGGGCCAGCAGCCCCTCCGGCGAAGCGGCAAGGCAGGTGCCACCCCCCACCTACACAAGACCAAGCGGCCGCAGCTCCCCAGTGACAAGGCTGGGACCGGAGGTGAGAAGCCTTCTGCACACGACAGTCTGGGCAGAGGGGCAAAGGACGCATCCCTCAACCAGCCAGTTACTCCTGCCTCCACTGCTCTGAACAACTCTAAAGTACGAGGCCTCTACATACCCGAAACCTCAGAGATTGCCCGCACCAAAGCCTATCCGTTATGCAAACAGCGAACATTTACTGAGCATCTACTATACGCCAGTCATACGGCTACGAAGCATTTAGTACGAGTATGATCATTACTCCTCTCCATCCCCAGTGCCAACCCTCCCCCTCTTGCCCACGGCACGTCTCCCCTGGCCTGGCACGTCTCCCCTGGCCTACCACAGTGGTCTCCTGACCGACCCACACCCACCCCAGCACCCTTCCCCCTTCTCCACACCTGCGGCAGAGCAAACCTGAAGACTCAAACTTGATCAGCCCCATGGTCTACGCCCTTCGAAGCCTCCTGGGAAACCACCCCCACCCCACCACCCCCAAACGGTGACTAGGAGGAGCGTCCTGCCCATCTCTCCATTCTCGTTTCCCATCCGACTCCCTGCCACCACTGTCTTCCTTCCACCCCCCTATGCTCACTAAGCTCCTTCCTGCCACGGGGCTTCGCACACTGTGGTTCCTTCTGGCCGGGCTGCTATTCCCTCAGCTCAAGTCTACCCCTCCTGCAGCCTTGTGGCAGCATGCCTCCCTCTGGGCGCAGTGACTACCTGGTTGGAGGTGGTCTGGAGGCTCCAGGGGGGCAAGGGCAACTTGAGGGTGTCCTTCTTCGTCACCTTCGTACTGCCCAGATCTGACACCGTGTCTGACCCACAGTCAGTGAATAAATAAATATCTGCTTGAGCACCAAGAAGAGAAAAGGTTGCGAGCTGACTCCCAGTCCCTAGCGAGCCATGTGAATGCAGCCAGGATGGTGAGAGGCTGCAGGGAGGTGTGGGAAGAGCAGTGGACGTGGAGTCAACACGTCCTGATGGGGTGAGGCCTGGTGATGACCAGCCCTGGGGCGAGCAACACCCAGCCGCCGGCAAACTCCAGGTGCCTCCAGGTTGGCGTCAATGTCAACCTAGCCATCCTGTGACCCTGACCCAAGCCCAATTCTGCCCATATCCACTGTACCACCGTCTCTCTCACTGAGCATCCCACTGTCCTCACCCTGCTTCTACCCTTGCCTCTCACAATCCTTCATTTGTGCAGCAGCTGAAATAACCTTTTTTTTTTTTTTTTTAAGATTTTATTTATTTATTAGAGAGAGACAGACAGACAGGCAGAGGGAGAAGCAGGCTCCATGCAGGGAGCCCAACGTGGGACTCGATCCCGGGTCTCCAGGATCACACCCTGGGTTGAAGGGAGGCGCCTAAACCGCTGAGCCACCAAGGCTGCCCACCTTTTTAAAAAATAAATAAATAAATAAGATCACAGTATTCTCCTGCTTAAAACCCTAACTCCTTGTTACCATCACAATAGAACCTGATGCACAAGGCCCCGTGTCATCAGGGCCCTGATGACCTGACCTGGCTCAACTCAGCAGCAGACCCTGTCTTACATTCCTCCACCTTGATGCCCCTACACAGGCTGTCCCCATCAGGTCCCCTGGGGCTGGCTCCCTCTTGGCACTGTCGCTTTGCCTGGAGGGCCCCACAGGAGGGGGCCCCGCCGTCCCTGCCTGCCCACCACCTGTTTCTTATCACAGGAAAGGCTTGTGTTTATGATCTCCCTCATCCCAACAAAGCAAGGATTTTCTGTTGTTCACTACTTGGGTGAATATCTGCTGAATCAATGCCTCTGACAGTGCTAATACAAACAATTACTGTACCCTTCTGGGCACCAGAGCAAGAAGCATGTGAGATGCATTAATTCATCCTCCAAACAACTACCCCATTCCCATTCTAGAGGAGGAAAGTGAGGAACAGACATGACATGTGGGATTCAAACCCAGGCAACCAGCTCCAGCATCTACACTAGTGACCATGACCCCATGTGAGCTGCTTCTCGTCACACTGGATTGCAGACTCATCTCCCACGGGGCTGGCGCTCTCACAGGAGGTCCTAGATGAAAGCTTAGAAATAAATGAAGGGGGCAGCCCCGGTGGCTCAGCGGTTTAGCGCCTGCCTTCAGCCCAGGGCCTGATCCTGGAAACCCGGGATCAAGTCCCACGTCGGGCTCCCTGCCTGCTTCTCCTTCTGCCTGTGTCTCTGCCTCTCTCTCTCTCCCTCCCTCTCTCTCTGTCTCTCATGAATAAATAAATAAAATACTTTTTTTAAAAAAAGAAACAAAGAAATGAAGGAAAATAGAGCTACCCTACGACCCAGCAATTACATTACTGGGTATTTACCCCAAGGGTACAGATGTAGTGAAATGATGGGACACCTGCACCCCAGTATTCATAGCAGCAATGTCCACAATAGCCAAACTGTGAACACACCTGAGATGTCCTTCAACAGATGAATGGATCAAGATAATGGCAATACACACACACACACACACACATATATTCAATGGAATATTACTCAGCCATCAGAAAGGATGAATTTCCATCAAGGTGGATGGAACTGGAGGGTATTGTGCTGAGTGAAGTAAGTCAATTGGAGAAAGGCAATTATATGGTTTCACTCATATGTGGAATATAAGAAGTAATGAAAGGGACCATAAGGGAAAGGAGGGAAACTCAATGGGAAGAATTAGAGAGGAAGACAAACCACGAGAGTCCTAATTCTGGGAACCAAACAAAGGGCTGCAGAAGGGGAGTAGGTGGAGGGACAGGGTGATGGGCACTCAGGAGGGTGCATGATGAGATGAACAGTGGGTGTTATACTATACGTTGGCAAATTGAATTTAAATAAATAAATAAATATATATATTTGTGTGTGTGTGTTATGAACACTTTATGTTAAAGTATGAACAGATACCATATCTACAAAATTTAAGTTTCTATTCCAATAAACACTGTTTTGTTAAAGCTAGAGAGATACGGAATGTCATGACCTGCACACCAGCCTGCGAGACTCTCGTGTTTATACGGGGCAATCATAGACATGGATTTCCTGGTCATCACCCATGGACATAATCTTTGAGCGATTTCCATTGTATTTTACTCCCCACACCTGATCCTGGTGATCGAAGAAGGTGTGAACACAGGTTCTTGTTCCAACATCCCAAACTTTCACACTTTTATCAGATGAACTGGACACAATGTGAGTGTCGTCAGGACAAAACACAACATTCAACACCCATGATGCATGGCCACTCAGTGTGCCAGCCAAATTGGCATGTTGTACATCAAAGACCTTGATGTAGCCATCATCTGATGCAGGGACCAGGAGCTGAGAACCTGGGGAGAATGTCAGGGAACAGATAGGCATAGCACGGCCTTCCAGGGTGTGCAGAAGTCTTCCAGTTGCAATATCAAAAATATTGATGATCCCATCTATGGCTCCACTGGCCAGATACTTCCCATCACGGCTATATGCAATACTAACAATGAATTTTCCTCTCGTGTCCAGAGAATATTCCTTTTTCCCACTTTCCACACCAAAAATGTTCACTTTACCCACATGAGTTCCTGTGGCCAGATACTGGGAATCAGGAGAAAAGGCCAAAGTCCAGGCATCCACTGCATCTTTAGATTTTATCTGTTTGCCGTTATCCAAGTCCAGGGACGAATATGAGCGTCAAGAGAACTGGACACAGCGATGGGCAGCGTGTGGCTGATGTCCACAGACACCCTGCCCAGTTGATGTCCCTCTAGACTCCACTGTAGGTTCAGCCTCTCATCACACCACTTCCAGACCTTCACCAGGTCATCCAGGGACCCCATAACCACCGTCTCAGAGTTTTCTTTCTTGTTTGTCCCCCAGGCAACTGACCAAATGGCATCATCACGGGCTTGTTCTTGTTTGAAGAGAATACTGTACTGGTTGATCATTTCCTCAACCAAGGAGGAAGGCTACAGGCCAGACAGTTCGCCGCCCTGCCGGCTGCACAGCCGCCACACTTGTTGTCTAAATAAATATATTTTTTAAAAAAGAAAGAAATGAAGGAATCCGAGAAACCTTGGAGAGGAAAGCCATACAAAAGACAGCATGCTTACAACTCACACGAGCACTAGGGGATGAGGCACCCCTCAGGTGGGACGAGGAATGAGGCACTGGCCACATGAGACAGACCCCAGAGAGCAAGTCAGTTCTATAATGTCTCCTGTAATAGCTACACCCTGGTCTTTAGAAACTCTCTTCCACAAAATATCACACAAATGACTTTTGGAGAAGGTTTCCTACTGCTTTTATTTTGGAAAGTTATCTAAGATTACTAAGAACTACTATTAGTCGTTCTGTCTACCTTACACATTTATGTCCAATCTCTATCCTGGTGAACTTGTGGACACACATTCATCCCAAGCGAGCAGGGAAGCTCAGTGATTTGCCCACACAGCAGTGGGTCGGGGGATCCAGGCGCAAACCTGCCCTCTTTACCACAACACCAAAGCCTTCAATAACATGTGTCAGGAAACGGTCCCAATTTTCTCCAACAGACTTCAAATGATGGTTCAAGTAGTGGAGCGTAGAGACTGCAAGGCAGAGGCAGACCATTTCTGGTGAAGCACTTCTGCTAAGCGGATGGTTTAAAAGGCCCCACCATAGCCTAAAGCTGTGAAACTGCAGCCGTCAGCAGGAGCTGGCCCGAAAAGATAAAGCCCTGGTACAGGAAGGAGGGGCTGAGGGGCTGTGTGCACACTGTGAATTCACGGAACCAGCCTGCAAAGAGGAAGCTGAACTGCACACCAAGCAGCCAGGAAGCCCGGGGCCCGTGGGGCCACCCACTCGAGCCTCCCGAGCTGGTTATGGGCGGCTCCGAGGGACGGAGTGGCAGATGGAGGCGACCAACACCTCCTGAGGGGCAAGCAGGCAGGGCTACCCAGGCGGAGAGGAAACAGGTGCCATCTGAGAAATGGCGAAGGCCAAAGCTGGGCTGAGTCCCTGCTAAGGGGAGGGGAGCGTGGCCAAAGCACCCACTACCAGCCAGCAAACACCCATGAGGATGCCTGGGGCTCCCAGGGGCTCATGGATCTGAGACTTTGATGATAGTCTGCTTCCATTTCTATGATCTAACTCAACAAGCAAGCTTTATTCTCTGAAAGGGGCCAATTTCAAAGGCCCTCTACATGCCAGCTGATGGGTGTCCCCAAGCAGGTAATGGGAGTCCAGACAGGCAGGAACCCCTCACTGATCCCCAATGGCCATGTGACTGCTATTTTTCAACATACTACATCGGCAGTTTACTACCAGTAGCACACCCACACCCTGGCCAGGTCACTCCCATCATCCACTTGCCACAGCTGACCTTTGGATTTGTGATCCTGTTCTGTAAAAGTTGCCGAGGAGCTAGAGGGAGAGAAGAGAACAGCCCCAATGCCCACATGTGCCACTCATCTTAAAGCCTTCCAAAAGGGCAGGCTGACTCCAAGGTCCACGGACACGGTCACGTCCCACATAACACGGTACCGGACTCTTTCTCTCCGAGCCATGGAGAGAGCACAGTCTCAGGGCAGACTGTTTTCAGAAGAAAAATAAAGATCCATTTCCTGTATTTTATAGGTTCTTAAATGCAGGCGCATAACTTTAAGAGCAACCAAATAATATGCTCCCATGGTAAATGGAACGAGCTGGAGTGAGAAGAGCTTTGAGAAATAAACAAAAGAAATGCAAAAATAATCTTTGAATACTAATAAAACCTCTCGGAGGAGGGTCAGCTGCGAATCCAAGGCAGGATCAGCTATTCCGCAAGAAGCTAACAACACACGCACACATGCAATAGATAGATCTCGGTTTCATACTGAGGCTATCATACGGGCACATCTTTCCAGCAACGCCAGCCTCAGGATCCCAGTCCAGTTCTCTTAAATGCAGGTGCCCTTCAAGGGAACTGTGGCTAAACTGCCTCGTCTTGGATGGAATGCAGACCCACCATGCCGACTAGGACTGCACTGTACAGAAAGGCTACTCCAGCTTACGGGCCTGGCCAAGTATCAGCCCAACAAAGCACATGACATCCTTAGAGCATCTCACACCATCTCACTTGGGCTGCCCCCACGGGCCACCGGAGGAGGGGGAAGGAGCAGACTACCACCACACAAAACTGCTCAGACCACAGGAACCTAAAACACAACACAAACCACCAATGTTTCAAAGGGACAAGGAATGGGGGTGCTTATTCTCAGACACAGCTTGCACAAGGGACACTACTGCACAGGTCGCTCCTGCTCCTCCACGTCACAGGAGGGTCAAGGGGCCTGGCTGGGGTCATGACACTCACCTTAACTGGGCTCAGGAGGATTTTCATCCAGGAAATGGAACAATGACCAGCATTCCAGACTATTACTTGGAGATTAGCTCGGTGGTATGGGGAGGGAAGATGAGAGGTTTAAAGGGTTCCATTTAACCTCAGAAAGGGAGGAAGTTCCAGCAGAAAAGCTGTCACTCTATCCAAGTCTCATTGGAGCTAAAGCACAGCAGGAAAATCAGGCAAACCAAAGGGGAATTGGAGCCCTTCACCAAAGGAGGGGCCTAGGGATTAATGGACTCTTTAATTTTCGAATTTCCTGAGGTTTCCGGCTAATTAGGCCCCTTAACCATACTGTAATGTGATCAAATTTCAGCTGAGTTCACAGAACAGCTGAAGGTGGAAGATGCCACTGAAGTCACCATTGGGCCCCAGGGACTGCAGACAAGGCCCACAGTGCTGGCTTCCAGCTTGATCCGCACTAATTAGGCACCTCTAATTCCCCCAACAATGGCTCAGGGGCCGGCTCGGAGGGCACCGCGTAATCCACTGTGTACACTCGGGGAGCTCTGGCCTGACACGGCTACCACCGGTAATATACAACTTACCGGTGTGTACGAGCACATCGACACACACGACTCCTGGGTGGGGAGAGGGGACACTGAGTGCACGCCCAGCCAGCACGTGTGTGAGCAAACACAGTCAACCCCACTAACCAACAAACAGAAAATGAGGTCCTGTTCGTTGCTTATGAAATCAGAAATTTAGGGGGAAAACACCCAAGGCCAGCAAGGAAGGAACACACGGACCCTCATGCCGTTGGCGGCGTTATGACTTGGCCTGACCCCCTGGCAAGGCAGTCTGGCAGTATCTAACCAAGGCTGTGAAAGTGTTCCCACGCAGACACATTAATAGCACCCCTGGGGGTCTATCCTACACGAGAGCCCAAATACAGGGAAAACCACATAAGGGATCCCACTCTAACACTGCTCAGAATGCAAAAAAGCCAGAAGCAGCCTCAAGACGGACAACGGGGAGGTTAGCGCCATCATGGATGGACAGCTAGGAAGACTTCTTGCTCTTGGGGGAGAAGTCTTAGGTCAAAGAAGTTATTATTAATGGACTTCACCTTTTATAGAAGTTTTAGGGTGGCAGCAAAACTGAGAAGGTGCAGATTTCCCACCCGACTCTTGCACAGCCTCCCCCATTACCAATGTTCCCCAGCAGGGTGGTGCAGTGGTTCTCAGTGATGAACCTGCACCGACATAGCCTCCATCACTATGGACCAAAGTCCATAGTTTTCCACCAGGTATCTGCCACAGAGTCCTTCCACTGCCCTATAAATACTCTGTGCTCCACCTGTCCCGGCCTTTCTTTTCCCCAACTCCTGACAACCACAGGTCTTCTCACTGTCTCTACAGTGTGCCTTTTCCAGAAGGTCCCCCAGTTGGAACCACACAGAACGTGACCCTTTCAGACTGGCTTCTTTTACTCAGTAACACGTGCATGTAGGGCTCCGTGTCCATTCATGGTTCGACAGCTTCCTTCTCTGCAGTGCTGAATACTGTTCCACTGGGATGGACCACTGTCTGTTCATCCACTCACCTGCTGAGGGACATCTTGGTGGTTCCAAGCTTTGGCACTTATGAATAAAGCTGCTCTGAACACCCCTGTGCAGGTTTCTGTGTGGACATGAGTTTTCAACTCTTTTGGGTAAATTCCAAGGAGCATGGTTGCCGGAATGCATATTTAGTTCTGTAAAGACCCACTAAACTCCTCCAAAGGGCCTGTTCCATTTCCACTCCCAGCAGCAACGAACACAGGTTCCTGCTGCTCCATGTCCTCGCCAGCATTTGGTGTTGTCCATGTTCCAGATTTGGGCCGTTCTAACAGATGGGGGGAGGGGACGGCACACTGTCTGGTCATATTAATCTTTAAAAAAGGAAGATAAAAGACTACACGTGGCCTATGACCATCACTACTCAAAATCCACAGGCACAAGAGAAATGAAAGGACTTATTAAAAAAGGACAATTAGCAAGTAATTTTTCCATCTATGATCCAAACTTCTCACAATGAAGTTTTAAGAGACTGAACCCTATGAAACTGCCAGTAGCCAACCACTGTTGGCCCACAAAGATCGCAATTTCGTATGGTTCAGATTAACAGTTTTATAATTAAGTTTTAATAACTTCAGACATTCACAGCATCTGTCGTTGTCCTATGCCACCACTCCCTCTTAATGTAGAGAAACACCTCCACACATGTGGGAAAACAAGTTGATGGGTCTGAAAGCCTATGTGTACAGTGCTGTAATCCAAAAATGTGGAGATCCTTCCAAGAGGATCTCCACATGAAACAGCTAACAGAGAAAAGAGCCAATAAAGGTCAATTTCACCAAATTTAGGTCCAATTCTGAAAGACGCAGGCGGGCTCTCCAACTACCACTGTGTGGAGATGGCACTCGGGGAGTGGCACTTCTAAGCTATAAATCCAGAGAGCGAAAGCCTCCACTTGGTTAGAAAAAGCCAGGATGCAACCCATGCACAAGGGTGTGTGAGTGGGTATAGGGTGGGGGGACAGGGCTGCCCCTGTTGGGCTCCCCACTTATGCCCAGCCTTCCACAGGCCTCCATCTCTAACCAGGATCCCCATTTCACGCCAGAGTCACAGAGAACGTTTGCTCCCTTTTACTGGCCTCAGGACAAGACCAAGGCTGTTCAAGTAAAGGACCCTGATTCCTTGTGCCCAGAAAAAGGATCTGAAGGACAAGAAGACACACTGAAAAAGGCAGACTGAATGGCGGTCTGTAGAGGTGGAACAATTTAAAAAAAAAAATGTTTAAGCACACACAGAAAATCTCTAGACAAATATGTATCACTCCTAGCACTATCAGAGGGGTGGAATTAAGGGACAGTTTGTTTTCCAAGTTAATGGAGTATTACCTTTGTAGTGAGAAAAATAGGAAATTAAAGTGTTTTTAAAAAGAGAATGAGAGATTTGCTTTGATTTACTTCTTTTTTTAAAAAAAAAAGATTTTATTTATTTATTCATGATAGTCATCACAGAGAGAGACAGAGAGGCAGAGACACAGGCAGAGGGAGAAGCAGGCTCCATGCACCGGGAGCCCGACGTGGGACTCGATCCCGGGTCTCCAGGATCACGCCCTGGGCCAAAGGCAGGCGCCAAACTGCTACGCCACCCAGGGATCCCCTGATTTACTTCTTTTTGAAACATCCTACCACTCCTGGCTCAGCTTCCCAGCCCCTACTTCAGAGTTCCCACATGGAAGGATTTCTTTGTCTAACAAAGGGAAAAGGTGTTGGGAAAAAGAAACATCATGTACTGGAAGACTACCCCAGTCCCAGCACTATTCTAGGGGCTTCATCTACACCATCTGCCCCCTGGATTAAGCTGAAGAGTGTCCTGGCCATTCATTCATTCATTTTTTATTCATGAGAGACACACAGAGAGAGGCAGAGACACAGGCAGAGGGAGAAGCAGGCTCCCTGTGGGGAGCCCGATGTGGGACTAGATCCCAGGACCCCAGGATCACACCCTGAGCCAAAGGCAGATGCTCAACCACTGAGCCGCCCAGGTGCCCCATCCTGGCTCTTTAGACAGCAGGCAGTAAATGACTCTAGCTCAAGATGCTTGAGGAAAGCCAGCCATCTCTGAAGAAGGGCACCAGGAGCTGTATCAGTCGGGTATCTACTCTTCAAAACAACCCCATGCGGTAGTTTACTGAGTTCAGTGCTCCTATTTCAAGGATGAGTAGGAGAGCTCACCATCAATCAGAACGCAAGCTTCATGAAGGCAGAACTCTATTCACAGCCACGTCCTCCACACCCAGAACAGTGTGTTTCACAGGACAACCTCCAGAAGGACTGCTGGTGGACGTAGGAGTGACACCTCCCAGGCATGGAGAGACAGTGACCTGCACAAGGATGCCCAGCCAGGAAGCAGATGGGTAGTCAACTTTTCACTCCCAAACAGAAAGCCTTCCCATGGTTGTCTATTGCTTCATGGCACAGGGGGCAGGGGTGAGGGGTAGCAAGAGAATGTTGGAGGACCAAGCTCGGCCCCCAGCCCACTGCCATTCCCCAGAGATCCTGGCTGAAGCTGAGCTTCGCCTGACCTGCGCTGAGCATGGGCATCCCAATGGGAGCATGTTCAAAGCAAGCCTTTCACGGAAATGCGTGGAGGAGGACACAAGCTTGCCAGATGGGCTGGCCTCTGCTTATACCACCTGCTTACCCCACTCCTAAACCCTCATAGCCACTGACCCCTAACTTCAGCACTGCTATAGTCTCTCTTAAAAAAAAAAAAAATCTAATTGAAATTTTAAAGAGTTAAAAAATTTTTAATGTTTAAGAAAACAGATCTATTTTTAACATAGCCATTGCATAAATAAAGCTTTCACTAAAAATGAGCTTAGAACGAGGCAAATCTGAACGAGGTATCTGAACTCTACAGTCAACTGGCGACACAGCTACAGGTAAAGGACTTCACCAAGCCTCCACGTTCTCATCTAGGAGGCTAGGATAACAACACAGATTAGTCTCCTTGGTACAAAGATGAAATCATTCCATTGAAATGAGACAATGCATTTATTTAACGTCTCAAATACCACTCCCGGCACATGGCGCTGTTCAATAAATGAGTGCTATTTGCTATCAAAGATAAAATTTTAAAAAAATCTAGCCCATCTGGTCCAACAGCCTCGGTACAGATGGGGAAACTGAGCCCTAAGGAAGGTAACCTCTGATTACCCAGCATGGTGCCTTATCAACAGAGGGCGCCCGCAAAGGTGCTACACAAACAGTACACAGGACATGTAAGTAGTACTGTGCATGAAACAACATAATCACCCAATCTGCTCTTTAATCACTTAATGGCATTCCCTACAGCTATAATCTAGAATAGTTTAAGAGTATTTTTCAGTGGGAGTCAACCTTCACCCATACCTGCACAGCCCAATACTGTAGCCACTACACACCTGGTTATTTAATAAGTTCAGAAAAATTAAGTAAAATTTAAATATTCAGTTCCTCAATCACACTAGCCAGTGAAGTGCTCAAGAGCCACATGTGTCTGGTGGCTGCTGGACCACAGATAGAGAACACTTCCAGTATCACGGAAAGTTGCAGTGGACAGCACAGCTGTAGAAGACAGAAGACATCCTTAAGCGTATTTCCTATACAGTGCATCTGGTTTCCTAAATCCTACTGCCTGCTAACAGCGCTACCAGAAGATCAGGAAAAGATCCCATTAGCCTTCCTTTTTTTAATGCAAATTTGGATATTCTTAACAAGCCTAATCTCCCTCAAAAGTTACAATTTATTACTGGGGGAAGGAGGGTGTCAGGATCTAGAAGGCGATGAAGACCAGAGTCAGGTAAAAGTAAATAGGAGTTTAATTACATCTGTTCCGAGCAAACACCTAACTTATACCAGTGTCCTCCACCCACATCAGTAAACTGAACATGCTTCAAAATAGGTCAGTGGTCCATTCATCAAGGCTCACTTACACAGAAAGACCATAAAAGGCCCAGTAGTTTGCCTCTGCTAAACGCCCGTGTTCTACAACAGGATATGCTCAGTGCACAAGCTAATTTCTTTTACAATTTAATTCTAATGCCAAAATACGCATGTGACCTCATCTAAGCCCAGCACAGCCTCCCACTCGCCTCTTCCAATGGTCCAGGGAGCAAGCAGCTCTGCAACATGGAATAAAACCCAGAGGGTGATCCTCTCTGAACTCCTACCTCCATCACGTTCTCTGAAGTCCCTGCAGGCTGGCACCCCCTCCAGAAGCCAGGAAGGCCACTTGGCACCCTAGGTTCCTGGGATGTTAGGATATATGACCAAATTAAAGATTCATCTGGGGCTTCCATCGGGCAGTAAGGCCCTTTCAAAAAAAAAAAAAAAAAAAAAAAACCCACACCAGAGTGAAGCATTTTTATAATACCTCACTTTTTTTATTTTTTTTAAGACATTTTATTTATTTACTAATGAGAGACACACAGAGAGAGAGAGAGAGAGAGGCAAATACACAGGCAGAGGGAGAAGCAGGCTCTATGCAAGGAGCCCAACGTGGGACTCGATCCTGGGTCTCCAGGACCACGCCCCGGGCCAAAGGCGGCACTAAACCGCTGAGCCACCGGGGCTGCCCTACCTCACCCTTTTATATTTACAGAACGGGGGGGGGGGGGGGGGGGGGGGTGGACAGTAAAAAATTTACTTGTATTTATTTGTTAATGTCTTAAAAAATGAGCTAAGAAACATGTCTCCACATAAACTTACCCATGAAGATTTACAGCAGAATTATTTATAACAAAAACTTGAAAGCAACCCCAGATGTTCAAGAACTAGTAAATGGACAAACTGTGATATACCCATACCATAGAATCCTACACAGCAATAAGAAGGCACAAAATCTCAATATATGCATCAACGTGCATGGATCTCCCCCCCGCCCCCCCCCCAAAAAAAAAATCAAGCTAAATGAAAGAAGTCAAACACAAAAGACTATATACCGTGATTCCATTTCTATGAATTTACAGAAAGGAAAAAAACCAAAGTGACAAGACTTGGAAATATTACCAGCGTTGGACCATGGATTTGGGGAAGGAGAGGCAGGTTGGAGGAGATATGCCCATGAGGGCAAGGACAGAAGGGAGACAGTACTTTATGCAACAATTTTTATTTTATTTATTTTTTTATAAAGATTTATTCATGAGAGACAGAGACAGAGGCAGAGACACAGGCATAGGAAGAAACAGGCTCCATGCAGGGAGCCTGATCCAGGACCCAATCCCAGGACCCAGGGATCACACCCTGAGCCAAAGACAGACACCCAACCACTGAGCAGCACCCAGACGTCCCAACAATTTTTATTTTAATCTTGAGGTTATATCGCCCACTCCAAAGCTGAGTTACTCTTTCAAG
This sequence comes from Canis lupus dingo, assembly GCF_003254725.2. Taxonomy (NCBI): domain Eukaryota; kingdom Metazoa; phylum Chordata; class Mammalia; order Carnivora; family Canidae; genus Canis; species Canis lupus. The sequence goes on along the minus strand of NC_064244.1, from coordinate 77,740,398 downwards.
GTCGGACTCAGAGGAGAGCTCTGGGTCCTGGCTCAGCTGGGGTGGGGTGATCTGATGGATGTCCAGTTCCTGTCGGTGAGCTGTAGGCACAAAACCTTAAAAGGGTAGTGGACTGGCAAGTCTCTAGGGCCAACCAGAGTCCAATGCAGAAAATCATCATATCTTCTCAGCCCAGAGTCCGGCACTGCCCCTCCCACCCCTCCAGCTACTGTGTTACTAGCAAATCAGCAGTGACCATTTACTGAGCACTTACTATGTACCCAGGTGCTACTTACTACTCATCTGACACGTGCCACACGTTATTAATGATAATAACACCAGAGCCACCAACAGCATGCCTAGAGCCCTTACTGCATGCCAGGTACGACGGCAGGCGCATTACCTGTTTTATTTGGTGTACCCTCCAACAGACACTCTGACGGGGGATCAGCCCCAGGGTTAAATGACACCCAAAGCTATGTGTGCAGCTGAAAATGGAGGGGCAAGGACAGAAATTCAGGGGGCCTGGCTCCAGGAGCCGGGCTTTACATCTGTGTCCAACAACTACTCTGTTCCCGGACCTGACGTGACACTACCGCTGCACCGTCACACAACATGGTGCTCTGCCCTCCCAGCCTCCTCCACAGTGTGACAGGCCTGCCACGAGGGCCCTCCACTCCCACATTTAAGAAGGAGGCCTGGGTGGAAAGATTCATGATGCTGCCAGGCCCCAAGTCCTTATTCTTTGCACTAGACCAAGCAGCTTCTTTGGCTAATAAGCCACAAGGGCTGAAACCCAAATAAAAATAAGAAGCACGTGGGAAGACAAAATGTTCCTGAGCTGCAATATTTTTAAATCTCTATTTCTCTGAGTAAATGCATTACAGGTCCAGGTCAGAGTCCCGAGCTGCTAAGGGCTGGGAGACCACAGAGGTAGAGCCTGGGATCCTTGAGCCTGGAGGGCCCCCAGTGCTCTCATCAGTCCAGTATGAAGAAAGGAGGAAGAAACCCCCCTGCCAGAGATCACACAGCCCCGCAGGGTCAAGACGGGGCCTGTACTCGGGGCTCCACAGCCCCAGAGCTGTGCCCTCCACCCCTGCATCATTTCCCATATGGTGTGCAGATCCCTGGGGTCTGAGAGGGTTTTAGAAGGGTACAGACAAGTGGGATCCAGTGCTTACCTGTTTTTAATATGCACAGAAAAAATGTAACTAGCACCTCAAACATGACCTTACGGATGTTTCTGCTTAGAAAGAGGCAAAAGTAGACTGAGGTGTTAGGCTCAAGGCAATTTAAAGAAAAACATTATATAAGTCATGATCAAGGTAACATAAAAATACAGCACCATATGCTGGCAGACAGCTGGGTAGGGCAACTCTACCCTGGGCTCACCCTGGCAGCCGGCTAAAGGGAGAAACCAGAGGAAAGGGTGAAAGCGAGAGACAGGAACAGAGGTGTGGAGCCCCTCTTGGTAAGCCAGCTCTTACCAGGAAGTGAGTGCCCGCAGCTGAGGGCATGCATCCCTGTTCCTAAGTTCATCCAGCCTAAGCCAACCGTTTTCCCACCCCAAAACTGCTGTCCAGACAGCCTTACTCCACTCCGGATACTTGAGCCAGTTGTGAAATGTTTAATGTGGGTCTCTTCCCTCAGTGAAGCAGATGTCACCATCCAACCCTCCTCTCTTTTTTGCTGCATGCCTTCACTGAACTCCCAGCAGGGAGAAGGCCGGAAGCCCCCCCAGAGCCTCCCAAATTACCATGGCTGTTTTGGTTTAAAGTACAATTTGGGTTCCCGAAATACCTGGTTATGCTTCCCCTTCTCTGTTTCCACACCAGTGTCAGATGCTGGATCTGCAGCTGGAAGACACTACAGGGCGGCAGGCTCTCAAGAGCTGTGCCCACCCACCCCCTGAAGGTCCTAGGAATGAAAGGCTCATCTAAAATCACCAGAGACACAAAGGGTCTTATGATCACAGTAGAGTCAGACTGTGTCCAAGAGGAAGCAGTACCCAACCAAGCACTCGAGTCTTCTCAGACTTGGAGAAAGATTCACTCATTATGAGAAATCTATGTCTCCAACACTTGCAGGGATTATGGTTTCCCCCACAATTCCCCTCCCAACAACAACAAAAATCAAAATTTGTGGAAGAATTCTATTACAATCTTCTTTTTTCTTTTTTTCTTTTTAAGATTTTTATTTATTTATTCATGAGAGACACACAGAGAGAGGCAGGACATAGGCATAAGCAGGCTGCCTGCGGGAGGCCCGATGCGGGACTCAATCCTAGGATCTCGGGATCACACCCTGAGCCAAAGGCAGATGCTCAACCACTGAGCCACCTAGGTGCCCCTAGTTTTTATTTTTCTTAAAGATTTATTTTAGAGAGAGAGAGGGTGAGCATGAGTGCGGTGGGGAGGCACAGAGGGAGAGAGAATCCAAGTAGATACCACACTGAACATGGAGCCCAACGCAGGGCTCGATCTCACAACCCTGAGATCATGACCTGAGCCAAAATCAAGACTGCAACACCCAGGCAACCCTGAATTCTTGTTTTTTTAAAACATCATCACTGTAACCACCTGTGTCACCAGGTGGATACGTGGCCACACCCTAGGCTTATCCAGCACTTTGTGTGCACAGTTGGTTCTTGCTGTCTATGGATTCCATGTGTGCAAATTCACCTACTCACTCAAATTTATTTGTAGCCCTCAAAGCAATACTCGTGGCCCTTCCACAGTCACTCCCAGACATGCACAGTATGGCAAAAATGGAGTTGCCCAACCCGCACAAACTGAGGTGGAACAAGGCAATGCTCCTGTTTCGGCTCTTGCGCTATCAAGAGTCCCTCTCACAGTCTCTTTAGTGTCACCTTTCCCACATTTCTGTGCGCTCTGTTGATTTCACGGTCTAAAATGGCCCCCAAGCACAGAGCTGTCCAGCGTTCCTAAGCACAGGAAGGCTGTGTGTGCCAAGGAGAGCATGCGTGTGCTAGAGGAGCTTCATCCAGACATGAGTTAAGGTGCTGCTCGTCCAGAATGAAGCACTAATGAACTAACTGTATCAAAAGGTGTCCTTAAGTAGAAACACATACAACAAGGTTTTTTTATGTTTCATTCATCTTGTAGCTGAAAGTTTGTGCCCTGTTACCAAACTCTATTTCCTCCATGCCCCAGCCCCTGGCAACCACTGTTCAACTAAGTTTCACTTTTATTTGTCTAGATTCTACATTTAAGTGGTACCATGCACAATCACACATGAAGGGAGAGAACTGATATCTCAAGATGCAATCACACAGGCCAGGAAAGAGTTCATACCTCAAGGCACAATCACATGGGTGGAGAGAGAGTTCATACCTCAAGTCACAATCACATGGACAAGGAGAAAGTTCATACCTCAAGTCACAATCACATGGACAAGGAGAAAGTGTATACTTCAAGTCACAATCACGTGGGCAGCGAGAGAGTTCATACCTTAAGACACAACCACAAAGGCGAGGAGAGTTCACACTTCATACAACCTACAGGAACAGTCATAGCATGCAACAAGCAAATAAGAAGGACCCAAAAAAAGTGCTGTACAAAGACCTCCACTGCATAACCCCTACCTTCCAACAACAGGGGAACAGTTAAGCAAATGAATCTTAATCAGTTGAAATATTAAGTCATCCAAAACGTTCATGAAATTTTTATAACAAAGTTATTGTGAAAAACAGCATGACATAAATAACATAAAAATACGAATGCAATCTATGAGAAACCTTTAAAAACCATGCAGAGACAAAGACAATGAAGCAAAACAAAAGGTTAACTGGAGTTGCTGGCAGGGCAAGATTACAGGCCACTTTTCCCCTTCCTTTTTTATATTTCCCAACTTCTCTATAATGAACACATTACTTTTTACAATAAAAGGAAAAACATTACAAACTTTAAAAAATAGTACTGTCAGATTCCAAAGGGATCCCTTATATAAGGCAAGGAAGGGGGTCAGGACGCTTGCCAAAGTCCCCGTCACCGGCATTCACACCCAAATAGATAGCCATGTGTCTCCCCGACCAGGCTGTGAGCTCTTTAAGGCAGGGTCCTCCTTTCATTCGGCCAAGTGCCCCAGGACTTGGCACAGAGCAGAGGAGGCACTCGGCAAATAATGATGGGGGAGGAGGACGGGTAACAAACCACCAGCAAATACTACTCAAGGGAAGAAAGACGACTGGTAAATCACATGGGGCAAGGCTGTGTTATAGGTCAGGTCAGGGTGTGGAGAGGGCATGAAAATGGACAAGGGTGAAATCGGAGCCTCCTTCATGAGTGACCCCTGCCAGGTGGCATCAAACCCTCTCACTCCTACCCTTATGGCTCCAACAACTAAATTATTGCCAGTCCCTCTGAACATGCCACGGTTCTCCTACACATACTGTTCTCTCACACACCACCCTCCCCGCCGCCTCCCTCGCCCATGTCTCCACCACTTGTCCTCCTGGCAAATCAGTCCTTTCATCTCCATTCCAACAAGAGCCTCTCCCCTGGGACCCCTGCTGTGCTGCCCTCTGCCCAACACCCTCTTTCACTGCACCTGCACATACCCCCCTACACAGCAATTATCTTCCACTCAACAGGTTCTTCTGACTGTGGCCCCCCACCCTGAATGGTCTCTGTGTAGATATGGAGGGTACCCAATCATGCCCACCTCCAAGCAGAGGGCATTGCCGAACACCTGCATGGATGGGTGGAGGCACAGACGGGATGGACAGGGCTGTGGTAGTCAGAGAAGGCTTGGTGGACACAAGGCGCCAAAGCCAGGCCTGGAGGGTCAGCAGGATGGACAGCGGAAGGCAGGAGAAGGCCAGGAGGGGACGCTGCACGTTGAGGCCCAGAGGTAGGAGGCAGCCAGGATCTGGTGGCCACCGATTTTAGGTGGTCCCCTGATAAGCATCCCTCTACCAGTCATTACAGGAGTCTACCTCCATGTATACTTGGGGCATCGGATACTGGTTTCCCATTTACTGTAACGACAAAGTTTCCCTCCTAAAGAACTTCTGGTAAAAAAAAAAAAAAAAAAAAAAAAAAAAAATTGAGGCAGCTTAGGGAAAAATTAAGAGAATGCATGGGGAAAAAACGCTGGCCCTCCTTAGCCCTACAACTCACTGCTAAGGATTTATCGTAAGGAAGTGACTCTAAAGAGGGGAAAACATATATACATACATATGTGTGTGTGTGTGTGTGCAGGTAAATAATCAATATCTACTGTAGATACAGTAAAGGGCTTGCAAGCTGGTCGTTTACTGAATCCTCGCAAACCCAAGGAGGCAATTCTAACATGAACATTCTAGAGAGCTATGAGGACAGAATTCAGAATTGACCCATTCAGTGCTTTGCTTTATTCAACACTATTAAATACACTTTTTAAAGTAGGCCCAACATGGGGCTACTCATAACCTTGAGATCAAGGCTTGACCTGATATCAAGAGTCAAGCACCCAACTGACTGCACCACCCAGGTGCCCTCGACACCATCACATTTTAAGGGCTGTATTACCTACTGTTATGCTGCTGTACCACCATTTGTCAACCGACTGTTGGACATCCACTTTCCCCAGAGCCTTGCTACTGTAATCCCTGCCTCTTACAGACATGGCAACAAAGCAGGGGCTTAAATCAAAGGCACCTGAGTTTGAATCCAGCCCTGTCCCTAGATTTCTTCTTTAAGGGCACTGGCTTTCTGGGCAGGTCCACCCCACTGCCATGAAGCTCACTCTCGCAATGTCATTTTGGAAAGTGTGGTCTTGGGACGCAGCACTGGGGAAGCATATTCAAAGATGAGTTTTCAAGTGTGCTAAAGTTTATGCAGCAGAAAAGATAAGAGCCTACTGGCAGGGTCCAGCTTCTAAGCGTGTCAGACACAGGACCCTTGTCCCAACTGCACTAGCGATTTACTGTAGGATTTGGACAGGCCTCAAGCCCTGCGTGAGCAGCAGAATTCCATGATGGCAGAGGTTACGTCCAAAGGCTGTAAGATCAGAGCAGCTAGGTTTAAGTACCAACTCTGTCATTTATTAGCAATTTACATAAAGTCTCTAAGCTTCCATAATTATGATTCATATAAGATCCTAAATTCACAGGATCCCATGCTTAGGAGAAATCTGGGAACTAAAGAGGATAATGCATGTTAAGTGCTAAGTAAAGTAGGTAGCAACAGATGCTAGTGCCTTCCTTATTAACTCTGAGGGCCCGCTGAATGCTTCAGCTGACTCGGAATCTGCTGGTACTTGTTACAACACACAGCCCATCACCTGAGGCTTAGAAATCCTTTCTTTTCTTTCCTGAGAGATTCCAGCAATGTTAAGGAATTCAACGCCTGGGATTTTATCAGTTAATTCAATGGCTCACAAGGCACTCTGAGCTCATCATACAGAGGTCCAACGCTCTATTTAAGTGTCCATGTTCTGCCAATTAGTCACATGATGGGAGGGCCCTTCCTTGGGGACCATGGCAACCAGTTCTCACTTGTTATTTCAAGAAATGCCTCCCCAACAATCAATATGTACCAAACAGATACTGTGGAATCAAAATAAAAGCAGGATCCTGGGGGAAATTCCCAGGATGCTCCTGGGTGCTCTCCATCTGGAATTCAACAAGCTCAGAAACCAGTCTGTGGCCAAGAGGGGAGAAAGCCTTATAGCCTTGTGGTACCAGTTTTATGGCAGGCAAAAGAACAAGGGAATTCTAGGTAACAGGTGGATACTCACTTCTGGAGGAAGTGATTTAAAGGAAGAATGAAGGGATGCCTGGGTGGCTCTGTGGCAGAGCATCTGGCTTCAGCTCAGGGTGTGACCCTGGGTCCAGGGATCAAGTCCCACATCAGGCTCCCTGTGAGGAGCCTGCTTCTCCCTTTGCCTATGTCTCTCTCTCTCTCTCTCTCTCTCTCTCTCTCTCATGAATAAATAAAATCTTTAAAATAAAATATAAAGGCAGAATGAAGAAATAAAAGTTAAGAAAATGTGAAGACTGGAACCATTTTCCAGGCATATCACCTAGTGCCAAGTAAGACGAAAAGAGAGGCTACCACAAACAGAGGTCAAAGACTCTGTCCATCTTGCAGACAGGTGGGGACATTCACAGCCCAGCGCTCCCAGCTGAGGTCAGAAGCCTCTTTCAGTATCTGATTGGTTTTACCTCTTGGGGTTGGACTAATTCCACTGGTTCTGTAGGTAGGCAGACAACTATAGCCTCTCTGCTTGGTCTGGCCCTAGCAGCAGGTGTAACACAGCCAGGAGATGGAGTACATTGGGCCCAAATTCAAATGCCACCTTAGTCACTAACAACTTTATACCCCATACTGCATTATTTCAGAGTCCACCTGAGTGTGCACAGAGGAGACAGAGGCCTCAGAAATAAAGATGACAGCATCAGGGTGTCAAAAGTGATTCCAAACCCTGACTATAGGTTAGAATTTACTACGTGGAAAACAGGGCTCCCCTTTAAAAGAAGAACCACAACCACTGCAAGCTCATTCCTGTAGTATCTTAAAAATAAAAAATAAAAAAATTATGATTTATTTGGGGGGGAGGGGGGTAGCGGGAGTAGGGGGAGGGGCCGGAGAGGGAGAAGTAGGCTCCCCAGTGAACAGGGAGCCTAATGTGGGGCTCGATCCCAATACCCCAGGATCATGAACTAGGATGAAGGAAGACGCTTAACCAACTGAGCCACTCAGGTGCCCCGCAGTCCTGTAGCATCTTAAGATGAGCTCCAAGTCATCAAAGCAGAACTGGGGGCAGCCATCTAATACAGTCTGTTTGGAGCTTCAAAATATATAAAAGCACTCAAGAACATTGGTTAGAACCTCCACATTTTAAAGACTTCCTCTGTTCATAAAAACAACATCCTTGGACCAGCCTTCACTGAGTACTGAGAGCCGGAATCTGGAATCAGAAGAGAGAAGACCGAGTTTCTATATATGCATAACGTTTTGGGGAGCCATGACCAACACGGGGCTATGGTATAGATTACGTGAGATGGCATCCACAGGATTCAGCACCCGGGTTACCCTGATCCAAGTCTCCTGGCGTGATAAATCCTCTAAGCCGATGTGCGGAGGGCAGTCCAGCTCAAGAGCAAGGCCCCTGGCAGCCAAAAAGTCAGGGCTTCCCGTTAGTGTGATCACTGGATCTGCTTTTTAGATGTATGGTATTCCTCAATACAGGGATTTTTTTTTTTTTTTTTAAGATTTTATTTATTTATTCATGAGAGGCAGAGAGAGAGAGGCAGAGACATAGACAGAGGGAGAATCAGGCTTCCCGTAGGGAGCCTGATGTGGGACTGGATCCTGGGACTCCAGGATCACGCCCTGAGCCAAAGTCAGACGCTCAACCATGGAGCTACTCAGGTGCCCCACCAATACAGGGATTTTTAGGTTCAGCTCAATTCTCTTCCCTGTGGAATGGTGTTAATTTACATGATGAATGATGAAGTTCCTATAGATGATAGTGAACCTGTATTAAATGCTCACACAGGAGGCCTGAGCTACAGCACTTCGTGTACACTGTTCTTAATTAATCCTCTAGCTACCCTGTGAAGAGGCAAGTGTTATGTGCATTTTACAGATCAGGAAGTTGAGGTCAGAGAGGCGAAGTAATAGTTGAAGCTCATGCAGTTCACAGGCAGCCACAGTAGAAATTAGAGCCAGGAGTCCCCTTCCACTCTATCTTACCAGGCTGCTTCCAACAAGGGCTTCCTCTGCCCATTTTATCTTGCCTCCCTTCTCCCTAAACTCCACTCTACAAGCCTTAAAAATCAACCCATGCCCTTAGGGCATTCAGCCCGAAGCAGTGGAGTCTGCAGGTCTGTGGCAGTTCACAAATGCAGCCGTGGTCAGTAGAAGCTGGGAGCACCTAGGAACACCTACCATCTCCCAAAGAGAAGAAAATGGCTCAGAAAATAACCACAGTGTGTAGGGACGGGGGTGTGTGTGTGGGGGGGTAGGATTGACAATCATCATTGACTAGCACATGCCTCACTCTCCTCAAAGGCCCTGGATACCAAATATGACCGACACTCTACGGTTGGGCCACTCATGCTATGCTGTGAGAAAGAAAAAAACTCAGCCATTTTCCAGAAGAGTGACTTTTATTATAACCTGGAACACAAGCACCATTTCCAACACCTTGTTCGTGGACAGTCAGGTGCATCAGGGCAAGGCCCGTAGCTGACAAGTCTCCAGTGAGCAATGGGCAAAGGAACACTTCCCTGCCAGATAAGCAGCAACACAAAGTCTAAACTCCTCCCAGCACAAAGCAAGAGTTACCACTGTGACATCTCTTCCGGCTCTAAGAGCAGGTGAGGAGTCCACATCACAACACCACCACTAATTTAAAAATAATAACAAAGTCACCACATCGGGCTTCACATGTCAACTCGTTTAACCCTTTTTACCAGGTCACAGACAAGGAAACTGAGGCAGGGAGTAAAGGAAGCCACCCAAGTCTGCAGGCTTGGGTCTGAACTCAGACTCCAGACCCCGCCCTTCCCCACCCCTGCACTCCGGAATCCAGACTGCCTGGGATCACCAGGGAACTCCACGCCAGGTGTGCGGAGTGCCACCGGGGAAGGTCAGAGCCATGAGGATCACTGTCCCACCAAGCCCTGAGCCCGCCACTGCCAGTGCCTCCAGGCAACCTCCACCGGCAGGGTGGCCTAAACAACTAAAGGGCACACTGAACCCATCTGAGAGGCAGGCCTTGCTGGGTTCTTGTCACCTCTACCTAAAGTGACACTGACAAGTAGGACCCAACCTGACTCCGCCCCGCCAGGAAGTCTCACACCAGAAAGCAGGAGGAGCACTCACATTTACTAAGGGCCTAGCAGACATTCATTTATTCATTCAACAAACACTACAGAGCAACAGCCGGCACACCAGGACAGCATGACGCTGTGATGGCACTCATACTCTGAGGGGGCACTTATTGTTCATCTTCCTTCCTAAGGATGACAAACAGCTTGAGGCCTTGTGAGGGTCACCAACTGAAGCTGCTCAAGGTCAAATAACTTTTGGAATGGGCCATGATGCTCGTTCCCCTCAGAGGCCCTGCAACCTGCCACTGCATGTGGCACCCACGGCTGGGCTAGGGCTTCACCGGAAAAAGCCAAGGGAATCCTGCCAGGTTCTGTTCAACCAACAGTTGTCACTGGGGGCCTGTCACAATCACTAGGATACGCACAGTAAGAACTACTGTCCTACCTCAAATGCCGAGACGTGACTCTACATGGCAGGCTAAGACGCATCTACCACTCGAAGGCTTAGCAGGTAGCTTCCCAAAAACAGACCACAGCTCAGAAAGATCCATCCGCTTTCATTTTAACAGCCTGAACCAACAAAACCTTCTAAGGTCTAAACCCAGACTTCAGCCATCATGGCCAGACCTGCAGGTGAACCTCTCGACCTCTCTGCTTCCTCATCTATAAAATAAGCATCCTGTGAGTCCACATGGGCTAGCAGAATTCACTGAGCACGCACTCTGGAGTGGGATGGGCCTGCAGTGGAACATCAACTCTGCCACTAACTAGGTGGGGGCCTTTCGGCAAGCCCCTAAACCTTTCTGAGCTTCAGTTTCCTTATCTGCGCAATGAGGAAACCACCCTCATAGAGTTGGGTCGAGAGAATTAACGACAGCGGCTGTGTAGAGACAGCGTAGGGACAGCGACAGAAGGCAGACACTTTCCAGACTCCTGGGGAATCCAGGAGGGAATACCTAATAACCTACAGGATGAAGACTGCTAGCTCAGGCACCTCCAATTCTCGTTGAACAGGGGAACTCCTGTAGACCAAGTTAGAGGCCTCAAATCTCAGGATGACCAGAGGTCCACACCCCCTACGGCCAAAAGCGATTCAACACGGGAGCTGTCAGGAGGATACACAAGGAAGCAAGGACAGCCCACACTGGAAATTCTCAATGAGCAAGGCACATAAAGCAGCCAAACCTGGCCCCCCGCCGTGGAGGGGTGTGCATTCCTCAGTGAGGGGTCCACATCCAGCCCCAGTGGCTATACACTGCCGAGGAGACAAGCTTCTCTGCTTGGCAGAGAAGGAAAAGGACTGCTAAAAACAAAGCCAGATTGGTCAGTAAAACATGCGACTATAGATCTTAGGGTTGTTAAGTTCAAGCTCCATATTGGCTGTAGAGATATCTTAAAAATACAATCTTAAAAAACAAAAACAAAGCCAAAGATGAGACAGAGAGAAATACAAGAGTAGCTCCTTCAGTGGCCTCAGTCTCTAAAATCAGATTTTTCATTTGAGGGCGGGCGGGGGTGGTGGTGGATAAAGCTCCCTGGCTTAGTCTGTTAGCACAACACTATCTATATATGCAGGAAGCCCAACCCTGGGAAATCAGACACACCCCTTCAGGGCCAAAGCCTCACCACGGAAAAGCCTTGAATCGCAACATCAGATGTGAGCAAGCCAACCCTGAATCCTCCATCCACCGATCTCGGCTACAGATAAGGACAAGGGCATCTGGTACCACCAGAAAACAGAATTCCACTGGGAGGTTGCTTGCTACTCACTCAGCCCAGGAGCAAAAGCATCTTTTCATAACCTTAATATTTTAAATTAAAGAAACTTTACCAGATAAATGTTGAAAAATCCTCCGCCTGAATCTTAAAGAAACCTCTGAAACAGTAAACCCAAATAATACTAACATCACAGTCTCTTTGCAGGTCCTAGCTCAGAAGGGCCCCGAGGAGTTCAGGGCTGGAACAGGAAGCCTTCGCAAGCAGTTCAAGTGGTGGGGGAACGTCCAGGAGCATCACTACCGGCAGTCTGCAGTGTGGTAAGATCCTCATGGCCACAAAACACCAGGCTGCAAGCCCTTAAGATTTGCCAGCCTTTGGCAAGGGACTCTACTTCTCGGGCTCTCGGCAGAACGGGGCACTACCCTTGCCTTCCGGGCTGGCTGGGAGGTTCTGTCAACCACCACCTAGCAAGCATCCATATTAATAAAATGATCAGATCATGGCCTGCACTCCTGCTGCGCTTACAGAGTGCCAGGCACTATCTACACCTGCCATACACAGACTCACTCCACCCTCACAATAACCGACCGGTATGGGGCACATCCAGGTGGCCACTGCGGCTGCTGTCTTGGAAGAAGTGGGACTGCTGGACTGGAGACTGGAGATTCATCACTAGAAAGTTGCAGAGAAAGGCTCCCTTCCCCAGGTTTGCAGACATGCCAGAAAGACCTGGAATGTGAACAGGAGGAAGCAGGGAGAAGGGAAAACAGAGTGGCTCCCTTAAGCTTCAGGGACTTCGGTTGTGGACTTCCACCAAGCTTGGCTCTGCACTTGTGCCCCACACTGTCAGAATCGGAGACTTCCCTGTCTCCACCTGCCTCTTCCATGTAAGACTCCTATTCTACTAGGTCTGTCTAATGGCTCAGTGAGCATCCACGGAACCAACAGTTGGATGGAAGGAACCCTAGGGCAGCAGCACCGAGGGTCCAGAGCACGGACTCGGGTCAGACTGCCCAGGCAGGCCTAGGTTCCCGCGCCTGTGTAATGAGGGTAACGTGAGAACCTGCCTCAGACGGCTGCTCTGGGTATTAAAAAGGAGTCAATAAAAACTAGCTCCTGTTATTACTACAGCCAGCATGCAGAGCCTCCAACCCCCTCAGCTGACAGTCTTAGGTGGTTGTTTGCCCAGAGCCTAAGGCCGAGGAAGCGGAGCAGAGCTGGGTGCCACTCGCGGATCCAGAAGGCTGACTGGGCTAACCAGACTAAAATCCCTGCTCGGCTGTTAACAGGATACCAAGGCTTTGCAGACGCTACTATCTAGGATTTGAACTGACCAGAAATGGCAGCCGGATCAATGACAGAGCATCCTATCAGGCTGCCTAAGCAGGGAGCTCTGGGCGCAGAAGCGCTCCCCCTCGGCCCCAGCGGCGCTAAATCACGGCATCTCACTCTGCCTTCCTATCTCCATCTTCTTCCACCCTGTGTTCCTTTCCATGCCCATGGCCTCACAGTGCCTGGGACCCTCATCACCCCACAGGCTGGTGCTGGCGAAGGCCTCCCTCCCGTCTCTCACCTCCCGGGGCCTTCGTGCACACCACGGCCAGATGACGCTTCCTAAAATACCACGACTCTGCCAGCCTCCTCAGATTTCTACCTGCCCCCGTCAAATGTTCAGCTGGCTCCACCATGTCCCAGATCAAATACAGTCCTTAGCTTAGCAACTGTGGCGCTCCCCAACGGACTCCTGGGACTGCGGCACCCCCACTCGTGCGGTCTACTCTGGCTGGTCTCCCAACTTCCAGGCTGACCGTACCCCTGAACTCTGCTTTTGTTCCAAGCACCGCCTACAATGGCCTCTCCTTGACTGCACCCCACCCTGTCCTCTCACCCTGGGCAAGGTCTCCCGGGCTTCACACCCAGCCCCCACCCAGGCTGCCTGTGGGTTGAAGTGGTCTGCAGGACTTCCTGGAGGAAGTGGAATGCAGGCCAAACAGACATGTTCCCCTTGCTCATTAAGCCTTTTCTATACTGGGTCCTTCCTGCTGCACTAAACTTTTTGGATGCATCCAGTGTCCCTTTCTGGATCAGACGACAGGGATTATATGGCTTCTATTTGTGTCCCTTACTCTCCAGTACGCAGAATAAGACAAATAATAATCACAGCTACCATCTACCGTGTGCCAAGCCCTGGATTAAATACATGCCATTTTCCCTGTCTTTCTCCCAGTATCCCTAGAAAATGTTATCCTTGTGCTACAGATCAAGAAACTGAGGCCAAGGGAGATTAGAACCCCAACTTCAGATCACATGCTGAGTGGCAGATGCAGGACTGCAACCCACACGCACCCAGCTCCAGAGCCCATGTTCTGCAAGGCAGGCAGCAAACAAAGTGCAACCACTCTCAACTCTCACCACGCACTCACTCGGCGTTGAAGAAGCACCCGCCAAGCACCACGCGACTGGTGCAAGGTGTGGGGTGGTTAGCAGGACCAAAGAGGCAGGGCTCTGCTCTCACGGAGCTCACATGCTGTGTCCCCAGTGCTGACCCTCTTCTTCCATCCTGGGAAGAGGGTGAGGACCCAATTCTTAAGGGGCTCCACCAGGCACAGACAAGGCATCCAAACCAGAGATGTATAGCACCAGGCTATGACAGCACATGGTGTCCCCTGTACAGGGAGCCTTTTTTTTATGGTGAGGTGCCATAGGCTCTGTAACAGAAGCTCTTCATTCAAGGCATAGCCCAAAGCCAAGCCAACTCCAGCAGGCATCAGGAGTGGAGGACAGGGGTATATCTCTGGAGTCAGAAAACCCAGTGCCTCCGCTTAACCAGCTGCAGCAGAGGCACTCACCACATACCCCTGTGAACCTCATCTGTACTACAGTAATAATAATAATGATGAGTATTATATAATTATGTGCCAGATGCTGTTGGAAGTACTTGACACATATTATCTCATCTAATTCTCAAAACAAGCCTTACGAGGAGGTCCTGTTATTATCCCAACACAGTCTGGCTCCAAGTCCTAACTGCTTATATTATGCCGCGTCCCACCTAAGGCTGAGCTGTTCTGGTGGGGCTGACACATGGATCCAGTAAGCTAAAGCTCCCAGCGGAGTGCATGCACACGGCTGGTGCCCTATAAACATACATGTCTACTTCCTTCTGCTAAAACACAACTCTCTAAAAGCTTAGGTTTAGAAATGACATGACTCTAGCTGGTCCTAATGTGGGTGGCCTTGCAACCACACCCTCCAGCCTTCCACACCCCACTCCACTGCTGGGATCTGCTGCAAGAAGCAATGGGCCCAGATACTGTACTGTGGGCCCTTCTGCTTACAGCTTGAGACAGAGAGTAAGCGTCCAGCACAGGAGTGAAGGGGACCCAGCTCTGAGTCCCAGCCCTGCCACTCACACAGGTCACTCAAGCTTCAGGTTCCACGTAAATAAAATCAGGGATGAGGTATTACCTAAGCCATGTTTCTGGATCACACTAGATCCTCCATCCATGGCAGCTACCCAGGTTAGAAGAGCATGCTTCCACGGCGCCACAAGATTACACCTTCTGGGTAGGAGCTTCTGGTGTGCAGTACAATTCACGTCCACAGTTATGGCAGAGAAGGTCTGGGAGTGAAACAGGGCACACGCCCCAATATTCTCTTAAATTTCCCACCAAGTCTCATGCAAATGGCTTGCCCTCATATAAAACAAGGCTCTTCTCCCTTAAATTTTAGGTAAGAGTGACATCCCCCCTCCCCAAACAATGTAAGCTATGAGGGAGAGACCCCTGTCTTGTTCATCATTGCATCTTCAGCACATAAATTTGCACAAGGAAAGCAACTAATATTCACAGAATTTTTAAAAATCAAAAAAAATTTTCACAGAATTAACATCACCCTATAGCTTCAGGTACCCCCTACGGCACCTCCGTATTTGCCTACTGGCAATCATTTCCCGGCCTGGGAAGCAGGCCTCGCAACAGTCTATGTACCTGCCCAGGTACCATCTCCCCGGGCTGTCATCGGTCCTCTTCTCTCCTCCATGGAATATAAAATACAGGACTTCTGAATTATCAATAGGAGTATCTGCTCTCAAACTGTGATTTATCATCTCAATCTCAAGCTATCGATTGTTGGCTACCTTTCTCAAGCATTCTACCAGAGGCCAGTTGGGTTCAAAGGAAAAGGGCTGTATGTGATGTGGGATCTGGGCTGAACTGTCTCTGATCCCCACCAGGAGCGCAGCCAAGACACACGCCAAGACACACGAGTGTCAATGCTATTGTTTCACCTTGCAACAATGTGACAGGCTTCTATCAGCTCCTGTCAGGCAAAACCAGCTGTGAGCTGGAGGGACAACTCATGAGGGGCCCCTGTCAGTCCTTGCACTGCTACAGCCCCCACCATCTAGCACCTGAATCACAACTCTTAAGTTAGAATAATCATTCCTGAGTTAGAAGCTACAGCTGTGTAAGGAAAAATGCTCCGAAACCATAGAGTTAGGGTGGGGTGGTAAGATTGTTACCTACTAAGGGAAGGCATGCAAATAAATTTCACTTGCCTATGCACTTAACTGATGCCAACAAATATCTTGGAATTTACTTCAAAGTCCAATGCATTTTAGGTTCTCAAACTATTTCCCTTCCATGGATACAGTGAGATCTGGCTGTTTTCTCTACCACCAAACCTACTATGAAAATAAGAACCACAGTGGTCTTAATTCACTTACCTATCATACAACCCCACACCATCACTGGTATCGTAGCCCAACTGCCTAGTCTGGATTATTAGAGTATCCATGTAAGGGACCAATTTGACAACAAGCAGTTAGAAATTCCTTACAACCATAGGGGATACTAAGAATAAGCTACTGAGAGAGTAAGTATGAAAATCCAAATGGCTGAGTTCATGGACACAGACACATCCCAAAAGAGAACACTCCAAGCCATTTCTTTTGGTACCAGGTGTTTCCTTTGGTACCTAGGCCCCAGAGGATGAAGCCATGGAAAACACTAGAGAAAAATCCCTGCCCTCAAAGAGCTCATGTCCTGGCCTATGCCAGATATGGCTGTACCACCATCCGACTATTGCACCGTGAAGTGTCAGCGAGGTCTCTTATGTAAAGGACCCAGAACACAACCAACAGTCAGTAAATGCTGCTCCTCCCTTGCCATCTCTGAGTACCCCATTATTCTGTTTTCTAAACAGTGTCCTTTATATCTTGGCCACAGAAGCAGCGTGGGACAATGGGGAGGATGGAGGTCAGAGACCGCCAGATATGCTTCCACTGACCGAGCCAACACCTTGAGTAAGTCACTGGACGTCCTGAGCGGCAGCTTCTTCACCTGTAAAATGAGGACAGCAACTACCTCAAAGGACTGTGCAGATTAAACGGGCTCATACAAGAGGGCTGCACAGCACAGTGCCAGGCACCTCGTAATCCTCAAGAAACGTTAGCCCTTTCCTCCACCCCCACCCCAGTTTTCAGACTATCCAAATAAAACCCAAATACAGGACTTGTGAGAAGCATCCTGTGTCACTGCGCTCCTCCTGGGTCATCATGGGCATTTCCCATTACCTTTGGAGAATCAGGGCTAAGCCAAGATGCCCCTCCCTGCCAGATACCCTGCCTTCAGCAGCCCCCACCTGGCCACCGGATCCACATTCCCCTGCTTTTGTCCTGAGAGCAAATTTATAAAGCCTCACTCCACTTGCACAGTCCTCACCCAAAACTGTCCAGAGTACTTCCCCACCCAGCCCTGGGGTGGGGCCACCTCCAGGCAACACACACATTGGAGAAGTCCAATAGCATCAAAAATGGCATGAGCCACATTTTTAATCAAAATACAGCAAGGCAGCAAGAAAACTCCTAGCCACTCTTTATTAGTCATCCTGGTTCAGCAGCCACATCGCTTCATTAAACAAGAAACCGAGATTCTCCAAAGTTCACACGCAGGCACCTGCCAGCACTGGGCAGGAGGAGCAGGTGGATGGGCTGAGCTCTGTTAGCCCATCTCCAAAGGTTCCTTGACCATGTAAGGCAGAAGCCCTCTGGCCCTTCCAACGAGCGGTGAGCCTGCCCTGCAGAAGGCTGCAAAGTAGTGGGGCAAGGCAGGCTCACTTGAGGGGGGCCTTAGGCGACACCTCGGGCCATCCCAACAACCTAGGAGCACCTGCCATCGTTATCAAAACAAACACCACGAGTGGAACTAGCTGGCTCGCTGGCTCGCTGTCTCGGAGTCTGGCTCACCTGATCCGAGGCACCTCCATAATCAGCAGTTCCAACCCTCACGAGCTGACAGTTCAGGGGGAAAGGGAGGCTGCGCCTGCTGGGGTGCATCGTGTCCAGGCCGTATGTTGGCCTCGGGGCCCGCTGGGCGCCCCCCCAAAAGGGCCTGCAGCCTCACAAGGGCGATTGTGCGCTCATTCCCGTCCTGCCTGCTCCCCCCACCCTCAGCCCTCCGCTCGCGCTCAGGCCCCGGCACGACGCCCCGCAGGCACCGCACCCTCGGCCAGGAGGCAGCGGCCGCGGGAAGGGCCCGCAGAGCAGAGCGCGGCGCTGCCTTCCTGCCTTCCGGGCACACAGGTGCCCGCCCTTCCCTCGTTGCTCCCAGTGGAGGCAGGGCCCCCCCCCCCCCCCCCGCGGAGGCACAGCCCGGGACCACCACCCTCCCCCGCGGAGGAGAGCGCCCCTCGCTCCCTCGCTCCCCCGGGGCCGCAGAGGGGCTCCCGGGGGAGGGGAGGGGCCGCCGGGGTCGGGGGCAGGGCAGGGAGCAGGGAGCAGGGCCCTGGAGGGAGGGAGCAGCCCGGGACGGACCGGCTGACGCAGGCTCCGCTAAGAGCGGGGAGAAGTGCGGGGAAGGGGACGGCGGGGGGGAGGGGTGGGGAGGGGAGGGGGTCCCCACGAAGGGCGAGCAGGGAAGAGAAGATTCGGGCTGAAGCCACGGAGGAGCGAGGCTGCGGCCCCCGGAGGGGGGTTGACCCGGGTCCAGAGGCCTAGCCCGGCCCTGGGGGGGCGGGGGGGACGGCGGCCGGGGAAGGCCGTGGGGACGGGCCAAGGGGGCCCAGCCCGGGCCGTGGGCGGGAGGAGGCGGCCGCTCCCGGGTCACCGCAGGCTCCGGGGAGACCCGCTGACCCAGCGGCGGGGGGCGGGGGGCGGGGGGCAGAGGCCGGGGGCCGGGCGAGGGGCGCAGGTCGCCGGCCGAGCGCGCAGCGCCGGGGCCACCTGGGTCGGGCCACCTGGGCCGGGGGCCCCGCCCCTCCCCCACCCGGGGACCCACCCTGCCCGGGCGGGGCGGGGCGGCGGGGGCCGGGGAGGCGCGGGCGCCGGCGGGGCCCGGGCCCGGGGGAGGCTGACGTCGGGCCTTTACCATGGCGGCGGCGGCGGCGGCGGCGCTCCGGGTCCCGGCGTCTGTGCTCTCCCCCCCGCGGCAGGGCCCGGCGCTTCCACTTCCCCGGGTGCCCAGGAGTGAACATCCGGGTCAGCGCCCCCTCCCCCCGCGCCGGCCGCCGCCGCCTTCCTTCCCCGCCCCGGCCGGCCGGGCCCGCCCCCACGCGGCCGGCTCTCGGCCAATGAGCGCGCGGGGCCGCGGCGATCGCCAAGTATGGAGCGCGGCGCGGGGGGAGGAGCGCCGGGGGGAAGGGCGGGGCGGGCCGCGGGGCGGGGCCGCGGGGGCGGGGCCTGCTGGGGGCGGGGCCTCGAGGGGCGGGGCCCGCGGCCTGGGCGGGGGGGGGGCTTCCGCCCGCCGCGCCCGGCGCCCTGGGGCTGCTGCAGGCGGGGGCGGCCGGCCTCCCGGGCGGGGACGCGGAAGGCGCCGGCCCTGTCCGCCCCGCCCGCTGCACGCGCGCTCTCCCTCGCGGACCCGGAACTGGCGCTGCCCCGGGGCCGGTCCATCCCGGAGAGAGCGGCAGCGCGGGCCCGGGGGGGAGGGGGGGGGCAGTTGGATCGCCGCGCCGCCTCCTGCAACGTGCGCGACCCGGAGCAAGTGGCTGCACCTGAGCCGGATCTCTAAAAAAGGGAGTCTCGGGCCACACGCCTCGCTGAGCATCCCAGGCCCTTTTGGAGGCGCCGAAAGAAAGCAGAGGTGCACGGGACAGGAGGATGCCCCCAGAGCTACCTGCTGCAGCGTAGCTGTGGGGACCACACAGGTAGAAAATCAGATCCATAAATGCTAGGAGTTTGCGAGCATTTGTAGAGGTGCTACAGAGAACCAGCCCACTTGCCCGGTGGGGCTGCCTTGCTCCACAGAGTGACTCAGAAAGTCTTTTTTCTTCTTTCTTTCTTCTTTCTTCTTCTTCTTCTTCCTTTTTCCTTTTTCCTCTTTCTCTCTTTTCATGCAACAGCCGTTGAGCTTAGTCTAGAAGGCAGGAGAACTGGGACTCTAGCCTTGCTAATAAGCTAATAATACCTGCCCTCCCCGGCTTGCTCACTCTTTTTTGTGAAAACCGAATAGGTCACCTGTGAGGGGATTGTAAACTGTAAAGGGTTGCACAAATGGCGGAATGACCCCACGCCAGGCCATATCCTAGGCACCCCCCTCCTAAGGGAGCTCATAGTCCAATAAAAGCTACCAGTGGCATAAAAAAAATCGATACAAGTAAGTGTTTAAGGCCTGTGTTACGGGAATTCAGAGAAAAGAGTGGCACTTAGGAATTCTTTCACTTGGTCAACATTTATTGAGCACCTGCTGTGTACTGAGCACTGTTCTGGGCCCTAAGGTTAGAACAGTGAACAGTGACAGTCCCAGCCCATGCTTTTGCAGAGAATGGTTGGAGGGGAGACCATCAGCTACTAAGTAAACATAGTGTCAAAAAAAAAAAAAAGTAAACATAGTGTCAGGTGGTGATTAGAGATGTGGAGGAAACTAAAGTTGAGGGAATTGGCAGGCAGGTTAGTAAAGTGGGGCCTGGGAAGAGCTAATTTAGAAAGTAACAATCAGAGGGCGGCACAAGAACCAGCAAGGACACAGACCCAATGGGGACAGTCCCGTCCCTGGTGTGTTCATGGACCAAGGAGGCCAAGGTGACTGGCCCAGACTGAGCAGAAGACCAGTGGAAGCTGAGGTCAGAGAGGTGCCAAGCAGTGACAGGATGGGGCCCTAGGCTTGAGAAGGATCAGGAGGCTGCTGTGTCCTCAATGGACTGTAGGGGGCTAGGGCCAGGAGAAAGCTACTTAAAGCGTGTATTATTTATTTAAAAAGCACTTAAATGGGGCTTCCTATGTGATGAACACTGTTAAGTACTTTACAAATAATAACTCATTTAATCCTCAAAACAAAGGCCCGAAGAGGTAAACTGAGAGTCACGCAGCAAAGAACTGAAGGTGCTTACACCAGGGCAGTAGCAGCAGAGGCAGCAAGGGAACATCACCTTCTGGATATTTACTGATGGCTCGGTGGTGGGTGTGAGAAGGGAGGAGTCAGGGATGATGCTGAGATTTTTAGCTTGATTAACACCAAAAAGATTTGTCGTTTATTGGTCTGTGGAAGATTGTAGGGAAGCAGGGTTTGTGTTGGTTTTTTTTTGTTTTTGTTTTTGTTTTTTGGTTTCTGTTTTGTTGTGATGGGGGCAGGATAAGAATGAATCAGTTTGGGGCAAGTTATGTCTGAGATGCCTATTGGAGAATTGAATGGAAATGTCTAACAAGTAATTGGACATGGAAATCTGGAGCTGGGGAAGAAGTTGGAGTTGCTATGAGAACTCTCAGCTAATAAATGACATTTTAAAGTACTTAAGGGCACAAGACATCTAGGTGAGTTCACTTAGAAGGTGAATGTAGAGAGAAGAGGTCAAGGTGGTAAAGAGGAACCAGCAAGGAGATGGAGAAAGTGTGACCTGGGACGCGGAAGACCAAGAGGAGATGGTATCCCTCCTTGTAGCCATGGGATCAGGGCATGAAGGAAAGGTTTGTGAAAGAAATAACACTTGAATTGTTTATTTGAATAAAAGATTGATAGGGAACCTTGCTGTTCCAAATGCATTACCTGTATATTCTCATCTAATTCTCATTGCAACCCTGTGAGGTCAATGCTATTAGTCCCATTTCACAGATAAGGGAACTGAGGCACACAGAGGTTAAGTCATGTGCTCAAAATCATATAACTAATAAGTTCAAAGCCAGGCAGTCTGGGACCAGAGCCCACATTCGTCACCCAAGGCCTGATCCTGTCGCTTCCCTGCTCAAAAAATCAAGTTCTCTGCTTTGAAAATTAAGTTATATCATAGAGGGCTCGGAGGACAGGCTATTCCATCTCTCTCAGGCAGCCCCATTTCTGCTTTGAATGCATCTGCTGCATTCCATCTTTACGGTCCCACATCCTCAGCTTGCATATAGCGCTATTCCCTCAACATTTCAGCCTGTTTGGGGTCCATACTGGTGGTCTCTGTCCCTCCTTTACTCTCTGCATCAGCTTGCTCTTTTAACTGGCAAACTATTTTTATGTTTCATAGTTCAAACCCAATGGCCCCATCTTATGCTTTAACAATGACACCTCATTGGACAGGTCCCCGGCTGGTCCCTAGATTGGGTCCCCACAGGTTGGATTCCACCCATGACCAGTCCACTATTGCCATAGGCATGAGGACCATGGGCATTAAACATGACTGCCTACCAGGGGTTGTGGGTTGGCAGGCAAGCACCATAGATATTTTTAGTACTCTTTCCCTTCCCCTCCTCTTTCAAAAGCTCAGCCCTCCTTAAAGTTCATGCTATTGTATTTTCTACCTACCACCCCTCCTTTTTGCTCTCATGAACTAACCTCCTCCTCTCCTGTACCAGTTTTTATGACTTCAACCTCCATAAGCATAATCCATCAGAAATCTTATTGATCCCTCACTGACTTCTTCCCTATCAATGAGTTTTTCCTTCCTTCCACCCTGGGTACCCCGGGTACTTGCTCCCATCCATAATTGCACTCAGAAAACACAATCCCAAATAATCTCAAGTCTGACTTTAACCTCATTACTGTCGTACCACACACAAGCATTTCTTCAACCTCATCAAGCCCTGCAAATCTTGAATCTTGCCAGATCCTTGTATTTATCCTCCCTCTCATGCTCCCCTCCCTCCTCACTCAGTAATAACCACTACACTCGCCTCCTTGCAAAAACCACTAACCCTTTGCTCTCTGTTTTCCTCTAACTTGTGCAAACATAGTTAAGCTCAGCTATTCCCCTACACTCCACCTGCATCGGAACATCTGAACAGTGCTGGAAAGTTGAAAGTGACTGTTGTCACTTTAGTTTGATGTCCCCAAATTTCAAATGAGCCCTGGCAAGCAATCCTCCTCTACTTCCCCGCCATTTTCAGTTCCCCTTGAATTGGACATCTTCTTGGATTACTAACAGTGGTTTTGGATGTTTTACTATGTCTTTGGAGACACAAGAGAACCCTAGAATTAGCCAGCTTCGAAACTCTCACCACACTGAATCCTAGAGACAAGGGGTTTAAACCACATTTCAACGTTCTAACTCCATATACTATAGTTTCAGTGGGATTCAAGGGTCTTGTTACCAAGAGTACCAGAAGGAAGGAACTCTTCCTGGTGATTCCATCTTCCCCACCATTCACCTGGTTCAGAGGTCACTTCTGGGATATCTCCCACTTAGGCATACTCTCTCTTTTCTACAGCTCAACCATTCTCAGATCTTTAGTTTGACAGAGTTGAGCCCACCCCCAGCTCCAGAGGGGAGGATCCTGATTGGCTGAAGCCAAAGTAATGGTCTTGGCCATACTCATCATTTTGGGGATGGACCCTTACCCTGAGTTGGGCTACAGTGCTTTCTGCAGAACAATAATCAAAGTAAATTCTGTGGGACGCCTGGGTGGCTCAGCAGTTGAGCATCTGCCTTTATAAAGCTCAGGGTGTGATCCCGGAGTCCCAGGATTCTCCCATCTTATGTTTAAAGGAAAAAAAAAAAAAAAGAAAAAAGAAAAAGCCTACATGAATGCCATAACCCCTCCAGTCTACTGCCCATCTTCTGCCTCCCACAGCTACACAATTGTCAGAATTTCCTCTCCCCACTTCCTAATTTCCCATTCTAGTTCATCACTCCTCCACTGAAATGACCCCAAGGTCACCCACACCTCTATGTCAAACCACATGGGCTTCACTCAATCCTCACCTCCTCTGACTCCCCAGGATCATTTGACATTGTTGGTCATTTCTTTCTTTCTCCTTGAAGCCTCTTCTTCCATTGGCTTCCATGACATCGAGTGACTCTCCTGGTCTTAATCCTACCTCTATACTGCTGCTTCTCTGTGTTCTTTCCAGACTTATTACAGTCATGCATTCTGCGTAAGCTCATGCAAAGCAATGAAACAGACTCCTTTTGGGTCTCAGAAACTTCTAGTCATTGGGCCCCTAAGCAGGACTGGGAACAGGCAAAACAAAATCCTGATTTCCTTTGAAGACAGAACACTGTGTGGTTTGTAGAGGAGGCGGTCTTGGCTAGACAGCTTAGATCAACTTTTTCCACCCCTTAGCTTAGCATCTTGAAAGAACATGTAATAAGAAGCAGGGAGGTAAATAGGCCACTAGCAATCCACTTCTTTTTAATACATCCCCAGAGTCAGGGCCAGAAGACATCTCTGTCTGAGGTTAGACATCATCATCTCAGGGCTTTTGTTGTGGCTTTTCGAGTAGGTACCTGGGAGAACTCACAGCTGCCTTCTGCTGGACCAGAACTGTTTGTATCCTGACCATCTGTGGGGTCTTGCTTAGAGTTACAAAAAGACCTCTCACATGTGGGCCAGCTGTTGGAGTTTTTATATGCATATTTGGGAGAATTCATGTTTAGTTTATTAAGCTGGCCAGCCAGCCGCCCACCAGGCTTGGGATGGGCTTCTTCAACATGTCTGAGGCTTACCCTTCGTCCATGTAGTTTTCTCTGACAATTCTCCCTCAAAAGCTGAGTTTGGGGCCTCCCACTCTGTGTTCCTCTGGAAATCTTGTACTTTCAACACCTTTACGGTTGCAATTTGCCCCCACTACTTTCTGGGCTCCTCAAGGCAGGGGCTGTTGAGTCCTCTCACTAACAGCTAGCATAGCCCCTGGGATATGGTACTCTGGGAATAAAGCCTGTCGGATGGTGAGCCAGAGAACTTCCAAGCACAGTCGTCCAGGATGCAAGCCTCAACTCCTCCAGAGTGCTCATCCCTCATTTCTAACCAGTGTTGCAAATGAAACTAAACCAGATGCAGAACTGACGTAGGAGCTGGTATTGTGGCAGGACTAAGGGACCAGTATAGTAAAATGTTGGAATAATGAATCAGAGCAACAAACAACTGAAAATCAGATGTTTAAAAATACCGTTTACCAGGGCACTTGGCTGGCTCAGCCAATAGAGCATGTGACTCTTGATCTTAGGGTCATGAGTTTGAATCCCACTTCATAGAAATTATTTAAATAAGCAAACGACACCATTTACTGGTGCACCTGGGTGGCTCAGTCATTTGAGCATCTGACTCTCGGTTTCAGCTCACGTCATGATCTCAGGGTTTTGAGATCCAGCCTCCTGTCAGCTCTGTGCTTAGTGGGGAGTCTGCTTAACTTAAGATTCTCTTCTCCCTTGGGGACGCCTAGGTGGTTAAGCCTCTGCCTTTGGCTCAGGGTGTGGTCCCGGAGTCCCAGGCCCAAGTCCCACGTCAGGCTCCTTGCAAGGAGCCTGCTTCTCCCTCTGTCTATGTCTCTGCCTCTCCCTGTATCTCATGAATGAATAAATAAAATCTTAAAAAAAAAAAAGGGGGGGGGGTCCCTGGGTGGCTCAGCAGTTTGGCGCCTGCCTTCAGCCCAGGGCATGATCCTGGAGTCCTGGGATCGAGTCCCACGTCGGGCTCCCTGCATGGGGCCTGCTTCTCCCTCTGCCTGTGTCTCTGCCTCTGTGTGTGTGTGTGTCTCTCATGAATTAAAAAAAAAAAAAAAAAAAAAGATTCTCTTCTCCCTCTACCCTCTACCCCTCTCCCTGTGCTTGCTCATGCACACTCTCTCTCTCAAGTAAATAAATAAATCTCTTTAAAAAAATTTACAATAACATCAAAACATAAAAAATTTGAGCAGCCCCGGTGGCTCAGCAGTTTAGCGCCGCCTTCGGCCCAGGGCCTGATCCTGGAGACCTGGAATCGAGTCCCATGTCAGGCTTCCTGCATGGAGCCTGCTTCTCCCTCTGCCTGTGTCTCTGCCTCTCTCTCTCTCTCTCTCTGTTTCTCTCATGCATAAATAAATCTTAAAAAATCTATATATATATAAAAAATTCTTAGGGATCCATTTAATAAAAGATGCACAAGTCCTGTGTACCCTGAAAACTAGAAAACACTGCTGAGAGAAATTAAATCACTAAATAAATAGAGGTACCCTATTCATGAATTGGAAGACTCAGTACTGTTAAGATGTTTATTCTTAACATCTTAAGACCTGGTGGCTCAGTGGTTGAGCATCTGACTTCGGCTCGAGTCATGATCCCAAGACCCTGGGATCGAGTCCCGCATTGGGCTTGCCTCAGGGAGCCTGCTTCTCCCTCTACCTACGTCTCTGCCTCTCTATGTTTCTCATGAATAAATAAATAAATAAATAAATAAGTAAATAAATAAATGATTTTTTAAAAAAGATATTCATTCTAATGATCTATGGATTCAGTGAGATCCAATTTAAAATCCCAGCAAGTTTTTTTCGAGAAATTGCAAAACTGGTTTTAAAATGTATATGGAGGGGAACCTGAGTGGCTCAGTCTGTTAAGCATCTGACTCTTGATTTTGGCTCAGGTCATGATGTTGGGGTTGAGGGATCAAGCCCTGCTCAATGCTCAATGGGAAGCCTGCTTGAGGATTCTCCCTCTCTCCCTCTAACTGCCCCATTCATGCTTGCTCTCTCTCAAATAAATCTTAAGAAAAAAAAAAAAAAGAAATACACACCTGATTTTTTAAAAGATTGTATTTATTTACTTATTTGAGAGAGAACACAAGCAAGGGGAATCACAGAAGGAGAGGGAGAAGCAGGCTCCCTTTTGAGCAGGCAGCCTGATATGGGGCTCTATCCCAGGGCCGTGGGATCATGACCCAAGATGAAGGCAGACACTTAACCAGCTGAGCAACCCAGGCACCCCAACCTGATTTTTTTTTAAAATGTATACAGAAATGCAAAGGCCTTAAAATCTTGAGGAAGGAAAATAAAAGTTTGAGGACATACATTACTTGATTTCAAGACCTACTATAAAGCTGCAGAAATCAAAACAGTGTGTCATTGGCAGAAGGATAGATACACAGATCGTTGACACAGAAGAGCCCAAAATTAGACTCACACATATACATTCAAATAATTTTTGATGAAAATGCCAATGTAATTCAATAATTAAACTGGGAAAGAATAGTATTTTCAACAAACAATGCCAGAAGAGCTGAAGATCCATATAGAAAATAATGAATCTTTTTCTTTAAAAAAAAAAAAAAAGATTTATTTATTTGAGAGAGAGCACAAGTTGGGGGAGGGCCAGAGGCAGAGGGAGAAAGAAAAATCTCAAGCAGACTCCCTGCTAAGCCTGAAGCCCAAAATGGAGCTCCAACTCACAACCCTGAGATCATGACCTGAGCCAAAACCAAGAGTTGAATGCTTAACCAACTCAGCTACCCAGGCGCCCAGAAAAAAATGAACTTTGACCCGTACCTCACACCATACATAAACATATACTCAAAATGCACCGTAGATCTGGGGTACCTAGCTGGTTTGGTTGGAGGAACATGTAACTCTTGATCTCTGGGTTGTGGGTTTGAGCCCCCCCATTGGGTGTAGAGATTACTTTAAAAATCTTAAAAATGAAACGAACAAGGGGTGGTAGAAAAGGAGGTGGGGGGGGTGGGGATGACTGGGTGACAGGCACTGAGGGGGGCACTTGATGGGATGAGCACTGGGTGTTATTCTATATGTTGGCAAATTGAACACCAATAGAAAATAAAATCTTTTTTAAAAAGTTAAAAAGTATCAAACTTATGGAAGAAAGCATGAGAGAGAATCTTCACAACATTGGGTAGATAAAATGTCTTAGGATATAAAATACACTAGCTACGGAAGACCCAGTAACTAGAACTTGATTAAAATAGAACTATCTTCCTTTTCCAAAGATACCATTTAAGAAAAGGATTTCAGAGCCATGTAAAGCATTATTTAACCTCATATAGGACTTTAAATCTTTTTGAAAGAAAATGACAGTTTCTTCACTATGCAAGCTTCAATTCTTCTAAATAAATAAACACAAATATTAGTTTCTTTTTTATTCAAGGAAATCAATGGAGTGCATAGCATAAGAGGACCCTTACTGAGATTGTTAACTCCCAGGACCAGGCGAGACCCGGTGGGTGACCTATTTATTTAAGGCAATTCATGTCATTACAGTCAGAAAGACTCCAGATTCTGGACAAAAAGGTCA
Source organism: Canis lupus dingo (assembly GCF_003254725.2). Classification (NCBI taxonomy): domain Eukaryota; kingdom Metazoa; phylum Chordata; class Mammalia; order Carnivora; family Canidae; genus Canis; species Canis lupus. The sequence continues at coordinate 77,712,503 of NC_064244.1, read as the reverse complement.
AAGGCGGAGTAGTGTCGGCAAGTATCTGGCCCAGCAGGTAAAGTGACTGTAAGCAGGGAAAATGAATCACCAAATCTGAAGGCAGGCCAATGGGGAATGCAAAGGAGAAAAGCAGAGGGCATGGTGGGTCAGGTTGACTCAGGGCAGAGGCCCGGAGCAATGCCAGTAGCAATGTTGCCCATTTCAAACATTCACTGGTGTTGCCTGTTTGACAGCTTAAAATAGCCAGATAGGATCAGATATACTTGATCTAAGATCCTATAAGGTCTGGCCCCATTTAAAATCTATATGGATCAAAAAAACTGATTGCCAGATTTCTCTGTCAGGCACCCCTCCCTGGACAGCTGCCATTACACTTCTGTTGGGCTTCATCTGGATGACTTTTCATCCTCTGCCCCACACTACCTGTGACTGCTGCAGGTATGCAGCACGGGCAGGTCACACATCCACCTTTTCCACTTCTTCCTGGGCGCAAACATAGTCTGTATTTCCCAGCATCCCTTGAGGTAGGTTGTGGTCGTATAACTGGCATGTGGGAGGAAGTGACCTGAACCACCTCCAGGTATGGCCATAAAATGCCTCTTGTGACCTGTGCCATACTCTCAATCTCTCTCTTTGTTCATCAGCCAGTTGAAAGCAGAGGATGTGAGGGAGGACTCCAAAGTGGAAGAAGCCTGAATCCTCTCCCAGGACAATCCATTGAAGTATCCAACAAGACTGTCTCGGGGAGAAAATAAACCTGTATGGTCGTTAGCTACTAAGAGGTGGGGGCCGTTTGTTTCAGCAGCTAGCATTATCCTAACAAATAGAGGTCTAAAGAGCTCCCCATGATAGCTTCCAATATCAGGAAACGTTTGGGGAGACCAATTTAAGCAGGATTTCCACTAAAGTGTGAAGGTTCCATAGGTATCTCAAGGTAGAGCCAGGAAGGCAGGACAAAGATCCCACAGCTCCAGGATGGTTTGGAGAGATCTGTCTGACTCCCAAGCCTACGCTTTTCTCACTCTTCCATATCACCCCAAAACAAAGAGGTACCTAGATATTTTGAGTGATGATCATAATGAGGATAGACTCTAGGGTTCTATATAATTTACTCGCCCACACATTTGTGCTATATATTATTGCAGGGCTTCCACCACTTGCCACAAGTGAGTGAGATTGAATATAATGACACCCTGGAATCCTCATTTTTTTTTAAAGATTTTATTTATTTATTCATGTGAGACACGCAGAGACATAGGCAGAGACACAGGTAGAGGGAGAAGCACGCTCCCTATGAGGAGCCCGATGCGGGACTCGATCCCAGGACCCCAGGATCACGCCCTGAGCCAAAGCCAGATGATCAACCGCTGATCCACCCAGGTGTCCCTGAGTCCTCATTTTTGTATCAACATCATCTCCAAGGGCTCAAAGACCAGTAGTTAAAATTATTATCAATTTCCCTAGCCCGCAAACTAAATGTTTACCATTTAATCTGGTAAAAGGCTCTTGGGACTATGCCATAAATGTAGAGGTCTTCCTTCTCTAGCCACTTCTTCCTTTCTACCTCCAACATTCCAGTCATAAACTGGGCTCTTTGATGACTAAATGCATCTTCTTTCTCCCTGGTGATGTTGAGAGGTCAGGTGACTGAACCTCCATATCCTGGTTTCCACATCTATAACATGGGGGTATCATACTTACCACACACAGTTGTTACGATATTTAAATAAGATAATCAATCAACTGATGGCATACAGCATGCTATTCGTATTTATCCCCTGCCCCCCAACAATCTTCACTGTTCTCACCAAACATCAAACGAGTCTTGGCATTTTGTAAACACATTTGCCAGTCTTATTAGGGTGTGCATGCATTTTACACCTATGTATATGTCAGCCTGTGACCTTAAACTCCAAATAGAGAGAAAATCCATGGTTGCTAAATATTTATGGATTTCATGACCACGGAGTGAATTCATTATTCCAACCACAATAAGAGATCATTGAGGACTTCCTATCTCATGAGTTTTATGCAAGGAGGCTCTGGGCATACGACTGTCTCCGCCCACTAGGACCATCAGAGAGATGATTTGAAAAGGCATGACAGCTTATCATTCTTCAAAATAGCATTTTAAGCATCTGGCTACAGAAAAACCCGCTCACCATAGAAAAATTACAGATAAAAGCACTGCAAAAAGAGAAAAATACCCAAGAAACCATCACTGTTGTCTTTTTAGAACCTACCCTTCCCATCCTTTTTGTCTGTTGCACATATATAAATATTTTACAAAAGTGGCATATTTTTGTAACCTGCTTTTTTCCACACCTAATAACACATCATGAATATTTCACACGTTATTTTTTTTAAAGATTTATTTATTTATTTATGAGAGACGTAGAGAGAGAGATAGAGAGAGAGGCAGAGAGAGAAGCAAGCTCCATGCCGGGAGCCCGACGTGGGACTCGATCCCGGGTCTCCAGGATCAGGCCCTGGGCTGAAGGCAGGTGCCAAACCGCTGAGCCACCCAGGGATCCCCTATTTCACACGTTATTAAAGAGACTCCAATGGCATAATTTTCCGTGGTGCCTTAGTATCCATAATATGGATAGGTCACGATTTTTTTTAAAAGCAACCCCCTCATGTTGTATGGTTAGGTCATTTCTGATTTTTCACCATCATTAGCAATGAGCGTCTTTGTGTGTACTCCTCTCATCACATCCCTCATTATTTCCTTAGAACCCACAAGTAGGGATCCCTGGGTGGCGCAGCGGTTTGGCGCCTGCCTTTGGCCCAGGGCGCGATCCTGGAGACCCGGGATCGAATCCCATGTCGGGCTCCCGGTGCATGGAGCCTGCTTCTCCCTCTGCCTGTGTCTCTGCCTCTCTCTCTCTCTCTCTGTGTGACTATCATAAATAAATAAAAATTAAAATAAAAAAAAAGAACCCACATGTAGAAGCTAGCATCAAAGGAAGGGCACATTGTCAAGTTTTTTCCTACCCATTGCCATGTTCCCTATTATGAAAGTCATACAAATTCACAACCCCACCAGCAGTGCATAAGAATGCTATAATAAAGGCTTTTGTCCACGATGATGATTATAAAAAAAAATAATCAAGAAGATAAGCATTTGCTAAAGGCTCACCCCACGCCAGCTGTGTTTATTTGTTGAACTCTGTAGCCATGTTCCTTGGACCAAACACTGAAGGTCCTTCAGACTCTTAGTTTATTTAGTGCCTCTTTCAACACCCTGAAACTTTGACCCAAGTTTTATCTGAAGGAAAGGAGATTTCTGGTAAATATGGTTTTCAGTTTGGAAACTCAGCTCAAGCACTTCCTCCCCTTGTCCCAGCATGGACCACCTCTGTGATTTTAACTGCTGGGCATCAGTCAGGAGGAGCTGCTTCTGCCTTGGAGTGGAGACCTTAAGCGCTTATAAGAAATGAAAGAGCTGGTTTGGGGTGAAAAAGTCGTGTTCTGAGGTACAAAGGAAAAACCAAGAACAACCCAACGGTTTGGAGTTTCATTTGACCTGCTCTGATAATATCGCTATGGCGATGGTCTCCATAAACAGTTTGCAAAATAGCAAGATGAAAAGGAACGAACAAGTTCCACCCAGGAGATCTGGAGTTATTTTAGGGATCAAGGCAATGTCGTCTGGGGTAAAGATGGAATGCAAAATCTGTTCTTTTAATAATCATCCTCTTCTTTTGTGAGGCTGAACAAAGGCCCAGCAGATCGGTTTGTTTGTGCTGAAAGAAGCACTGACCCAGCGTCTTCAGGGCTGAGGAGGAGGAGCGGCCAAAAGAATGGAAATAATGGTTAATAACAGATGCTGAGATGATTCTTCTCACACCCTTGGCCTCTGAGACTCTGCTGAACCCGGTGTGGAGTCCAAGGGTGGAACACGGGTGATGTTGTCGGGAAGGGCTGGCCTGGTTGAGAGGCTGAGATTGGGACCCCGGGGAGCTGAGCTTGGTTGTCTGCCCCTGACCTTGATTCCTGGGCCAGAGGGGGTGGAGGGAAGCATCTTCAAGGCCACAGCCAGTCTCTGGGGCATCACCATCTGCCGCAGATGACATCTGCCACTCCCATCCTCATGCTGTTCTCTTTGAACCCCTGACTCAGCGAGTCCCAGTCCAAAAAGCAGAACTAGCTATTTTTTGCACCAAGAAAAAAATGTCAGGCAATACACTTGCTGAACTCCTTCCTGACCCTGAAGCTCTTATTCTTTGCACTTAACCCCTTGCTCTTCCCTTATTCTCTTTGGTTCCTTCTCATTCTCTCTTTCTTTCCCTCCCTCCCTCCCTCCCTCCCTCCCTCCTCTTTTAGACTGCTAAATTGCAAGCTCCAAGGAAAAGGGTCTTTGTGCAGCCATGGAGGCAGGAATAGTGCCTGGCACACAGAAGGTCCTCCATAACTGCCAGCTGGTAGGAACTGGATTGAAAAGCCCATGCCTACCCTAAAGTGGGCATTTCCCCAGCACACCTGGCACAATGGCTGTTTGTTTATTCACTCATTCAACAAATATTTATTGAGTACCTACTAGGAACCAGAGCTTCTGGTGGGGACTGGAGCTACAGGGATGAGCAAGAACTGGGGGCCTGCCCTTACAGAGATCACCTTCTTGTAGACTCTAATGCCTTGCTGGCGACCACAACTGTCGTCCTATCACAGAGCGCTCTCTGACCATTGGACATAAAGTCACACTCAACCCCCTTCTCAGTTTAATTTTGCTTCCCAGTACTTCTCACAGGACATGATATATGTATAATATGTATGTATCATATATATTTGACATATCAAATATATAAAATTTTTTTTTTCATTTTTGGTTCATTTGTTAGTCTTCCCAGGCAAAAATATACCCTCTTTGAGGGTGATTTGTCTGTGGTGTTCACTGCTGAATCCCTAGCACCATGCCTAGCACACAGCAGGTGTCCAACAAGTATAAGTCAAATCGGTTTGTTCAATTCCCTGTGCAGTCCTCTAGAACTTTCTAGCAGAAATCTCCAGGGAATGAGCTGAGAAGAACTCCAGAAGATCTTAACAACAAATTGCAACAATCCAGGACTTTACAGTTTATAAAGCAGAAAGGAATCCAGGGGTAAGCAGTGGCCTTCACCCCCATGATTTCCTTTATATTATTGTAAAGTAACAATAATGATGCCTACCTTTGGGAATTGCCGTGGCAACCGGATAAGGGGATGTGTGCTAACCATATGCCCCTGGAACCTGGTACCCAGCAGGTGCTCCAAGCCTGGGGAGGAAAACTGTTGTTTCTTTGTTATTGAAGCTTCATCATTCCGTATGGACATTATTCTCCTTTGTCATTTAGCCAACAAGGAAAATCACTCACAGAGGCTTAATGATTTGCTCACAGTAGCTCAGGGGAGACTAAAATCCCCAGAGGGGCAGGATTCCAAATGCTGTGCCTTATCTGTATGCCCACAGCTGCCAACTCTGGCAGTAAAGTGCATTTTACCAGCACCTTCTAATTCCTCCTCTGCCCTTAATTTGACGTTCCTGTTTTCAGTTGTCACACCACCCTTGTCCCTGGGAAGAAAAGAGCTCCAGGAGGTAAGCCTCAGGGGGAGGATGTGCATTTGGTTAGTTGGCGAAGGACAGATCTCCCTCCCACCCACCTCCCCAGCCTGTTCTGCAGCTTCTCCTCGCCATGCCTCCCCGATTCCTCACAGCTCCCACTTTGGGACCCATGGCCTCCCAGCATCTAAGCCCATGGGGTTCTGGTCCTTCTGGTCCGACCAAGGGAGACCAGCCAAGAGACTCATTAGCATAAACAAATCAGGAAACTTCTCGAAATTTGGAGATCCTCTGACTAGACTGTAAAGACTACCAGTAATTGAACTTCCTAAAAATAATTATATATATATAATTTTTTAGAGGGGGAAAGGGCAGAGGGAGAGGGAGAAGGAGAATCTCAAGCAGATTCCATGTCCAGCAGGAAGCTTGATGCGGGGTTAAATCTTATGACCCTGAGATCAGGACCTGAGCCAAAATCAAGAGTCAGTGGCTTAACCTACTGAGCCACCCAGGCATCTCCAATAATTATATTTATTTTATATTATACATATTATATACTTATATGCTTAATATATACTTGTTATATATATTTTAAAATATACAACAGTATTTAATTCATTGAATATCTCAGTGTTAGGTGGTATGGGAGGCAAGTTACAAATATCCAACTCAGAAAGGCAGATATTATTGTTCCCATTTTATAGATTAAGAAGTTGGAAAAAAAAAAAAAAAAAAGAAGTTGGAGCCCAGGGAGATGAATGATCTCATTGGATGTCATGTAGCTACCAAGGAATGAAGGCTCAGGATTTAAACCCAGGTCTGCCTGCCTTCAAAACTAATCCTCCTCTGCCAGGCAGAAACATGGGGGGAGCACTGGGGAGTTATGTGCACCAGGATACCTATCCCAGCATCATTTTGAAGGAACTTGGAAACATTCTAAAAAATACTGAAATAAGGGGATGGTCCTATGAATTATAGTGAGTGTAGCCAGTAGAATATTTTATGTTATTGAAAATGATACAAAGACTGTGATGACACAGAAAAGTCTTTATGATAAAGGGAAAAGGTGAGCTACAAATATATGTCCATAGAGCTTATAGTTTATAAACATACATGTGCAGAGGACCGAAAGAAAACCTATAAATATGATCCTCACTGTGTGGGGAGATTCAGAGGGATTTTTCCCCCCTCTAGAGACTAATCTTTCTGCAACGTGGTTAAATTACTTTACAATTTATAGATTTAAAAAGTAATTATCATGGGATGCCTGGGTGGCTCAGCGGTTGGGCTGAGGTCGTGATCCCGAGATCTGGAATCGAGTCCCACATCGGGCTCCTGCATGGAGCCTGCTTCTCCCTCTGCCTATGTCTCTGCCTCTCTCTCTCTCTCTGTCTCTCATGAAAAAAATAATAAATCTTAAAAAAACAAAAAAGCAATTATCAGACATGGTTTTCAGAAGTCCTGTAGTTTGGCGCACAGAGCCCAGAAACCAGTATGCATTGTTTGAAGTTGCTAACTAGATAGATGACTTTCCTTTACCAACTGCTCCAACCCTGGAGACCCACCTGCTCCCAAGTGTTAGCTCTTCTTGCACAAGCTCTTGCCCATGCAAGCAAGGGATATCATCCTCACCTACCTCTGTGTCTGCCAATTCAAGGCTTCCATCTGCTCTGACCAACATGGCAGCCATTGCCACGTGTGGGCATTTACGTTTAAATTAATTTAAATAAATAATTAGGTGCGTTGGTTTCAATGGCCATATTCCAAGTGCTTGACAGTCACACTCAGCTAATGGCTACTATAGTGGACAGCACAGATACAGCATGTTTCTAATGTAGCAGAAAGTTCTATCAGGTAGCACTGATCTAGCGTCTAGACTGAAGATAATCTCTTGAACTTTGGACCCCAGCCACCTGTTACCAATGGATTGGCTGGACCGTGACTTACTTTTCCATCCTAAGATTTTACTCTCTCATCCCATCTATACACTCTAGAGAGTTCAAGAGTCGGGGAAAATTCAGGATGGCCCCTCCCCACTAAAAGTTGGGATCTCCCAATTATAGCTGTTTGGAAGTGCTTTACAGAGTGAAGATCGATCAGGCAAGATGGTTTTTTTATTATGAATGCTCTCAACAGAAGCCATTCATCGATGTCCACCATGTGCCAAGCTCTGTATTTTATCTTCGTTAATCTCACATTGTGTACCAAGATGAAGACACTGAGGCTCAAAGAAGTAAAAAGCAAAACAAAACTTGCCCAACTTCATGATCCAGAATCCATGCCTTCAGACACCATGGCTCACCTTCTTTCTATCCCACAAATACACCTCAGGGGAAGAGGACGAGTCCAAATCTCAGAAAACAATTCTCATTGGCCCTGCTTGTGTGATATGCCTGTTCTGGGACCAATCACATTGGAAGGAAAGATTATTACCCTAATTGGCCTGGCCTAAGTCATTGTCCATCACTGTACTAGCAGGGAGAGTGACAGTCCCATTGAATTGTCTAAGGTTGGGGAAAGGTGGTTGCCAAATAGAAAGGATGGAGCACACAGAAACCATTGCTATTTGCTACTTTCACCCCATGATTATAATTGCCACAGGGTTTCCCCACATAGTGATCTCATTCATTTTCAAAATTATCTCAGTGAGAACATGGATAGCAATTGCTATCTTTTTTTTTTAATTTTTTATTTATTTATGATAGTCACACAGAGAGAGAGAGAGGCAGAGACATAGGCAGAGGGAGAAGCAGGCTCCATGCACCGGGAGCCTGATGTGGGATTCGATCCCGGGTCTCCAGGATCGCGCCCTGGGCCAAAGGCGGCGCCAAACCGCTGCGCCACCCAGGGATCCTGCAATTGCTATCTTTTATCCAGAACCTAGGAAAAGGCATATACTTTTCCCATGCATTACTCTTGATCCTTATACTTGCACACGTTATTCTTCAATAATGTGATTTGTTTTCTTACTTTGAGTAGAAATAGTCGATTTGATTTCCTGGATACTCAGACCTGATCTTCCTAGGTTCTCTGTGGTCTATTTCTCGCAGCTGGCCCACCCCTGCATTATACGCTAGACTAATTCAAGTCATCCACATATTAAGCATCAGATCCTTTGCCCTGAGGCCTACACCCTCTCTTTGAGAGTTAAATGAATAAGACATTCACACACAGGATTACTCATTAGGTTGGGTGCCAAGGGGCCAATTCTAAAACAGAACTCAGTCTGCAAAGTCCAGCCAGGGGACTGGACAGTTGACCGGAGGCTGGACTGGATGCCCTCCAGAGGGCCCTGGAGAGCTGAGAGGTCTGAGTTTCAATGGTCAGGGGAGAAGGAGGAATGTTCCCGGGCCATGGCTTCTCCTTGGATTGAATCCAGCCTACACAAGAGCCGCTTGGGGCCCTAGTTGTCTAAGTAAACACTGATTCCTTGACGAGTTTCCAAAATCAGGAACAGAGCAACTGTTTGGTTTGAACAGGCTGTGCTCTGTAAACCACCGCCTGCATATCACCAGGGCCCCATGTAAATATTTTAGCTACAGATTGGAAGAACATGACTTTTTTTGAAATCCCATCACTTCATCGTTAGACTTACAATGAATTATGTGTTGTCTCTGTTGTTAAACTTAAAATGAATTATGTGTTATTTCTATTTATTGGGAGGTCCAATTCTCTAATTTGATTATAGGCATCTTAGATGTGTCTCTACAGGGACCGTTAGGGTTTAGGAAAAGCCCGGTAAATAACATGCCACTTTTTCCTGCTTGAATCTGGAACCAAATGAAGAGACGACACAGGAATCGAGTTGGTAGAGACGAAAGTATCACTATCTATAGAGCTGATTATGGAGATGTTGGCTTTAGGGGTATGACTTAGGGTCTTTGTAATTCCTCCCTCCAGAACGAGGCAGATGTAGCCACCCAGTCTGAGACAGCATTGGATGGGGGAGCCCCATGGAGGAACAGAGAAAACATTTGTGTTGCCAGAGGGAAGAAAGGAAGGACAGCACTGAGCCACCAATCAATGAATCCTCCTTCTCTGGGAAATAGCGAGACGGGGGACAGAGAGCAGCTGAGACGTTGGTGTGGTGGATCTCCTGCCACATGGAAACGTGAAGGCAGAAAAAAAAGGATGTTCTCCACCAATAGACACCTTGACAAATGTGAGGACCTGGTCAAGGATCCTCCCCCAGACACAACTTTTTGGCAAAGATGACAATTCTTTGAATTGGAAAGCAGAACTTGATTTTGAAGGAAAGTTTACCATCAGGCATAGCTGCAACGATACTGATAACCCTCGGGCCACATTAGAGGTAGATAAACGGAGACTCAAATACTGTCCCCATTATTGCTTGGATCACCACAACGACATCACCTGCCAAGAACACGACACCTTCTGTCCAACAGCAGACAAGACCTGTGTCACTAAAGGACAGTGCATTGAGGGGCGATTAGCATTATGAATTTCAAACCTGATCCTTTATAAGTTTCCTCTCTTGGTTATGTGGCAGACTGGGTTTCTCTGGGCTCTGCACTCTCTCTGCTCCTTCCCATTGTCAACCCTGGAAAGAGATGAGAAGGTGGGTCTTTTTTTTTTTTTTTTTAAGATTTTATTTATTTATTCCTGAGAGACACACAGAGAGAGGCAGAGACACAGGCAGAGGGAGAGGCAGTCTCCCCCCATGGGGAGCCTGATGTAGGACTCGATCTCAGGATCCCAGGATCATGACCTGAGCCGAAGGCTCAACCACTGAGCCACCCAGGTGCCCCGAAGGCAGGTCTTTTAATGTAATGCCCAAAGATCTGCAAGAACCTATCGATATTGGTTGGACGGAAATAGGTGGTATGGACTCAGTCGTAAGGGTTTGCGGTAGATGGAGCCTAAGGCTAGATGAAAGAGAAAGGCCAAGTGAGAGAGAGAACATGTGGAGAGCACAGGAATAGTCTAAGATGTCTTACATCATCCTCTTGACTGGGAAGCTGTTTGTGATTAGGGGGCTACGGTAGGGTGGGCAATCCCCTTGGAGTAGACACTAGCTGTTTGCTTTGCAGAGGCTGCCGGGCATAAGGACAAGGTTTTACTTACATGGCTTCACCATCCTCAATTATCAGTGGCCTCTCTACCAAATTCTTTTCTCCACATTGATGACCAAGTCTTGTCCTTCTTTCTCTGCAAGATCTTTCTCCCATCTGTCTTGTTTCTATTTTCACTGCTCACTGACTCCCAATTGAACTTAATGGAAAAACTTCTTACCTAGACTTCCTGCCTTCATCACCTCCTGTCTGCACCTCCTGTGCATTTCCTACCAGACTGATCTTTCTGAAAAACAGATCTGATCTGCTCAAGGCCCTCTGTTATTCAAAGCTCCCTGCTTGCTCCCCATTGCCCATAAAATAAAGTCTGAGATCCGAGGTCCTCAGGCAAGCATCCAACTTAACCCCCGCTGTTATCGTTCATACATCCTGCACACTAAGCTTAGAATGCTGGATTAGAAAGAAAGAGGTTGGGGGTAAACTGGACAAATGAACCAGATTTGCAGGAAACTCGTAGGAAGAAGAGAAACCATTTGGTATTTTTAATATTTACTGGATCTTCTTAAATGTCCAGCCAGAGGGGAATGGTGATTTATGAAATCTCTGCTTATGTTATATCCTTACAGTTTAAATTATGTTTACAGTTCAAAAACAGGGTAATTTGTGTTGAAGAGAAACCGTGGTACATTTATATGGTACTTTACTCTGAAGCGATCTAAAAATCAGATTTTGAAGAACACTTTTGAAGTATACTCTGAATGAGATTGTAAAGTTAAAAAAAAGTAGAAAAAAATTTGTTATTATAATGGTTTCCACGAAGAGAAAGTAGACTAGAATGTACTACAAAAATATATTGTGTGGTAGGATTATAAGAGACTTTTCATGCATTCTTTATACTTTCTTATATTTTCAAATGTTCTGCAATAAGCATGTACTATTTTTATTTTACAACCAGAAAATAATGTTTACAAGGTTAGTCATAAGGAAATGCAATTTGTTATGATATAAATTTATTTATTTATTTTTAAGATTTTATTTATTTATTTGAAAGAGTGAGACAGAACATGGATGGGGACAGGCAGAGGGAGAGGGGGAAGCAGACTCCCCACTGAGCAGGGAGCCCAACGGGGAGCTTGATCCTGGGACCCTGGGATCATGACCCGAGCCAAAGGCAGATGCTTAACTGACTAAGCCACCCAGGCACCCCAAGAGGTCTTGTTTCTTAGAAATACGTAATGTGAGGGACGCCTGGGTGGTTCAGCGGTTGAGCATCTGCCTTTGGCTCAGGCCGTGATCCTGGGGTCCCGGGATTGAGTCCCACCTCGGGCTCCCCACAGGGAGCCTCCTTCTCCCTCTGCCTATGTCTCTGCCTCTCCCTCTCATGTCTTTCATGAATAAATAATTTAAAATCTTTAAAAATAAATTTTAAAAAAGAAATATGTAATGGCACTTACAAATGGAAGGATTTGACATCTGAGCTCTGCTTTAGGATAACCCAGCACATTTCAAGCTTTGGTACAGAAAGGGTCTTCCATAAGTTGACAACGGTTGGTGTTGGGGAGTGGAGGGAATCATTATATTATTCTTTCTACTTCTGTGTATGTTTAACAATTTCCATTAAAATGTCCAACTTTTCACCCCTACTTCCAGCCAAAAGAATGAGAACTCACCGTCGTAAGTAAGCCTCCAGAATTACCTCTTCTGGAGCATAGACGTCCCATAGTCAGTGCTCGCACTTTCCTGTAAAGGAGCACATGGCTGAGATTCTCCAGTCCACAAACTTGCAAGTCGAGACCAGCGTTCTCCAATGGAAACAGAATGCAGACCACATACGTAATTTACAGTTTTCTAGGCCATTTTAATGAGCGTAAAAAGAAACAAGTGAAATCAGTGTTAATAACAATTTTACTTGAACCAGTATTTCCAAAATATTATCATTTCAACATGCCATATAAAATTATTAATGAAAAAATGTTTTTAAATAAATAAAAATTTAAAAAAATAAAAAATTTTTTTTTCATCCTACGTCTTTAAAATCCGGCATGTATTTTATGCTTACAGCATATCTCAATTTGACCTTGCCACGTTGCAAGTGCTCAACAGCCGCATGTGGCTAGCTGCCACCGCATTGGACAGTGGAGGCTTGCGTACCACGTGGTCAGAACTCTGGATTTTTCTCTATCCTACTTCACACACATGGTCTAGTTCTTGGGCTGGCTTCTTCATGGCTGTGTGAGGACTTCCCATCGAAACCAGAGCGATGTATTTCTAGCTCACGATGAACAGGACTGAGACTCTGGCAAACATCTTCCAATGTCTCACTGACCCATATCACCCTAGACCTGCTGTCCTTGAACCAATCATGGGCAAAAGGCACAAGATTGCCGTGATCGCATAGAATAATCAGAGGCTTGGTGCTGGCATCACTTCCTTGAGTCTCACAGCTATTAATCAGTAGGGGAGGAAGGTAATGGAAGTTGAGGCGCCAACCCCAAAGTCTATATTAGGGTAGGTTCTGGCCCCCAGGACTACCGTCCAGAGTGCTCAAAATTTTCTCCGTGATCCCCGGGAACAGCGAACACAATTCCTTGGTGTGGCACCTTTAATGACCTTCCCCACAAAGGAGTGAAAAGCTCATTAATAGGCCAGCTCGGGTGGCTCAGTGGTTCAGTGCCTGCCTTCAGCCCAGGGCGTGATCCTGGAGACCTGGGATCGAGTCCCACGTCGGGCTCCCTGCATGGGGCCTGCTTCTCCCTCTGCCTCTCTCTCTCTCTCTCTCTGCTTCTCTCTGTGTCTGTTGTGGATAAATAAATAAAATCTTAAAAAAAAAAAAAAAAAGTCTGTGTCCAGGCCAGCCAGCGTGAAGTTGAGCTACTGACATAGATCAGTAAGATTTTCCTGAGGAAACAAAACCCCCAAATCCCATTTTCTTACAGCACAGCATAGATGAAACAGCCCTGCCCTAGCCTCTCTGCCTGCCTCTCATTAGCTGTGGGACCTTAGGCAGAGCACTTAGCTGTCCGGGCTACGTTTCCCATTTGTAAAATACGGGGTTATATTACCACAGGGGTGGTCAACCTCTGTTCTTCCTTTTAATGACATTTTACAAGAAAGCCTGACATATAGAACAGATAAAAGCAGAGCTTCTCTGCCTGCAGTGAGGACAGGGACCTGGCCTCTCCATTAGTTGGGACACTGCGTCATTCTTTTTTAAATTTAAGACTTATATTGCACTTACAGTACGCCCAGCTCTGTTTTAAGAGCCTTATATACATAAATTCATTTAAAATTTCATTTAAAGCCACCTAATGGCCCTAAGAAGTAGGCATTATTCTGATCTACCATTAACATGAGGCAATCAAGGCCCAGAGGAGTCAAAGGTCACACAACTAGTAAGTAACAGAGCTAGGATTCAAAGCCAAGACCCAGCTCCGGTTCCTATCACCTCAAAGCCTTGTGACAGGACGTCTGGGTGGCTCAGTGGTTGAGAATCTGCCTTCCGCTCAGGTCTTGATCCTGGGATTCCTGGATCGAGTCCGCACCAGGCTCCCCATGGGGAGCCCGCTTCTCCCTCTGCCTGTGTCTCTGCCTCTCTCTCTGTGCCTCTCATGAATGAATAAAAACAACAAACAAACAAACAAAAAGCCTTGTGACTCCAGAGAGCTAGATGAGGCTTAAGACCCCCTCCAGCCTTCCAGTCTGTTGATCTACCTGTGACAATCTGGCTTGTTGCTTGTTTGTTGCAGCATTGTGACCTCGATGCAGAATTTCGTTTTTCAGTTGGCTCCATCAGTTAAGTGTCTGACTCCTCAGGGTCCTGGGATCCAGCGCTGCACTGGGCTCCTGGCTCAGCAGGGAATCAGCTTCTTCCTCTAACCCCTTCCTCCCACCTTGTGGGCTCTCTCTCAAATAAATAAATAAAAATTTAAAAAAAAAGGGGGTGGGATTTCATTGTTCAGCCTTCAGAATTCTGTGTGTGGCTCAAGGGTAGAGGTGGTGGGGGAGGGATGGAGAGAGAGGGCTCTTCTCCAGACCCTGGAGGAGTCTAAGTCCACCTTATCCCACACTTCGCCTGAAGCCTGGTCACTCTGACTCCCACCTGTGCCTCCTTAGCCCTATTCCATGACCCCAGGAGGGACACATTTTCCTAAACTATCTTCGGGCTTCTTGGCTAAAACTAGACACTTGTGATCTTGTGATATAATAAGAAATATATTTGGTCTCTGTCCAGTCTCTGGCACAGAGCTCCTAAATCTTTTGTCATTTCCTTAAGTGATAAGAGCAATCAGAACATCTTTTATTGTAATATTTGGGTTTTGAAAAAAAAATTTGGGTTTTGTCCCCAGTTCCTGAAATAGCTCCAGAGGGATAAAAGTGAAAGGAACATCTTTTGTTATTCATAACAAGCTCCTTTCAGCGGCTCCGGAGTTTATGTCAATGTGGTGACTTTTGAAAGCCCAGGAGGTTGGGGGGCCTGGTTGCCTGGAGAACCAACCACGTGATTAGAGGGTTGAAACTTTCAGCCCTGCCCCCCAACTTCTGGGGAGGAGACAGGGGCTGAAGAGCCAGTTCAACCATTGATGGCCTAGGATTTAGATTTAATCAATTGTGCCTATGTAATGAAGCCTCCATAAAAAATTAAAACAAAACAAAACAAAACAAAACAAATCCATTAATCTAAGGGACTCGGAGAGCTTCCAGGCAGGTCAGCCTTCAGGTAGAACGCATCTAGTGCACCCCAGACTCTATAGGGGCAGGAGAAGCTACTGTGCTCAAGACCCTACCAGACCTTGTCCTGTGTGTCTCTTCATCTGGCTGTTCTTTTTTTTTTTTTTTTAAAGTTTTTATTTATTTATTCATGAGAGACCCAGAGAGAGAGGCAGAGACACAGGCAGAGGGAGAAGCAGGCTCCATGCACAGAGCCCAATGTGGGACTCTATCCCAGGACTCTGGGATCACACCCTGAGCCAAAGGCAGATTCTCCACCACTGAGCCACTCAGGCATCCCTAGCTATTCATTTTTCAAAGATTTTATTTATTTAACAGAGAGAGAGCACAGGCAGGGGGAGTGGCCGAGGCAGAGAGAGAAGCAGGCTCCTCACTGAGCAGGGAGCCAGAGGTGGGACTGGATCCCAGGATCCTGGGATCATGACCTGAGTCCAAGGACCCAGGTGCCCTTAGCTGTTCATTTTTTTTTAGTTTTTATTTATTTATTTGAGAGAGAGAGAGTGAGAGCACACACACACACAAATGGGGAGGTGGGGCAGAGGCAGAAGCAGACTCCCTGATGAGCCAGGAGCCCAGCAGGAGGTGTGACTTCATCTTAGGACCCTGGGATCAGGACCTGAGCCAAAAGCAGATGCTAAACCCACTGAGCTTCCCAGGCGTCCCTGGCTGTTCATTTCTATTCTTTAGAATATCCTTTTATGGGACGCCTGGGTGGCTCAGTGGTTGAGCATCTGCCTTCGGCCCGGGGTGTGATCCTGGAGTCCCTGGATCGAGTTCCACATCAGGCTCCCTGCGTGGAGCCTGCTTCTCCTTTGTCTGTGTCTCTGCTTCTCTCTCTGTGTGTCTCTCATGAATAAATAGAAATCTCTAAAAAATAAAATAAAATAAAATATCCTTTTGTAATAAACTGGTAATCTAATAAGTAAACTGGTTTCCTGAGTTCTGCGAGCCATTCAAAGCAAATTATTGAACCCAAGGAGCGGGGCATGGGAACTCCCTGCTTAGAGTCAAGAAGTCCTGGAAGCTCAGACTTCCAGTGGAATCTTTTTTTTTTTTTTTTTTTTTTTTTTTAATTTTTATTTATTTATGATAGTCACAGAGAGAGAGAGAGAGAGAGGCGCAGAGACACAGGCAGAGGGAGAAGCAGGCTCCATGCACCGGGAGCCCGACGTGGGACTCGATCCCGGGTCTCCAGGATCGCGCCCTGGGCCAAAGGCAGGCGCCAAACCGCTGCGCCACCCAGGGATCCCTTTCCAGTGGAATCTAAAGTAGTGGAGGTCTGGACTGGGGGGCTGAGCACTTCCCTGTGGGGTCTGTGCCAACTCCGGGCAGTTCGTGTCAGATCTGAATGGTGGGGCACAGGTTGGTTTTGCTGAGAATTGCTCTGTGTGGGAAAAACCCACACATTTGGTATCAGAAGTGTTGCTGGTGTGAATAGTAGCAGAGAGAGAGAAAAAAACAAACAAACTTGTTTTGTAGTTTTTGCATATACTCATGAGGAAAATGGGAGCAATTATTAAAATCGGGATTATCCCAGAAAACTTCTATGATGTAAATTTATAGAGACAGAAAATAGCACAGTGGTTATCCAGAGGCTGAGGGAGGAGGAGTTAGGGAGTTAGTGATTCCTGGGGGCAGATTCAGTGTGGGGCAATGAAAAAGTTCTGGAAGGGGGGTGGGGGGACACGCCTGGGTGGCTCAGTGGTTGGGCGCCTGTCTTTGGTTCAGGTCGTGATCATCTCAGGATCCGGGATCGAGTCCCACATTGGGCTCCCTGCATGGAGCCTACTTCTCCCTCTGCCTATGTCTCTGCCTCTGTCTCTCATTCTGTGTCTTTCATGAATAAATAAATAAATCTTTAAAAAAAAAAGAAAAAGTTCTGGAGGGGGCCATTGGTGACCATTGCACAGTATTGTTAACCTACTTAGTGCCACTGAATTGTACACTAAAAAGAAAACGGTTAAAATGGTAAAATTTTATGTGACATGTATTTTACCACAATGTATTTTTAAGAGTTTTCTGGAAAATGCACAATCTATTGACTATATCTTATTCATTATATAATAATGGAATATATATAATATAAAATATAATATCATATAATATATTCATTGTGACACAATTAGCTCTGGCTGTTCTGCTAGTGTGTGTACGCATGTGTGTTGTCATTTATTCTCATGTTACATTGAGGAGGTTAAGTCTAGGGTTTTTTTGTTTTGGGTTTTTTAAAGTAATCTCTATACCCAACATGAAGCTGGAGATCAAGATCAAAATCAAACCCAAGGGATGCCTGGGTGGCTCAGTGGTTGAGCGTCTTGCCTTTGGCCAGGTCGTGATCCTGGGACCTGGGATCGAATCCCACATTGGGCTCCTGCGAAGAGCCTATTTCTCCCTCTGCCTGTGTCTCTGCCCCTCTCTCTGTGTCTCTCATGAATAAATAAATAAATATTTTTTAAAAATAATAAATTAAAAAATCAAGACTATAGGGGGATTGGACAGATGTCATTTAAGTGCACAGACTTACAATAAGTAGTAACTAAGTCCTAGGGATCTGATGCATGGTCTAGGGAATACAGACAACAGCCTTACATTGTAACCATCAAACTTGTTAAGCGACTGGAAGTTAATTATTCCAGCCACTGGAAAGAAAGGATAGTTATGTGACATGATAAAGGTGCTAATTATCGCTACAATGGCAATCATCGTACTACATATAAGGGTACAGGACGTGTACATAACCTGTTGTACACCTTAAGTTCACATGATGTTCTATGTCCAATACGTTTCCATCAGAAAAATCAATTACCATTTCTTGATTTATTGAGCATTTTACATGTGTTCCTTCCCTTCACCTTCATTATCACCATATATAATAGAGCTACCCTTCGTTCTCATATTCCAGGGAGGGAAAGTGCGGGGTGGAGAGGTAAAGTAACCCTGCCCAGGTGAGGGAGGCAAGACTCATGCCTAGACAGCACCCACTTCCCCATTAGACACAGGAGGCATGGTGCGTAAAGCCTATAATACCTTGAGAGCCCACAAAATTGTTTTCATTTTCACTTATTTCACAATCAGAAGAGAATTGAAAATAACGATAAAGAGTATATCATAATGAATTCAGTCTGGATTAGATTCACCTTTATTCCAACATACCCCTAAGATATCACATTTAATATTTATTATGGAAAGAAGGGTCCCAAAAGGCAAGAGTGCCCATAAAATCAGGACCTCTGACTGCAAGTCCCATACCCCCAGGCCACTGGGTTTAAGCCACCAGGGCTCCCCATCTCTGAACCCCAGTTAACCCACTTTAAGACTGGATACCTGCATGGGTGCAGACAAGGCACCCTTTCTCTGCCTCAGCTTTCTCCTCTGTAAAATGGGAATAATAAACAGTATGGATTTGTCTACAGCCGTGAGGATGCCCTGAGGGACTGTGCCCAGCACCTTAGCAACATGCCTGATGCTCTGCGAGGACTCTGTACCCTCCAGCCACAGCTGACCTGATTTACTGCAGCCTCAGGATCCAGAGCTTCCAGACCCCACAGGGGCCATCCCTAAAGGAGCCAGCTGGCTGACAGGCTGAGCACAGCAACACCTCATCAGGCGCACCAGGAATTCCAGAGCATCTTCACCGCAGCCTCTGGAGAGATTCGGACGTGTTCTTCAACAACCAGGGCAGATCCACACTTGTAAAAGCTTCCAGGCCTCAGCAATCATTTCTCCCCTTCCCACACCCCTCCCCGCTCCCCTGGGCCCTTTTCCATTTTAGCTCCATTTCTGCAGGAAGAAGGACAGAAAAGGTCTTAGTCTTATGTGAGTGTAGAGGAAAGAGCCCAGACTTGCAGGTCCCAGGAACCAGCTGTGCAGCCCACAGCTCCAGACAAGCTGAGCCTGCAAGAGTCACTCAACCTCTCTGAACCCCACAGCCCTCAGCTGGACAACAGGAGCACAGAACTAAGTAGGAAGAGGGGCGCCTGGGTGACTCAGTTGGTTAAGGGTCTGCCTTTGGCTAAGGTCATGATCTCAGGTCCTGGGCTCAAGCCCCACATCAGGTTCCCTGCTCAGCAGAGAGTCTGCTTCTCCCTCTCCCTCTGCATTTCCCTCATCACTCGTGCTCTCTCTCTCTCTCTCTCTCAAATAAATAAGTAAAATCTTAAAACAAAATAAATAAAGTAGGAATAATACTTGTGACCATTATTTCCACAGTGTAGTGCTAGAAGCATGAGGGCTTTGGGGTCAGAGTCCTTTGGTTCAAATCATGGCTTCTACCCTTGGACAGCACCCGACCTTGCCTTTCCAAGTCTGAGTTTCTCATTTATAAAATGGAGAATAATAATAGTACCCATCTCAAAGGATTATTGGGACAATGCAATGAGATATTTAGATATAAAACTCTTTGCAGCACTGGGTACACAGTAAGCGCTCTATAAAGGCTAGCAATTGTTACTTTAGTTATACCTGTGCCTCTTCGTGAGGCCTTTGGCCTCCAGTTCAGTTTCCCAACTGCACACAGTAGATGTTCAATGGACAGCTGTGGAATGAAAATAATGAACGGATGAGTGAATTAATGAACAGACTTGCCGTCCTTCTCAACCCAGAGCTCCATGTGGAACTTCTTCAGGCCGAATTCCTTTGATCTCGTGGCAATAGGAATTTTTGCAGCCTCGAGACTTCCAATTTTCTTGTTTCTTCTTTTTTTTTTTTTTTAAGATTTTATTTACTCATGAGAGATACAGAGAGAGAGAGAGAGAGAGAGAGACACGGAGACATAGGCAGAGGGAGAAGCAGGCTCCCTGCAAAGAGCCCAGAGCCCGGCATCACACCCTGAGCTGAAGGCAGAAGCTCAACTCCTGAGCCCCCCAGGCGTCCCTCCTGTTTCTTCTTGACTGGATAAAGTGGTTAAGAATATGACTCCAACTCTGACCCACCCTTCAACATGTGGACTCTAATTCCCTTCTTCCCCTTGACTGTGAGCTGACTTTAGCGACTCAATTCTAACCAGCAGAATAAAGTGGAAGTGACAGTGTGCAACTTCCAAGACCGGGTCACAAAAACCATCGAGGCTTCCATCCCCATCTCTCTTGGATCGCTTGCCCTGGTTTCCATGACAGCTGTCACGTCATGAGCACACTCAAGCAGCTCTGAGTGAGGTGTGTGCAATGAGGAACTGAGGCTTCTCTCCAGCAGCCGTGAGGGCACGCTGTCATGGAAGCAGGTCCCCCGGCCCCAGTCAAGCCTTCAGATCACTGCAACCCCCGTCAAGAGTTGACTACAACCTCCTCAAAGACTTTGAGCAAAAACCATCCTCCTGAGTCACTCCCAATTTTCTGACCCACGGGAACTATGGCGTAATAAGTGTTGTCTTGGGTAGCTCTGGTGGCTCAGTGGTTTAGCGCCGCCTTGGGCCCAGGGCGTGATCCTGGAGACCCAGGATCAAGTCCCACATCGGGTTCCCTGTATGGAGCCTGCTTCTCTCTCTCTGCCTGTGTCTCTGCCTTTCTCTCTCTCTCTCTCTCTCTCCCTGTGTCTGTCATGAATAAATAAATAAAATCTTAAAAAAAGATAAGTGTTGTCTTAAGCTGCTGTGTTTGGGGATGATCCGTTACACAGTGATAGAAAACTCACACTAACGTTTGCATGAATACTCTTGATAAAAGGTTGAATGAGTGTTTTTCTGACAAGATCTGACTCATGGAAACTTCTGACAACTCATCCTCCGTATGGTTTCAGCACCACTCAGAAAGCCTGAACCCACACTCTACCTGTGATATGACTATTACTGGTCCGTGCCTGCTGGCTAATTGAGGATGTCTTCCTCCCTAGGATCCCAGGTGGGATCCACTGTGGTTAGCTGTTGCACACCAGTCCTCGGGGGGATTGGCACCACCAGATACCCAGCTGGGAAGGAAGAGTCGGGCTTTGTGACAAGCAGGCCAGTCAGTAGCTCATATTTAGGAGAACCATGTTATCAGTTTCAGGAGGGTCCGTCTCAGAGAAGCTATTTCCTTACTGAGGGCTCCCATGTGGTTCTAACAGCAGCTAATCCTTTCAACTTACTTAGAGATAACTTCAGGATCCTTCCCTGCCTCGCCAAGGCCCTGCACTCACTGGAGAGACCTCTTATAGTCCTTTGCATCTGGGAAGTCCCTGCCTAATATGGAAAAGTGCCTGGAAAGAGTGTCTGTGTCTGACCAGATTGAGAACTGCAGGCTGATAAAGATAAAAGCCAGCTCTTCTCATCTCACAATGAGGACTTTAGCAATCAGGCTGTCCTGAGAGCACAGCCAGTGTGGCTATGGCCATCAAGGTCAACAGTCTTTTTTTTTTTTTTTTTTTTTTGAGATTTTATTCATTCACTTGAGAAAAAGAGAGAGTATGAGTGCATGAACTGGTGAAGCAGGGGCCAGAGGGAGAGGGAGAAGCAGACTCCCCACTGAGTAGGGAGCCCGATGTATGACTCGATCCCAGGACCCCGGGATCATGACCTGAGCTGAAGACAGACACTTGACTGACTGAGCCACCCAGGCACCCCAACTTCAACAGTCTTTTACTGAGCACCTACTACATGCCAGTTGCTGCAGACAAGGCCAGGACACAAAGATGAGTCCACAAGGTCCTTGGTGGACCAAGGTGGACCCATGAGTCCCAAGACCTCATGGTCTGCTGGGGAAGACAGGCAAGCCAATCAGTCATTACAATCCAGAGCAAATGCAGAGGTTTACCCGTAAGCCAGGTGAACTAAGAGCGCAGAGCAGAAGAGAACAAGGAAAAATTGCTTTCTTGGGATGGAGAAGACTGGTCTGATTCAAGAGATACTAAGTAGGGGATCCCTGGGTGGCTCAGCGGTTGAGTGTCTGGCTTCAGCCCAGGTCATGATCCCGGTCCCAGAATCGAGTCCCATATTGGGCTCCCTGCAAGGAGTCTGCTTCTCCCTCTGCCTGTGTCTCTGCCTCTCTATGTGTCTCTCATGAATAAATAAATTAAATAAAATCTTAAGAAAGAAAGAAAGAAAGAAAGAAAGAAAGAAAGAAAGAAAGAAAGAAAGACAGACAGACTAAGTAGAATCAGCCATGAGCCAAGTACAGAGAAGAGAAAAATCCAAGGTTGAGGACTTGGAATGTAGGGGAAGGATTCCTCTGAGTTCTTGGTCATAACTTCTGAGGACAGGTGGGATCTAATGTATCCCCTTCCTCTGATCCCCCTTCCTCTGATTCCATTTCCAACTGGAACTTTAACTACCAAACTGGACTTGAAATTTGAAGGAAGATCTTACAGAAAGAGGTCAAGATCCGTAAGCCCATGTTCACTTTGTAGCAAGGAGCCTGAGACGAGAGTCAAGTGCAGATTTCTTGTCAAATCTGGAAGCTGGTCACATTCTCTGTCTACACCACCGTCACCTGAGTCCCAGACACCATCCCCTCTGGCTTGGACTATCCCAGCAATTGCCTAACCCATCTCCCATTTCCAGATTCCATTTCTACCCTAAATCCAGGTGCCATGAGGGGACCTTAAAAAATTCAAATTGGATAATGTCACTCCCCTGCTTAGATTCTTTTGAAAGGTCTTCTGTTACTCTTAGGATAAAATCCACCCTCATTTCCATGGCTTACCAGGTCCATGTGTCTACCCTCCGCCCAGCTCTCTGAACTTCTTTTCCTTCCCTACCCCACCTGCTCACCGTGTCCCACACACTGACCTTCTACTGTGCCCAAATACGCCAAACTCTTTCCCACCCAGAGCCATCCATTCACTCAGAACATATTTATCAGGAACCTTCTGTGTGCCAGATATTGTTTTTGTTGCTGAAGATAGAGTGGGGAATAAAATGCACACAAATCCTTGCCCTTGGGAAGCTTATATTATGTTGAAGGAAGACAGACTGTAAACAAGAGAAGTAAACAAATACAGTACGTTGGATGGAAATCAGTACGAAGGGAGACCAAAAAAGCAGAGAGAGGGGAGTAGAGATATTGGGGAATGGATTTGCAGTTTCCAATATGGGAGCCAGAAATGGGCTCAAGAAGGCTAGGTTGGAGCCCCGAAGGGGGTGAGGGTATAAGCCATGCGGATATGGGGGGGAGGAGCATTCTTGGCAGAGGGCTTAGCAAGTGCAAAGGCCCTGAGGCTGGGGCATACCCACTATGTTCACGGAACAGCAGGGAGGCCAAAAGGGCTGGCAGGGAGTGAGAGGTGAGATTCTAGATGTAATCAGGCTCCCCTGAACACCAGACTTGCATAAGAACTTCAGCATCTGTGGAAATTTCCACCTGGAACATTCCACCCTGCCTCTTTACGCATCTGGCTCTTTCCTATCTTTCTGATCTCAGGGAGACATTCCTTGACCACCCTCATGCTTCACGTTCACAACCCCCTCTTTTTTTCGTCATAAGCACTGACACATGCAATTGTTTGATCTATTTCCACGCGCTTCATCTGCTCGCTGTCACACAAGCTCCAGTGAGGGCGGGACCCTGTCCCACGGTGTCCCCATCGCAAACCCGGCGCTTCGCACGCTCCCTGGCACTCAGGAAGTGCTCAATAAATAACTTGGTGAGTGAAAGAAAGAGGGAGGCTCTGTAATTATCATTCCCAGCTTGGACCTTCTGAAGTATGAAGAAATATGTTTTGTAGTCAGAGGACCAGCCCTAGGAAATCTGTGGGCAAAAAGCTTTCAGGGAGAGAGAGATGGAGAAAAGTAAAATCAAAAACATGCCGCATGGAAACCCTTGGGAACTAGAATGGCCTGAACTTCCCCAAAACAGCATTAGAAGCTAGAAGGCAAAAAAAAAAAAAAAAAAAAAAAAAAAAAAAAGAAGAAGAAGAAGCTAGAAGGCAGAGGAGCTCGGCCTTCAAAAGGTTGCACAAAAAATACCATTAACACGGAACTCTGCCTCTAGCCAACCCCTCGATTAGGTGTGAGGGGGAATCAACATAATTTCAGATTTGCAAACTTTTTTTTTTTTTAAGATTCTATTTATTTATTTGACAGAGAGCACAAGCAGGGGGAACTGCAGGCAGAGGGAGAGGGAGAAGCAGGCTCCGCGCTGAGCAGGAGCCGGACATGGGGCTCAACCCCGGACCCCGGGATCATGACCTGAGCCCAGGACCTGAGCCGAGGCAGGTGCTTAACTGACTGGCCCACCCAGGCGCCCCTCAGACATGCAAACTTTCAAAGCATTTTACCTCGCATGCACTTTCTCTCAGAAAGTGATTGATGATGTGCTCCACCCAGATGAGAGGAAAACAAAAAGACCCGTATCCAGGAGACAGTGGCTCCAACCCAGGGGAAAGGCCAGGAAAGCTCCCAGGCTGATGGCACGATGATGACTCAGTAAGGCACCTGTGCAGGGGCTCATTCCAGACGGGAATGGGGGGCAGAGGGCCCCGGGATGGAGCTCTCCTGGAAAATAGGGAATTTCACGCATTATCTGCTCCAGGCCACCAGGGCTGCCCGCAACATTTGCAGGGCCCGGTGTAAAATGAAAACGAAGAGGCTTCTTGCTTAAAACTTAAGAATTTCAAGATGGTGAAAGCAAAGTGAGTGGGTGGGCTCTTTGGAGAACAGAGACGGTGCCTCCTGCAGGGATCAGACACCCAGGAAATTGGCCCTGCATGTGACCCCGTGGAAGACTGCCTCGATAGCTCTTCTAGGAGAAACCGACTCTAATTGACTTAAGGAAAAAGGGAATTTATTAAAAGAGGATTGGGGACATCTGGGTGGCTCTGTGGTTGAGCGTCTGCCTTTGGCCCAGGGTGTGATCCTGGGGTCCTGAGATTGAGTCCCCCATCAGGCTCCCTGCAGGGAGCCTGCTTCTCCCTCTGCCTGTGTTTCTGCCTCCCTTTCTGTGTCTCTCATGAATAAATAAATGAAATCTTAAAAAAAAAAAGTATTAGGTGACTCATAAAATCCCACAAGGGCTGGAGAACGCCCATCATGGCCTCCCAACTAGAAACAACTCCTCATACCAGGCTGTCAGCTGGTGTAGCGAGGATGACACTGATGCTGTCCCCAAGTAGTGGGCCTACAGCTTGCAGAGATGCCACTGACAGGTCCCTGGCACAGTTGATTGCTGCTGTCTTGCATTGCTGCCCCACTGTAACTTCTGCAAAAAAAATAAAAATAAAAATAAAATAAAAAAATAGTCCTCGCATTTTCTGCTTCTGCACCCAGTAGTTACCTATTGAGATGAGTGCGTCTGATGGGTGATGTCCAAGTTAAGTGCTGTAGCTGCAAGAGGCTGAGACAGTGAGCTTCTAGAATCTCTCACTTCTCTGGTGGACGTTCTGCTTCCCACAAGTCTCCTAAGGGGAAATTCCCCAAATACAGGAAGGGTTTAACATCTGGGCAACAAGGAAGAATGACAAATATCCACTGTAGAAGTATGGAAAAAAATTGTTGACCCGGAAATTAAAAAAAAAAAAATCAACTAAGCAAATAAAAATAAAATGAGACAAATATAGACACAGATACAAATAAAACTTAAACTTGCTCAAGAAAGGAAATGTGGGGGTACCCGAGCAGCTCAGTCGGTTGAGCACCTGACTCTTGATTTTGGCTCAGGTCATGATCTCAGGGTCCTGGGATCGAGCTCTGCATTGGGTTCTGCGCTTAGTGGGGAGTCTGCTGGAGATTCTCCGTCCCTCTCCCTCTACCCCTTGCACTCGGACGCTCTCTCTCATGCTCTCTGAAATAAATAAATAAATCTTAAGAAAAAAAGGGGGGGACACATAATCCATTATACTATCTGGCTCATCAGTGTTCTATATTTGCATATCCTGCATAATGTATAAACTAAATGTAGATTTAACCCCAAAGGTCACATTTATCACATTGCAAAGTTGGAAAGGGGACAGTCAGGGTTGTTGATGATTTAAGAACACTAAAGGTGATCTGCTGTAATAGGAAGTTCATAGATAATACCTAAAGTGGATAAATACGAAGTTAGAAGTAAAATCATATTTAGAAATGTGGACATAGGGGTGCCTGGGTGGCTCAGTCGGTTAAGCGTCTGCCTTCAGTTCAGGTCATAATCCCAGAGTCCCGGGATTGAGCCCCAGATTGGGCTCCCTGCTCAGCGGGGTGTCTGCTTCTTCCTCTGCTCCTTCCCCCACTTGTGCTCTCTCTCTCGCTCACTCTCTCAAATAAATAAATCTTTACCAAAAAAAGAAAGAAAGAAAGAAAGAAAGAAAGAAAGAAAGAAAGAAAGAAAGAAAGAAAGGTGAACATAAATGCTCAAAGAAGCTGCTGAAACATTGCAAGTAGTCATCTGGGGAGCAAAACAGAGACCGAGGAGAGGTGAGGTAGGGGAGCTGCTACTTTTGTTGTAGTTTGTTTTGTTATAACCCTTTTGGTGATTATTTTGGTCCAGTTACATTATGCTATGTTGCAATAATAAATCCCAAAGACCTCCGTGGCTTAGCACGATAACAGGTGGGGTTTTTTTCCCCCTCATTCTTCCAGAATCCAGTGTGGGTGGGAGAGCCCTCTTCAGTTTTGTAGCCCCATCATCTGGAACAGGGTCATTGCAAAAAGAAGAAAAAGCTGGAGGGACTTTTTGAAGGTCCCCCCCCTGGAAATGGCTCACATTGCTTCATCCTACCCGCCGGAACTCAGACACACAGGGGACATGCGATGGTCCCGGGAAGACGCACAGCATTGTCTGCTGCAAGACCATTCACTTTTTAAAAATTAATAGACTTGATTACTGAGAGCAGTTTTAGGTTAACAGGAAAATCAAGCAGAAGTACAGAGAGTTTTTCCATATAGCCCTTCTCCCCTCACCTCATGCACGATTTCCTCAAATTTTTTTAATATGGAACGCTTCCCGATTTTGCGCGTCCTTGTGCAGATGGCAGGCCAGTCTTCTCCGTTCCAATCTTGGTGTCTATGCTGCCGAAGCGAGCACAATTTCTTCAATTTTTAATATCTTGCAGGAGCGTAGAACATTCGTCCTGCCTGATGACGCGTTCCTGATACATCACTAGCAACGAAGTTCATAGTGTACAGTGGGGGCCCTTCATTGAGGTCTATGGTTTATGGGTTTCATCAAATGCGTAATATCACGAATCCACTATTATGGTATCGTGTAGAATCGTTTCACTGTCTAAACCACCTCCCGGGCTGCCCTTCTTCCTTTGTCCCCACCCCCGATCCCCACCAGCCCTCATGTTCCCTGAACCTCTGGCCACCACCCATCTTTTTCCTGCCTCCATAGTTTTGCCTTTTCTGGAATGTCATATAGTGGAATCCTACAGTGTGAGCGAAGCCTTTTCAGACTGGCTTCTCTCACTTAGCAATCCGCATTGAAACATCCTCTCTGGGTTTTCGTGGCCCCATAGCTCATTTCCTTCTGAGCCCTGAATAATACCTTCCATTGTTTGGATGTACCGCTGTTTGCTTATAGCCATTCACCTACTGAAGGACATCTTGGTTGCTTCTGATTTTTTTTGGCAACTGTGAATAAAGCTGCTATAAACATTCATGTGCAGGGTTTTGTGTGTGTTTTCAGCTCACTTGGGTAAATACAAATGCAACTGTAGCAATGTCATTGCTGAATCTTACAGTAAGATGATGTTTAATTTTGCAGGACCCGCTTCCAAAGTGACTGTACATCTTGAATTCCCGTAGGAGTGAAAGGGACTTTCCTGCTGCCCCATTTCCTCACCAGCATCTGGTGTTGTCAGTGTTTTGGATTTTAGGTGTGTAGTGGCATCTCATTGTGGTTTTAATTTTTCTTTCTTTCTTTCTTTCTTTCTTTCTTTCTTTCTTTCTTTCTTTCTCTTTCTTTCTCTCTTTCTTTCCTTTCTTTTCTTCTTTCTTTCTTTCTTTCTTTCTTTCTTTCTTTCTTTCTTTCTTTCTTTCCTTTCTTTCCTTTCTTTCCTTTCTTTCCTTTCTTCTCTTTCTTTCTTGGCTCCATTCTGGGGCTTGAACTCAGAACCGTAAGATCAAGACCTGAGATGAGATTACAAGTTGAATACTTAACCGACTGAGCCACCCAGGCGTCCCCCATTGTGATTTTTTTTTAATTTTATGTATTTATTCATGAGAGACACACACAGAGAGACAGAGACACAGGCAGAGGGAGAAACAGGCTCCATGCAGGGAGTCTGATGCAAGACTCGATCCCGGAACCCCAGGATCACGCCCTGAGCCAAAGGCAGACGCTCAACCACCGAACCCCCCAAGTGCCACCTCATTGTGACTTTTAACTCAAAATTCCCTAATGATATGTGGTATTTAGATCCTTTCATATTCTTACTTGCCATGTGTGCATCTTCTCTGGTGAAATGTTGGTGCAGAGCTTTCCCCCATTTCTTTGTTGTGTTGCTTGTTTTCTGGTTTGTTGAGTTTAAAGACTTTGTGTGTGTTGGATACAAGTCCTTTATCAGATAACGTGTTTTGCAAATATTTTCTCCCAGCCTGTGGGTTGTCTTCTCACGCTATGAACTGTCTTTCACAGAGGAGGTTTTTGTTTTTGTTTTTTTATTTATGATAGTCACACACAGAGAGAGAGAGAGGCAGAGACACAGGCAGAGGGAAAAGCAGGCTCCATGCACCGGGAGCCCGACGTGGGATTCGATCCCGGGTCTCCAGGATCGCGCCCCGGGCCAAAGGCAGGCGCCAAACTGCTGTGCCACCCAGGGATCCCAGGTTTTTGTTTAAATGAAGATCATCTTATCAATTTTTTCTTTCATGGTTTGTGCTTTCGGTGTTGTGTCTAAAAACTACTGGTCAATCCCAAGGTCACCTAGATTTTCTGCTATGTTGTCTTCCAGAAGTATTTCAGTTTTATGTTTTCCATTGAGCTTTATGGCCTATCTTGAGTTTCATTTTTGTAACAAATGTAAGGTCAGTATCTAGAATCCTTTTTATTGCAGGTGGATGTCCAGTTGTTCTAACATCATTTGTCAAAAACACTATCCTTTCTCCACTGAATTGCCTTTGTAAAAAAGTTAATTGACTCCATTTGTGTGGGTCGAATTCTGAGCTCTCTATTCTGTTCCACTGATTTCTCTATTCTTCCATTAATACCACACTGTCTTGATTACCGTATATTTATTTTTTTAATTTGTTTAAGGAGGGATGCCTAGGGGGTTCAGTCAGTGGTTGAGCCTCTGCCTTCGGCTCAAGTCGTGATCCCAAGCCCAGAGATCGAGTCCTGCATCGGGCTCCCCTCAGGGAGCCTGCTTCTCCCTCTGCCTGTGTCTCTGCCTCTCTCTCTGGGTCTCTCATGAATAAATAAATAAAATATTAAAATAATAAAAAATTAAAAAAAATAAACTTCATTTGTTGATATCCACAAAATAACTTGCTTGCATTTTGACTGAATTGAATCTACAGATCCAGTGGGGAATAACCGATAACAATATGAAGTTTTCTCATCCATGAACAAACAATATCTATTTCTTTAGTTGTTCCTTGATTTCTCTCATCAGAGTTCTGTAGTTTTCCTCATCTAGATCTTGTATATATGTTGTTCGATTTTATACCTAAATACGTAATTTTGGAGGGTGCTAATGTAAACAGTATTATTATTATTATTTTTTAAATCAAAGCTTCCTTTAACCACCACAAACCCAGCCCAAAGTTAAAGGTGGGAATAGTTAAGGATCAAAGAGATGGAAATGCAGAGAGGTGAGCAGAGTCTTTTGCTTTGTTTTGTTTTGTTGCTGTTTTCAATTTTTTAAAATTTAAATTCAGTTAATTAACATATAGTTTCCTAGTAGTTTTTGAGGTCAATGATTCATTGGTTTTATATAACACCCAGTGCTCATGACATCACGTGCCCTCCTTCATGCCCCTCCCCCAGTCACCCCATTCCCCCACCCCCTTCCCCTCCAGCAACCTTCAGTTTGCTTCCTATGATTAAGAGTTTCTTAGGGTTTGTCTCCCTCTCTGATTTTGTTTTGTTTCATTTTATCATCCTTTCTCCTATACTCCTCTGTTTTGTTTCTTAAATTCCACACATGAATGAGATCATATGATAAATGTCTTTCTTTGCTTGACTTACTTCCCTTAGCACAATACCCTCCAATTCTATCCATGTCATGGCAAATGGCAAGATTTCATTTCTTTTGATGGCTGAGTAGTATTCCATTATATATAGATATCTATATCTCTATCTCTATATGTATATCACATCTTCTTTATCCATTCATCTGTCAATGGACATCTGGCTCTTTCCATGGTTTGGCTATTGTCAACATTGCTGCTATAAACACTGGGGTGCAGGTGCCCCTTCATATCACTACATTTGTATCTTTGGGGTAAATACCCAGTAGTGCAATTGGTGCATCCTACGGTGGCTCTATTTTCAACTTTTTGAAAAACCTCCACACTCTTCCAGAGTGGCTGCACCAGCGTGCATTCCCAACAGTGTAAGAGGGTTCCCCCCCTTTTTTTTTAAATTTATTTATGATAGTCACAGAGAGAGAGAGGCAGAGACACAGGCAGAGGGAGAAGCAGGCTCCATGCACCGGGAGCCCGACGTGGGATTCGATCCCGGGTCTCCAGAATCGCGCCCTGGGCCAAAGGCAGGCGCCAAACCGCTGCGCCACCCAGGGATCCCTGAGGGTTCCCCTTTCTAACCGTATTACTTTTAATTTCAAATTCCAATTGTTCATTGCTAGTATACAGGAAGGTGATTGGTGTTTATGTATTAACTTGTATCCTATAACCTTGCTGTAATTGCTTTTTAGTTCCACAGGTTTTTGTTGATGGTTTGGGATTTTCTATAAACACGATCATGCCACCTGGGAACAAAGTGAGTTTTATCTCTTCCTCCCCAATCTGCATATCTTATACACCATTTGCTTTTTATTCCATGAGTGTATTACTTTGCTAAAAATGTTTATTTTTTTAAGATTTTATTTTTAAGTAATCTCCATACCCAATGTGGGACTCGAACTCATGACCCTGAGATCAAGAGTCGCATGCTCTACTGACTAAGCCAGCACCCCTAAAGATATTTTTTAAAGATTTTATTTATTCATTAGAGACACACACACACACACACACAGGCAGAGATATAGGCAGAAGGAGAGGTAGGCTCCCTGAGGGACTTGATCCCTGAACTCCAGGATCACGCCCTGAGATGAAAGCAGAGCTTAACTGCTGAGCCATCCAGGAATCCCAAATATTTAATTTAAATAGTGGAAGGATATCTTAGAAAGGTACTTGGAGTGCTGATGTGCTGAGGCACTGCCATTACACACAAAACTGTAAGTGCATTGGTCTCTATTCCCTTACTCCTCGAAAGCTAATGATGTGGGGCACCTGGTGGCTCAGTTCATTCAGCATTTGCCTTTAGCTCCGGTCATGATCCTGGGGTCCTGGGATTGAGCCCCACATCGGGTTCCTTGCTCAGTGGAGAGTGTGCTTCTCCCTCTCGCTCTGCCCCTCCCCTGGCCCATGCTCTCTTTCAAATAAATAAATAAATAATCTTTAGCAGCAACAACAACAAAAAACCTAATAATCTCATGGAAAACAACGAATGTTGGCAAGGATGTGGAATTCTTGTGCACTGTTGCTGGGAATTTCAACTGGTGCAGCCACTATGGAAAACAGAGTGCAGATTCCTCAAAGCATTAAAAATAGAATTACTATATGACCCAGCAATTCCATTTCCTGGTCTATACGCAAAAGAGCTGAAAGCAGGATCTCTAAGAGATGTTCGCACACCTATGTTTATTGTAGCATTATTCACAGTTTGGGTTGTGGAAACAACTCGAATGTCTAAAGACAAATGAACGAATACAGAAAACGTGGTAATGCATACAATGGAATATTATTCAGCCTTCAAAAGGAAGGAAATCAGTTCAGTGCTACAACATGGATGAATCTTGAGGACATGTTGCTCAGTGAAATAAACCAGTTGCAGAAAAACAAATATTGTATGATTCTACTTATACGAGGTACTCGGGGTAGTCAAACTTGTAGAAACGGAAAGTAGGATGGTGGTTGCCTGGGGCTGGGGGGAGGTGGAGGTGGGAAGTTTTTTAATGGGTATAGAGTTTAAATTTTTTTAAAAAGGGGGGTCCCTGGGTGACTCAGTCAGTTAAGCATCTGACTTTGGCTCAGGTTGTGATCCTGGGGTCCTGGGATTGAGTCCCACATCAGGCTCCATGCTCAGTGGTGAGCCTGCTTCTCTCTCTCCCTCTGCTACTCCCCCTGCTTGTGTGCATGCTCTCTCTCTCTCTCTCTCTCTGTCTCTCTGTCAAATAAATAAATAAATAAATAAATAAATAAATAAATAAATAAAATTTTAAAATGGGTATAGAGTTTTGGTTTTCTAAGATGAAAAGGTTCTAGAGATCTGCTGCACAACAAATGTGAATATACTTAACACTACTGAACTGTACACTTAAAATGATTAAGATGATAAATCTAATGCTATGTGATTTTTCTACAATCTGAAAAAAATGTTAATGATCTTTCCATATTGGACTGGAAGGATGAACTGGAAGACTTTTCAGGTCCCACCAGACCCTATAGAAATCCATCTGTAAGCAAATACTTAAAAATGTCATGTTATTACTATTTAAGTTTTAAATAGTAAGTATCTTTTAAGTGTCTTAAAGGGACTGCTTGTGAAAAAGCATGATTATTTTGCAGTGAGAGCAGCCAACTCTAATTTATCAGATTTGAAAAGTGAGATTTTTGTTTAAGTTTTTTTTAGAAATATTTTATTTATTTATTCATGAGAAACATACAGAGAGAAAGAGAGAGAGGCAGAGACACAGGCAAAGGGAGAAGCAGGCTCCATGCAGGGAGCCCGACGTAGGACTCGATCCCAGGTCTCCAGGATCAGGTCCTGGACTGAAGGCAGCGCTAAACCTTCTTTAAGTTTTCCTAAGGGCATCAAAAGCATTTTCTGGGGTTAAAATACTTGAGTTTTCTGAGTAAAACAACAACAAAAAAATGCAACTATTCAACTTCCCTTGTTGGATAAAGAATTAGAACCAGTCATTTCGGGGCATGTGAATGGCATAGTCAGTTAGGTGTCTGACTCTTGGTTTTGGCTCAGGTCGTGATCTCAGGATCATGAAACAGAGCCCTGTGTCAAGCTCCGCACTCAGCGCAGAGTCTGCTTGAGAATCGCTCTCTCTCTCCCTTTGCCCTTCCTGCTCATACTTGCTCTCTCTCAAATGAATAAATAAATCTAAAAAAAAAAAAAAAAAAAAGAACGAGCTATGTTGTTTGGGTAATTAGTTCGTTTTTAATCTTAAAACCACATTAGAAGTATTTCCTTATTTGCTATGACAACCAGGAAGCTCAAAAACAAGATTTGTAGTACATCTCTAACGTCTACCAGGAACTTTATATTTTTTTTCTAAATTTGTTTATTTTAAAGTAGGCTCCACACCCAACACGGGGCTCGAACTTACGACCCCAAGATCAAGAGTCACATGCTTTACCAACTGAGCCAGCGGGGAAACCTCTACCCAGAATTTTAGGCAATATGTGTTTAGGCAACATCATGTTTTATTTTGTCTCTTAATTCATCTGATTTATTCCCTCCCCTAATGTTTGCTTGGCCCAGTTTCATCACTGACTTTTTTTTTTTTTTTAATCTTTTGCACAATATACATTTAGGAAATCCTCTTTGGAACATGGTGAGGTCAATAAATATAAAATACAAATGAGTAATGTGAACTGAGTACCTTACAGATCTGTTCTTATATAGTCATAAATTTCCAAACATCATCAAGTCCATGACTTCCAAAGACAAATAAAATTCCAAGGCCAAGTGAAATTCATCCTGCGAAGCAGAAGGAAGTAGCAAAGCATTAGGGGAGGACTCTTTAACTAATATATTTCATATCTCTTTGTAAACAGGAAGCACGCAGTTCTAACAGCCAAGCCAAGCAGCTGATGGGAGGAGGAGGTGGGGAGGAAGGCTGGTTCCTGAACCAACTCGTCCTGGGGGTAGTTATTGTTTGTAGCAGCCTCGACTGAAGAAACCAGCAACCTTCTAAGAAAGAGATAGGAAGTTAAAACTATGCAGTGAGGAGACTTTTAAACACACAGATGTATCATAAATCACGATGACACTAATGATTCCTGTTAGTCATAATCGGCTTCGAGTGCTTTCTCCAGCAATGGGAGCGAGGGACTTTGAGCTATCCCCTTTGCTAAGGGCCTCGTGGAATTAAATCAAATTGAGTAAGTGCTACATCAATTAGGGTTCTTGGTTGCAAGCCACAGAAATGAACTCTCGCTTAGGCAAAGCCAAAATACATCAGGAGAGATGTTATAGACTGAATGCTTGTGTTTCCCCAAAACTCGTATTTTGAAGCCCTACCCCCAGTGTGATGGCTTTTGGAGAGGGGGCATTTGGGAGGTAATTAGAGGAGATGAAGTCATGAGGGTGGGGCCCTCATGATGGGATTAGTGCCCTTGTAAGAGGAGACTCCAGAGGCCTAGCGCCCCCTCTCCCCACAGCATACACAAAGAGGAGGTCATGTGAGCACGTAGCATGATGCCAGCCACCTACAGAAGAGGCCTCAGGATGAAGCCCACCTTGCCAGCACCTTGATCTCAGACTTCCCAGCCTCCAGAAGTGTGAGAAATAAAGAGAAATAAATGTCTGTTGTTTCAGTCCCCCAGTCTATGATATTTTGTTACAGCAGCCTGTGTTGCCCGAGACAAAAGCTATGGGGGTTCACAGAATCAAGAGGACGCTGTGGGTCTGGCTTGGAAAATCAGCAGGAAGGGGTTTTCCAGGGAATTCCAGAAGCCCAGCAGCCACATTTGTACAATTCTTGGGGCGAAAAGCACTGTTCCTACAGACCAGGAGTCAGCCGACCATGGCCTGCTGGTCACTTCTTGCCTGCCACATGCTTTTGCAAATAAAGTTTTATTAGAACTACCTCTCTCTTACAACACTGCTGGTTTCCTCCGTCGGGACTGCAGAGAACAATAACTGGCCCTAGAATACTCTTCGGTGTACACGTTGCCTATGGCTGCCTTGGCACTGTAACAGCAAAGTGGAGTAGTTTCAACGGAGATCACATGACCTGTGAAGCCTGAAATACCTACCCAATGTGTTTGCTCATCCCTGCTGTAGACTAACCTAGAATAGAATGAAGTGGTGCCCCCCAAAGTTGTACAATGCACTGGTGGCCTTGTCTGGAGGGACACTGGGCAGCAGAAACTATAGCTAAGGTTATGCTACAGGTCAGGTCAGGCTCACCTGCTGCCTCTGTGAAGGGTCTGGGGTTTCCAACCCCTTTTTCCATTCTCTGTGTCCTTAGAGAGGCCACTGGCTGAGAGTTAAGTCCTGCGGCCATTCTGTACCATGGGACAGAAGGTGGAAGGATTGGGCCCTCTTGGCCCCATTTACAAGGGTGGATCAGGGTGCCAGGCCTGGCCCTTCCTATAAGACCCCAAGTGAGTTCCTAGCCAGGGGGCTTCAGGTCCTAATAGGAGGAAGAGGGAGCTGGATGTTGATTGGCTGAAAGTCTCCAAATGGCCTCATAAATACGAACAGCACAATCATTGTTTTATGACCCACCAAGGTAGACATGGTTGTCTTATTCATTCATTGTCATGCCTCCCATCCAGAATCTTCTCCCGCTAGCAGCAGCCCTCATCCAGAAAATATGGCCAGGGTCATCTCTCATTGCAATAGGTACCTTATCCGTCTCCCTGCTCCCAGCCTTGCTTATTCCAGTGTGTTGTCCACACAGCTGTTAGAATATTCCTTCTACTGTTTGTTTCACTGCAAACCCGAAGTCTGGTTCCATCACATCTCTGTTCACGGTGCCCAGTGGCTTCTTGTCTAACTCAGGGTCAAAGCCAAAATTGTCACCATGGCCCACCCGGCGTCATCTGTCCCCGCACTGGCTCTCTGATCTTATCTCCTGCCATTCTTCCCTGAGCTCTCTGTCCGATTATGCAAGTGTTCTCCTGCCGCAAGGCCCTTGATCTTGCCCTGCCTTCTGCCTAGAGCTCTGTTCCCCCAGGTAGCTGCGGGACTCCACCGATGGGGTCCCTCAGTCCTTGCTCAAATGTCTTCTCGGCAGAGAAGGTGACCTTGATCTCCCTCACCCTGCTTTCTCTCTCGTCCTGGCATCTCCCACCAGCAGACACGCTATACACATCTGTTCATTTCTTCACTGTCTGACTCATCTCAGAGAGCAAACGCCCAAGGGCTGCTGTGCCCCTGTGGACCCGCCCTGGAGCAGAGAGAGTAGCACTCCATGAAGAGATGTTATTTTTTTCAAGATTTTATTTATTTATTCATAAGAGACACACACAGAGAGAGAGAGAGAGAGAGGCAGAGACACAGGCAGAGGGAGAAGCAGGCTCCATGCAGGGAGCCCCATGCAGGACTCGATCCCAGGACCCCGGGATCACAACCTGAGCTGCAGGCAGATGCTCAATCCCTGAGCCCCCCAGGTGCCCTCGATGAATATATGTTAAATGGAAGAATCCTGACCCGGGAAGGGCACTGCTTCCCTTGAACGTTGGGAAGCTCGGGACCCTGAAGCGCCCTAGAGTGAAAATGAACCTCTTTCCACCCCCTCACCCCACCCCCACCTCAGAATGTTGATCTTGAATTCCCTTACTTCACACTGGGGGAATTTCCAGACTATAAAACTAAGAGCTGAGGCATTGACCTTTTAAATGCCCCAAAGCCTCAAGAGCAGGGCAAGGGGTTCTAGTCCCACAGCAGAGCCTAAACAGTTTGCTTTTTCTTGTCCCTGGTACCCTGCTTTATTTTTCTTCATAGCATTTGTCACTGTTTGAAACAGAGCTGAAGCCCCATCTAGCCACCTGGCTGTTTCTGCATTTTACGTCTGTTTTTCTGAAACTCTCCTTTCTTCTGATTTTCCTTGGGGGACCATTCCCCTCACCCCCCACCTCCCCACTCAATTCAAATGGCTTAACTGGAATAGTTCTCAAGAGCCCCAGGAAGAGGCACATGGGCAAGGCTGCACTGGTCCCCCTGCTTTATCCTCTGGCTGCAGTGACTGCCTTGGTAGGGCCATGTGACCGCACTGAGATAAAAGAGAATCAGGACCAATTTAAGTCAGTGAGGCTGCTGGAGAAACAGAGCATCTTTTGCTGCCCATTCTTTTGTTAAGATTTTTTTTTATTCATGGGACGTCTGGGTGGCTCAGCAGTTAAAGCATCTGCCTTTGGCTCAGGGTGTGATCCTGGAGTTTCAGGATCGAGTCCCGCATTGGGCTCCCTGCATGGAGCCTGCTTCTCTCTCTGCCTCTCTGTGTGTCTCTCATGAATAAATAAATAAAACCTTTTTTAAAAAAAATTTTTTTTTATTCATTTATTTGACACAGAGAGAAAGGGCACAAGCAGGGGGAGCAGCAGGCAGAGGGAGAGGGAGAAGCAGGCTCCCCGCTGAGCAGGGAGCCCAATGTGGGACTGGATCCCAGGACCCCGGGATCACGACCTGAACCAAAGGCAGATGCCTAACCGACTGAGCCACCCAGGCACCACTTTCCTGCCAGTTTTAAGAGAGAACAAAATATAAGCCTGGAATGGCTAGCACCAGTGCCACAGCTAGGAAAGGGCCTTCCTATACAAAGTGGGTTTTTTTCTTTCTCTACATAGTTTCACAACAAAGAGACAGAGACTGGTCACATGCTGCTGAGCCTCCGGATACAGCCAAACCTGAAGTCAGTGGACTTTTCCAAGAGATGTTGCCTAAGCCAGTGTGAGCTGGATTTTCTGTTACCACCAAGAGATCAACACCTTCTTATTCACTCTTCCCTCCCAACTCATTGGTCATTCATTCCCTCTGACTCCTCTTCTGCTGCTAGGAGCCGTGGCTCTAGGTCAGACATCAGGCCCTGAAATGGGATACAAAAGCACTTCCTGCTCAAAGCCAAAACAACAGGATGAAGAAGGGGAAAGGTCAGTCCATTTCCCCCATGTTTTCAAACATTTGGATGCTTGTCAACACAAAAACAGAACTTCTAGCTTTTGATCTGGTAATTTTGGAGCTCTGTCAATGCCAAAGGGCTTGATGCTCATGCTCTCCTTAGAAGTGTATGTGCAGAACTTGGAGAGAAGGACCCTAAATACATTTGCTGAAATATCTGTACAACTTCCTCTTAACCTCCTTCAATGATGTCATTGTTTTTAGAGCATTTTGAGCTATTTTTCCTTTTTAATGTTAGAAGAATAGAGGTAGACACATGCGGACTGTATCTTTTTAATGTTAAAAGAACAGAGGTAGACACATATCTAGACTTCTAAAAAATATTTCACCTTCATCTTTTTTTCCTTAGGGAAGTGAGAAATATCTTAGAAAAATAAAACATTAAAGGACTAGATAAACCAGGATACATAAGGGTGCCTGGGTGGCTCAGTGGTTGAGCGTCTGCCTTCAGCTCAGGGTGTGATCCCAGGATCCTGGGATCGAGTCCCATATCAGGCTCCCTGCATGGAGCCTGCTTCTCCCTCTGCCTGTGTCTCTGCGTGTCTCTCATGAACAACTAAATAAAATCTTTAAAAACAAAAGCAAAAAAAAAAACCCAGAATACGTAAACTTCCCGGTGAGCTGACTCTCTGAGACAACCACAATTGACAGTTTGCTGGATATTCTAGTACATAGTAAAATAGGAAGTTCTTAGACCCAAATGGATTATACCATATATGTTTGTGACTTTTTCTTGGATACATCATGGACAATTCACCATGTCTTTATATACTCTTTTAAAAAATAAAAATAAAAAAAATAAAGCGTTGCATCGTATTTCATTGTGCACAGGGCTGTGCATGTTGCCGGAGTTGCCAGCGTGTGGTAGTTCTGATTTTATAGAAATTCCATAATTTATTTTTCCAGTCTCTCTTTGATGGGCATTTGGGTTATCTCTAATGTTTGCTCTAATAAATAATGCTCTATTTGTATCTTTCTGTTTGCTTGCTTGTGTAAGAATGTAGAATTTATCGCTTACTGTCCAATTGCTGGGTCAGAGGGTATAAAGTTTTAATATCTGGGGTCCAACTTTTATCCTAGGGTCCAGCAGTTGTGCCAGCTTTTACCATTAATGCATTGGAGGGCTTGGGATACTAACCTTGTTTTTTCTTCTCACTAATAAAAACCATCAGTAGATGTCTTAATCTGTCCGTGCTGCTAGAATGAACTACCATAGGCTGGGTGGCACATAAACAACAGAAATTTATTTCTCGAGGTTCTGGGGGCTGAGAAGTCGAAGATCAAGGTCAAGGTGCTGCCAGTCTGGGTGTCTGATGAGAACCTGCTTCCCACTTCACAAACTCTTGTCTTTTTGCCCTCCTCCTGTGTTGGGAGGGAAGGGAGCTCTCTGAGATCTGTTTGATAAGGGCACGAATCCCATTTTCTAGAGCTCTGCCCACATGGCCTCCCAAAGATCACACTTCCCAGTACCATCCCACTGGAGATTAGATTCCAGTATATTAGTTTGGTGAGGACACATCCAGTCAAGGCGGAGGACTGTGCTGCTTTTTACCTGTTGCACCTGGTCAGTGTTAGGGAACGCATTGCAGTGAGCCATTTGCTTTCATTTTACCTCCATTGAATTAGGGAGAAACCAAACTCAAATTGGTTTGGCAAAAAGTTGGCCTTAGGAAGTAAATAGCTTCAGGCAAGGCTGGATTCAGGGCTCAGATGTTGCCATTGGAACTCATTTTCTGTTTCCCACGGGGTTGGCTTACTTCTATTCTAGGTCATGCCCCCAGCAGCTCCAGGCTCTCTCTTT
Organism: Canis lupus dingo; assembly: GCF_003254725.2. Lineage (NCBI taxonomy): Eukaryota > Metazoa > Chordata > Mammalia > Carnivora > Canidae > Canis > Canis lupus. Next base: position 77,672,505 of record NC_064244.1, on the reverse strand, counting down.
TTTTCTTTCTTTCTTTCTCTCTCTTTTTTTCTTTCAGATGTTATTTTTAAGTAATCTCTATACCCAATGTGGGGCTCAAACTCAGAACCAGGAGATCAAGAGTTGCAGGCTTTACCAACTGAGCCAGCCAGGCACCTCCAGGCCCGCTCTCCTTTACGGAGCAGGGTGGTTGCAGTAGCTCCAGTTCTCCTATCCTTTCAGGTTCAAGTTCTGCACACAACAGCATGTTTTCTTTTTGTCCTTCCTTTTTCTTTTAAAAAATTTATTCGCTTGAGACAGAGAGAGAGAAAGAGAGAGAGAGCACAAGCAGGAAGAGTGGCAGAGGGAGAGGGAGAAGCAGACCCCACTCAGCAGGGAGGCCAAAGTGGGGCTCGATCTGAGGACCCAGAATCATGACCTGAGCCGAAGGCAGATGCTTAACTGACTGAGCCACCCAGGGGCCCCCCAAAGCGGGTTTTCTAGTAGTCAAAGTTCTGACACTCACTGTTTTTAGACTCATTGTGGACCCAATCACAGCGACCCCGTAAATGGGCTGAGTTATTGCTTGGGCTGGGTTGCTCAAGAGCTCCGATTCCCCCCCATCCCCACACAAAGCCCTGAAAGAGAGGGGGAGGCAGAGGCCCTGAGGAACCTCCAGGAGTGCTGCTAGGTTGCTGGGGAGACAAAGCCCGAGTGGAGCTCTGGTGGTCACACTGCCTCCAGCGCTGTCCTGGGGTAAATCCATTCTCCAAACTGCAGCCAGAAAGGGGCCCTCCGAACGGAACAAATCTGAGCCTTGTTTAAAACTCTTTGGTTGTTCTTCTTTGCCTTCAGGGTAAATTCCACCCTCCTTAACAAGGCCTCCAGGACCTGGCCTCTCCCACCCCCCACGCTCCCTAGCATTCCTTAGTAAAGCCAGGCTGCATTGCCTAGTTGTCCAAATATGCCTTGTTCTCTCTCCTACTTCTTGGCTCTTGCATAATAGTCTTGGTGATTTATAAAGAACTTACTAAGTGCCAGGCAATGTGCTAAGCATTACGTGAGCAGTATATACCCAACGTGAGCACTCACCAGAACTCTATGAAAGGAGGCAGGGTCCGTGGGATACACACAATTGGTCTGCTGGAGTTCACGTTCAGGCTTATGCATTAATCATATTTTCACTTTCAGAACTTTACGATGCTTTAACATCTCAGGGCCTCGCCAATCCCGGAGAGATTGCATCTCCCAGGGCTAGCTAATTCGTAGAGACAGTAAATGACTGGCCTTCAAGCATGCCTTATCCTACACACACCAGTCAATTCAAAGCCCACACCCCGAGCCCCTCCTCCATCCAACCCCCATGCAGCAAGTCAATATTTCCCTGTCCTAATTGGACAACCGGAGGCCAGGTAGCCAGACAACCAGGGTCACCCCATAGCCTGGAGCCTGTTGACATAATTCAAACTAGCCAATCCTCAACTGCTTGTCTAGCCTCTCTCATTCCTTGCCCTGAAAACCGCAATCAAGGCTTATGCTGGTGCTTTTTGTGTCTAACTTGTCCTGGTGCTTTTCCACACGGGGTGACCCTAAACTTAACTCCTTGGGAGTTTTAAGTAATAAATCCTTCTTTTTTTTTTTTTTTTTTTAAGATTTTATGTATTCATGAGAGAGTGGCAGAGATACAGGCAGAGGGAGAAGCAGGCTCCATGCGGGGAGCCCAGCGTGGAACTCGATCCTGGATCTCCAGGATCACGCCCCAGGCTGAAGGCAGCGCTAAACCGCTGAGCCACCCAGGCTGCCCTAAATCCTTCTTTTGAAGGCAGTTGCCTCCATCTGTCAGTTGTCTGACATCTTACCATTCCTCATTAAAATCAAGTCATGGAGGGGCACCTGGGTGGCTCAGTCAATAGAGCATGTGATTTTTTTTTTTTTTTTTAATTTACGATAGTCACACAGAGAGAGGGGCAGAGACATAGGCAGAGGGAGAAGTAGGCTCCATGCACCAGGAGCCCGACGTGGGATTCGATCCCAGGTCTCCAGGATCGCGCCCCGAGCCAAAGGCAGGCGCCAAACCGCTGCGCCACCCAGGGATCCCGAGCATGTGATCCTTGAGCTCAGGGTTGTGAGTTCCAGCCCCACATTAGAGGTAGGTTACTTTAAAATCAGATTAAATATTTTTTATTATTTATTTATTTATGTATGTATTTATTTATTTATTTAATATTTTATTTATTCATGAGAGACACAGAGAAAGAGAGGCAGAGACACAGGCAGAGGGAGAAGCAGGCTCCATGCAGAGAGAACAGTGTGGGACTCTATCCTGGGTCTCCAGGATCAGGCCCTGGGCTGAAGGTGGCGCTAAACCACCAAGCCACCCGGGCTGCCCTATTTATTCATTTTTTAAAGATTTTATTTATTTATTTGACAGAGAGAGCACAAGCAAGGGGAGTAGCAAGCAGAGGGAGAGGGAGAAGCCAACTCCTTGCTGAGCAGGAGCCAGACACGGGGCTCAATCCCAGGACCCTGAGACCATGACTCGAGCCGGTGGCAGATGCTTAACTAACTGAGCCACCCAGGTGCTCTCAAATTTAAAAATTGTTTAAAATTTTTTATAAGATCAAATCATGGGGGATCCCTGGGTGGCTCAGCGGTTTGGCGCCTGCCTTTGGACCAGGATGCGATATCCTGGAGCCTCGGGATCGAGTCCCACGTCAGGCTCCCTGCATGGAGCCTGCTTCTCCCTCCTCCTGTGTCTCTGCCTCTCTCTCTATGTCTATCATAAGTAAATAAATAAATATTAAAAAAAAAGATGAAATCATGGATACATTTCATAATAGTTCAACTTCTAACATAGCTGTGTGACCTTAGACTCAATCCCTCTCTGCCTTGGGTTCTCTCTCTCTCTAAACTGCGGATAATAGTACCTACTTAAAAAGTGTAAGGAGGGGCACCTGGTGGCTCAGTGAGTTAAGCAGCTGACTCTTGATCTCAGCTGAGGTCTTGATCTCAGGACCCTGAAATCAAGCACCATATTGGGCTCCATGCTGGGCATGGAGCCTACTTAAAAAAAAAAAAAAAAAAAAAGTAGGGAAAAATTGTGAAAGACTTTGAAATGGGAAAAAAAACAAAAACAAAAAAACCCACAAATGGGTGTCTGATGAACTTACCCGTCACAGTTATTGCTACCTTTCATGGTCTTTGAGTTATTTTGCAACTCTGTAAGTCATAGGAAACTGATAGTAATGCAATAATTATTGCTAATAGAAATGCAAATTGTATGTGATGAAATGCAGTTGGTTTTGCCCTGGGGAATTCGGCCAGTTTTGTCAGTTTTGCATCTATTTGAAAATTCATTTTAGTATCCCCGGTCTATCAAGGGTAGCACTTCCAACTTTTCAAAGTTTTATTCCTACCCATAGTATCTGAGTGGTTCCCTCAGTACTTGAGTTCAGTAAAGTCTTTGACAATGTTCACTCTATTTTTTTTTAAGATTTTATTTATTTATTCATGAGAGACAGAGAGAGAGAGAGGCAGAGACACAGGCAGAGGGAGAAGCAGGCTCCATGCAGGGAGCCGGACGTGGAACTCGATCCCAGGTCTCCAGGATCAGGCCCTGGGCTGAAGGCGGCGCTAAACAGCTAAGCCACCCGGGCTGCCCAAAGTTCACTCTGTCTAAGAGTCAGGATTTTACTTTTTTGGAGAATTATCCTTTAATGTTCCACCAAAACATCCTACAGACCCACCTGACGGCCGGTCCGTGCTTGCAGGAGTGTGCCTCGGGGCTGGTCTAAACGCAGGCCCGTAGCTTCTTGGTTCTCAGAAATAGATCCCAACTAACAAGGGAATCTCGACTTTCCTAACTCTCTGTTTCTCTCTTCTCTCTACTAAGATTGTGTTTTGTTTCTTGTTTTGGCTCATTTACAGCCAATAAATTATTCTCCTTTAGTGGCGACAGTAATGGAGAATTTGATTTTTACGGTCAGAACATTTAGCAATCTCTGTAAATGGGTTAATGGATTATAGAGATCTATTCTCTGCTGAGAGAGGCAGAGAATCTGGCTCGTTAGTCTTTTTGTTTGTCTATTTGAGCTCAAATCAATGAAGACTTTTATGCTTGCCAGGAAGGAAAAGAGCTCTTTGATATCCGGACCAGTGAGTTTTACATGTTTTTCAGTTTATTCTTGACCCTTGGCTACAGTGTAGGTCTGAAGCTGGAGGCTTTTTGTATGTTTGTGTATCTGTAATACAGCAAGGCTCTTATCTCTTTTCTAAGTATGTAAAGTTTTCCTATCTTCGGAGGATATTAGTAAATCAGGTTAAGAAGTCTTCTGAAGTAAAGGAGCTCTTTTCTGAATTTCATAGAGATTTTTAAAAAGTGATCATATTTCTAAAATATGAATAAAATGAGGAAATTGAATTTCTAATACTTTAATGTGTGATAAGTAAACCATTCTTTTTGAAAAAGATTTTATTTATTTCAGAGAGAGAAAGCAAGAGAGAGAATGAGAATGAGCCGGTGGGGGGGACGTGGATTGGGAGAAGCAGACTGCCTTGCTGAAGAGGGAGCCTGACGTGGGGCTCTATCCCAGGACCCTAAGATCATGACCTGAGCCAAAGACAGAGGTTTAAAGGACTGAGCCACCCAGGCGCCCCTCCTCTTTGATTTCTATCTGCAAGAAGCCAAAGACCCTGTTGGCTGGTCCTGTGGGAGCCTCCCCTGGGTCCTTGGACCCAGCCTGCCTGCCTCACATGTATAAGATAAATCTTTGGCAAAAAAAGATTAGCTTAACAATTTTGCTTTAATAAAAACAGCTATGTCTGATTTACCAGCGTGAGTATAATAACAGTGTACATTTTATTATACTTGGGTTTGTTTACTCTGAATTCATTCAGGATTATTGATCAAATAAGCTAACGTATTCATGTGTAACATTTACAAAATGAAGAAATGAAGATCTGTATTCAACTAAATCAAATCACTCCGACACGCTATTGTTTTTTAAGATTTTATTTATTTATTTGAGAGAACGAGGGAGGTCATGGATGGGGAGGCGGAGGGGCAGAGGGAGAAGCAGGCTCCCTGCTGAGCAAAGGGAGTGACACACTTTAACAGTGATCCTGTCTTAACAGTATGTCAGCTGATAGATCATTCCCAAGGTCTTCAGAGGACCGAAAACCTTGAACTGATAATTGAGTTATTGAATGGATAATCATCGATACCCAAATAATTTCTAAGATACAACAGTGAAACATTGTTTACTAGGCATAATTTTCAACTTTTATACTTTGCGTATATGTTTGTTATATAAAGGCTGTATTCTGAATTATTCTAATTACTCTAACAGGGCATTTTAAAAGGTGTAAGAGAAATGTGTGGCTGTAGAAAGTTGCACTGTAAGTTTTGCTCATCTGCTACAATACTGGGGTATGGCTGACAGGTCTTCATCAGCTATCCCCACATGCCCCAGTATTATCTATGAAATGGAAGTTAGTTACTTTGGTAGAAAAGTAAAGCTTTGGTTAAAAACAAAAATTCAGGGATGCCTGGGTAGCTCAGTTGGATGAGCATCTGACCCAACCGTGACTCAGGGTTGCGAGTTCAAGCCCCACGTTGGGCTCCATGTTGGGATGGAGCCTACTAAAAAGTGTATAAATATTTTAAAATTGTATGCCTTATGGGAAGTCCCTCGGACAACCTCCTTGCTCTCCATAGTAGGAAAACACTCTTAGAAGCTGGTTCTCTTAAGAACAAAAACCATCATGAAATAGCTCTGTTGAGTTTTCCCATGTCAGAGTCCTGTCAGTGCTTCGACTGATGAAACTGGCAACTACAGCACCACGTATAATGAGCCTGGATATTCTTTAAAATGTTTACTTGCTGTAGTCTTCCTTCTTCATTTTGGATCTAGCATGGTCTAGATCCAGTGGGATGCACTCTAGACTTTGGAATAGAGATCTGTAGGCATCTATAAGATTTCTAGGTCCTACTTTAAACTTACTGAATCTCTTTACTTGATATTCTTGGTATAAAAAAAATTATGTCTCAGGATTATTATATGCTCTCTCTTAAGATGCTTTCCTCTGTACCAATTATGTTCGTCTATTTTTGTGGATCAGACGTAACATTAGCTAACTTCTTAGAAAATAGACTTAATCATTATCTTCAGAGTATTTTGCCTAAATTTTATTCTTTTTGGAATGGTTTCATCATCTTTGTTTAGCTTGCCAGAAACAACGCAGTTTCCTAGTCAGTTTCAGGATTCTTTTTATTTTTTTAAGATTTTATTTATTCGTGAGAGACGCATAGAGGCAGAGACACAGGCAGAGGGAGAAGCAGGCTCCCTGAGGGGAGCCTGATGTGAGACTCGATCCTGGGACTCCAGGATCATGACCTGAGCCAAAGTCGGACACTCAACTGCTGAGCCACCCAGGTGCCCCCAGTTCCATGATTCTTGTTATGATTCGTCATCAGCCCTTGCACATTGGGAAATGATCAGAAATAAGTTAACCAGAGCCATTTTAAGTCATTGCCATCTACGATAACTCTTTTTTTATTTATTTATTTTTTCATCCACAATAACTCTGAGGCTTACCCGAAGACCCTGCTGTAAACACAGGGTTTGTGTTTCCTTCAAAGAACCCAGTCTCAGAGCTTCGTGGCAAACGACTATACCAGATACTTAAAACTATTGGCACTCAAACCTGAGCTGACTCAGCTTAGACAGCTTTTAGACTGTACCAGTGGACTGAGTCAGGATTTCCAGGACTCTATAGTTAAGCAGATGGCTTCATGAGACTCTAACTCAAGAGCCAGCTGAAGAAGAATTAATTACATAGGGCTGATTGAACTGACAAGGGAAATGTTATGGTAGTTATTTGTTTGGAATACTGTTGATCTTGTAATGTTCTGTTTTCCAGATTCATAAGGAAGCCCTTTGTCTTTCTTCTTAAGCCATCTGTTATCCATAACAACTTAGTTGATTTTGCTTTTATAAACTGAACTAAACCATTTAAAATATCTGATTTTCACTGACCCTACAGAATCCAGAAACTGTTGATATCTTTTTACTTTGCATGGTAATAGCTACTTGTGCAGGTTCAATAAGAGTGTGTCCTACTTCTTACCGGGATAAATTAATTGTACATCAAGGCACCAAGTGTCATATTTGAGAATGATGCTCATCAAATCAGGTATGAGAAGACATTTTAAGGAATGGAATTTTGGCTTTACTTAAGAAGCTTATGCCTACAGAGCTCTCCAAGAAAACTGTCCTGGTGCCTGAGTTACTGGTGCTGAGGTATGATATTTGGAATATTTGGGGGACCTCAAAAGGAGATGAACTCACCCGAATTTATCTATGACAGGTGAAAGAAATCTAGGTTGGTTTCTTAACCTAGGAATTACAGATAATAGAGCCTTTTAAAATTCCACTTGGAGGGATCCCTGGGTGGCGCAGCGGTTCGGCGCCTGCCTTTGGCCCAGGGCGCGATCCTGGAGACCCGGGATCGAATCCCACGTCAGGCTCCCGGTGCATGGAGCCTGCTTCTCCCTCTGCCTGTGTCTCTGCCTCTCTCTCTCTCTTTCTCTCTCTGTGACTATCATAAATAATAAATAAATAAATAAATAAATAAAAAATAAATAAAATTCCACTTGGAGATTCCTTATGAAAACTTCCAGACAAAAGTTAATTGTGTAATTATTTAAAACCGTATGGCTTTAAATTTTGCAAAGCAAATTTAGGAGGTCCATATGACAAATTAATAAACTCACTGAACCTATGTAAACAATCAGACCAAATCTCATGAGACTTATTTTGTGATCAAGAATAATTTTTCGGGGCAGCCCAGGTGGCTCAGCGATTTAGCGCCGCCTTCGGCCCAGAGTGTGATCCTAGAGACCTGGGATCAAGTCCCACGTCGGGCTCCCTGCATGGAGCCTGCTTCTCCCTCTGCCTGTGTCTCTGCCCTCTCTCTCTGTGTCTCTCATGAGTAAACAAATAAAATTAAAAAAAAAGAAGAAGAATTTTTCGGGGCTCTTGAGTGGCTCAGTCAGTAAAGCGTCTGCCTTTGGCTCAGGTCATGAGCTTGGGGTCCTGGGATCTAGCCCCGCCAGGGGAATCCCTGCTCAGCAGAGCCTGCTTCTCCTTCTCCCTCTGCTCCTCCCCCTGTTCATGCTTGCTCTCTCTCTCTTTCAAAAAAACAAATAAAACTTTAAAAAAAGAATAATTTTTCTTTCAGATGATTATGATCATAAGGGGTTGGCAGAGACCAAAGGGACAAGTTGGAAAGACCTAGAAATGCAGTGGGCATTCTGACTGGATTCACATTACCTCTTTCATTACCACTGAGCTACTTTGCAGCTCAGAATTGTAGAAAATTGAGAGTAATGCAGATTATTCTTAGCTGTTGATATGCAAATTGTGTCTAGCAGAGTGCAGTTGATTGTTTTGTGGGTATCGACCAACCTTGCCTGTTTTGTATGTGTTTACAGATTAATTTCGCTGTTCCTTATCTCCCTATAATGATGGAAAACTTTAATTTCTCCATTGCACTCATCAATGTCTAACTGGTTCCCTCATTATTTAACAGGTTCCATAAAATTTTTGAGGCAGGCTCATTTCATATCCTTATGAGAGACAAAATTTTATCTTTTTTGAAAGTCATCTTTTGAGTTAATGTAGGATGCATAGCACAGTGCCTGGCATCTAGTACAGGCTCAATAAATGTTAACTTTTTAAAGTAAAAGGTGCGGATTATCCCTACCTCACAGATGAGGAGAACAAGGTGCAGAGAAGGTAAGCAAATTTGCTTTATTAAATGACACAGCTTGTCAGAGGTGGAACAGAACTAGAAGTGCCCTCGGTCTTGTGGTCCCCACCCTCTCCATAACCCTGTCCTCTCTGGCTGTGCTCTGCTGATTCTCATGCATTCTTCAGCTTTCAGTGTTGGAGTCTTTCTGGATCATTCTGGGCTAGGTCCACAGCTCCGCCTACAACCTTGCATCTTCCCGTCAAGCCCCATGTCGTAAATATGTTGCAACCATCAATTTCTTCATCTGAAGGATGAGCCCCGTACAACCAGGGACCCAGACTGTTGGCATCATCACCCCAGCGCAGGGCCTGGCGGGCAGCAAATGCCCCTGCGAGAGCACCAGAAGTGGGACGTCATAGGTGGGGCCTTCTCTCCCCCTGAGAGCAGGGGCGATGCTTTTCTGGAACTGCCCGGAACCCCTCAGCATCCCCTCTGTGCCAGCCCAGCACTCCCTGGGCTCCTGTGGGCTCCAGGGAATATGAAGCCGCCCAGAGAGGATGCCCGGAGCCCCTGGCCCCCCCAGGACTGGAGTTCCCTAGGGGGTTTTTGGTTGTTGTCATTGTTTCTTCTTGCAAATCAAATTCCAGAAACCCAGATTTAAAAATAACCGAGAAATGCAATCTTCTCCACCACGCTTGGCAAAAACAGATCCTCAACGAAGACCAGTGTGCAGTCTCGCTTCACACTTACTCATTTGCAGACGCCAGCTCGGCTCTGCCTTGGGGTGGGGAGGACAGGGGAGGCAAGGCTCCCTGGGGCTGCGGGGCAAGGGCAGGGGAGCCCGTAACTGGGCTGGATGGGGCGACAGCTGCCTGGGGCCGGGGGGCCCTCTGTGGTCCTTGGGGTCCCAGCGCCGGCCCCCAGCCCCAAGAGAGCAGAAGATCAAAGCAGCCCTGGAAGCCGGGCTCCATTGGGGATCCAGAATTCATTCCCCTTCCCTGGGGAGACATCAGCCTCTGCTCCAGCCCGCCTGTCCCCGGCACTGCTCAGGGAACTGGCTGGTGGTAACGGGGGCAGCCCTTCTGCTCTTGCTAACAACAACCTCAACCCCCCTCCTCCTCTCTGCATGGTCTATTTTTTGACCCGTCATCTTCCTTAATGCCTATTTTGTGGGCGAGAAAAATGTGTGATGGAAGAGAGGAAATTCAGAACCAGGGAAGGCCTGGAAAGCTGTCCAATTTCATATTTCCTCCTCCTTTGAATCAGCATTTATGTCCCTCAATGGGGTTTTCCTGCATATGCTTGTATAACTCCCTTTTAAAACAATTTTTGCTGTTTTTTCCTTTCCCTGCCCCTGGGTAAGTTATTCCAACGACTACTTTCCACCTCAAAAGAAAGTAGTGGACAGGAAAAAAGTGGTCGTGTGGTCTGTTGGCTACAACTCCAAGAGGAGAGCCGGGAGACGGTGGTTCTATTCTGAGCTTTTTTTGGGAACAGGATGAAGGAGGGGGACACAAGCCTTTGCCCTTTTACGGGAGTTCCCGGGACCCTGTGCCAAGAGGAGGAAGTTGCTTACTCCAGATCAGAAGGGGGCCGGAACCAGCATTTAGGAAAGCTGCAAGGTGCCAGGCTTGTTGAATCCCCACAGCGGTGTGACATGGGTTTTGTGACTTCCATATTACGGACGAGGAAGCTGAGGCTCAGAGAGGTGTAATGTGGTGCCCCAGGGGAGCACAGCTTGTCCACAGGAAACACGGCCTGACTCTGAGTCCTAGGCGTGAGCGGGGTCACTACCACGAGCAATCCGCTAACCGCGCTTTATTCGTTGATTTACTCAATTTATTGAGCATCTATGATGTGCCACTCCCCATTCTAGTTGTGAGCAAAGATCCATTTTTCTTTTTTTTTTAAGATTTTTATTTATTTATTCATGAGAGACACACAGAGAGAGAGAGAGGCAGAGACACAGGCAGAGGGAGAAGCAGGCTCCCCATGGGGAGCCCCAAGATCTATTTTTCTATGGAGCTTCTATTCTAGTTGGGGGTGGAGCAGAGGAAGGAGGTAGATGGAAAAAAATGTAATCAATATGTAAATTATGAATAATATGTCTTACAAAAAAAATACGTCTTACATGCTGAGAACAAAAGAAAAAAATTGAGTGGGCTAAGGCCCTGGGAAGGCTGGAGACACAGCTGTACATTTAAACGGGGTAATCAAGATAGGCCTCACGGAGGAGGTGACATTGGTGGGAGGATGAGAGGTGGGGATGGTGTTTGAGGGAAATTATTACTGTCAGAGGGAAGAGTCAAGTCAGTGCCAAGACCCTGAGGTGGGAGTGTGCCCGGAGTGTCTGAGCAACAGCAAGAAGGTGAGGGTGAGCAGAGTGTGCAAGGAATCCTTACACATAAAGGGCCACGCTGCCGTGTTGTGACTAGACCACAGAGGGCGGGGAAGAGGCAGGAGAGCCGGGAAGGGCTGCTGCAGTCCCAGGTGAGACACTGTAGTGGCTCAGAGGGGGCTGGGAGCAGCGGATGGTGGTTGCATTCTGGATTTATTCTGAAGGCAGAGTCAGCAGGATTTCCTGCTGGATTAGATGCGCTGTGAGAGGGAGAGGCAGCAGGGCGCTTCCAAGGTTTCTGCTGGTTTTGAGTGGGGCAGATGTGGGCAGGGAAGGGAGATCAGGAGTTTGCTTTTGGACATAGTGAGTTCTGAGATACGTAACTTCTCTCCACACGGAGCCAGATAAATAACACTCAAAGGCAAGACCGAAGAGGTGCATTTATGAGGAGCCTCCAAACAAAAACCAGCTGATTTCAGGGTTTCCCCAACATCACCTTTTCTATTTTCTTTAAAAGATCTCATTTATTTATTTGAGAGAGAGACAGAGCCAGAGGGGAGAATCTCAAGCAGACTCTGCACTAAGCATTGGAGCCCGACGCTGGGCTTGATCCCAGGACCCTGAGATCATGACCTGAGCTGAAATCAAGAGCTGGATGCTTAACCAACTGAGCCACCCAGGTGCCCTGACGTCACCTTCCTCTTATCCACCTGTTTTTAACTCGGGGGTCCATGAACTTGGATGGGGAGAACAATTACATCTTTTTCCCCCACTAACCTCTTCCTGGAATTTTGCATTTCCTTCACTTAACGAATGTAGGCGACAAACCCCAGTAGACTTAGCAAGGCCAGTGACTGTTACCAATAAGGATCACAGATATTTTCACTTTACATGATTGGTGCCACAGATTATCCTCAAATGTCTTTTGTCTTCATCACCTCTTTGAACTTATGGTAACTATTAGACCCCACTACACTTTATGGTTTCATGCATTGGCAAGCACATGTATTAATTACTCTATCGTAAATTTGAATTTAAGACATTTTTGATAATGGTATTTTGTCATACTTGGTTTCCCTGGTAATTCTATGCATTTTACTGTTTGACTCTAAAATCATTATTTTGAGAGGCACCTGGGTGGCTCAGTCAGTTGAGCATCAGACTCTTGATTTTGGGGCAGCCCAGGTGGCTCAGCGGTTTAACGCCGCCTTTGGCCCAGGGTGTGATCCTGGAGACCAGGATCGAGTCCCACGTCAGGCTCCCTGCGTGGAGCCTGCTTCTCCCTCTGACTGTGTCTCTGCCCCACACCCCCCATGAATAAATAAATAAAATACTAAAAAAAAAAAAAGACTCTTGGTTTTGGCTCAGGTCATGATCTCAGGGTCGTGAGATCGAGCCTCCACATGATATCAGGCTGAGGGCAGAGTCTTCTTGAGATTCTCTCTCTCCCCCTCCCTCTGCTCCTCCCTCAGCTCTCTTACTCTCTGTCTCTAAAACAAAGAAATACAATCTTTAAAAATAATAATAAAGTAAAAATAAAATGGGTATTCGGAGAAATCTTTATCAGTTTCCCCAGACTGCCAAAGGGGCCCATGGCACAAAGAAGTTAAGACCCCGATCTAAGATAAATATCCTTGACAAGACAGGAGCAAAAATCAATAAATAAGACGCAAACATCTCTTGGGCCGTGGCAGGAACCATGTCAGGAACTTTATAGATATCACTTCATGAAATCCTTCCAGTTGCAAGGTGGGCATTCCTAGTCTTCCCCCCTTTACAACTGAGGAAATTGGGGCTCAGAGACATTAAAGTCACCCAGCCGCTCAGTGAAAAATCAGGCGCCCAAACTCCAGGCGATTTCTAAAGCCCGTGTTTATGTTACTAAAACAAACTGGATCATATGCCAAGCCCTACATGCCCCTGTGAATCAGCACAGCGTCATAGCCCAGCGGCAGGGTGGTAGTAATTAAGAATTGAAGACTGGAGGGGCGCCTGGGTTTGCAGAGGGTTGAGTGTCCAACTTTTGATTTGGGCTCAGGTCCTGATCTCAGGGTTGTGAGACGAGCCCTGCACTGGGTTCCACGCTCAGCGAGGAGTCTGCTTGAGATTCTCTCGCTCCCTTTCCCTCTGTGCTCTCTCTCTCTCAAATAAATTAAAAAAAAAAAAAAAAAAGAACTGAAGACTGGGGTTAGGCTGACTGGGCTCAGATCCAGCCTTTGCGGATTGTTTACCTGTGACTTTGGCTAAATTACTCAACCTCTCTGTGCTCTTGTTCCTATGTCTATAACATAGGCATCATGGGGATAAGGATGCCACCAGCAGAAATCTGTTGTGCAGTCACGAGTGTGTGACAGAGCCCAGAATCCAGAAGATGCTTGGTTTATAAGGATTTATTTTTATTTTTATATATTTATTTATTTTTAAGATTTTATTTATTTATTTATGAGAGAGACACACACACACACACACACACACAGAGAGAGAGAGAGAGAGAGAGGCAGAGACACAGGCAGAGGGAGAAGCAGGCTCCTTCCAGGGAGCCCAACGTGGGACTCGATCCCAGGTCTCCAAGATCAGGCCCTGGGCCAAAGGCGGTGCTAAACCACTGGGCCACCTGGGCTTCCCTATTTTTATTTTTAAAGATTTTATTTATTTATTCATGAGAGACACTGACAGAGAGAGAGGCAGAGACACAGGCAGAGGGAGAAACAGGCCTCTTGCAGGGAGCCCGACGTGGGACTTGATCTCAGGACTCCAGGATCATACCCTGGGCCAAAGGCAGGTGCCAAACCGCTGAGCCACACAGGGATCCCACATTCATATTTTTTAGTGCTTATTTATTTCTTTTAGTAACTCTACACTCAACACAGGACTCCAACCCACGACCCTGAGATCTAGAGTTGCATGCTCATCCAACCAAGCCAGCCAGGCCCCCCCATCACATTAATATTTGACAATAATAACTTCATATCAGTGTGTTGGGCATGGGTCCACAGTGTCTTGCTCTCTACACTGGTCCCAGTGGGGACCAGTCTCCTGCCCCATCCCCCACACAGAGAACTGCGTTCTTCTCTAGACTTGGAGCTCCCGTTCACCACTTCTATGCCTCTATACCTGCTTGGCCCTCTGCCTGGAATGTCCTTCCCACCTGATAAACTCCTACTCATTCTTTGGAGCCTGCATCAAATGTCCACTTCCTCCATGAAGCCTCCTTTGACTTCCCCAGGGAAGATGGCCACTCTACTTGAGCCCTCCAGGGGACATCTGCTTATTTTACATGCTCAGCACCAACTTCTTGATTGTCCTTAGTTGTCCTTTAGGGAACCATTCCCTTCCTGGATTTTGGTCCAAGGGGCAGATCTTAACCCTATGTCATCCCTCATGTGCCCAGGACTGAGCACATGACTATGCCTGGCCAATCAGAGTATTCCATTCCCCAAACCATAGTGATGGGTTCAGGGATGCACGCACCAGCCAAGCCTGATCCGTGAGGTTAGAATCTGGGACTTTCTGTGTAAGCCAGTTGGAATTGGGTTTCTGTCCCTTGCGATCACAATCAAGAATCCTGACTAGTACGAGCAATCCTTGAGTAAATTGTTTTGTGATTGGTTACCTTCTGTCTCTATTTTTTTAAAAGATTTTATTTATTTGAGAGAGAGAGACAGCAGGAGTAGGTGGAGGGGCAGAGGGAAAGGGAGAAGCAGACTCCAAACTGAACGGGGAGCCCGATGTGAGGCTCCATCACAGGACCCCGGGATCATGACTTGAGGGGAAGGCAGACGCTTAACAGCAGAGCCACCCAGGTGCCCCTGTCTCTTTCTTTCTAGACCATAAAATAATCCAGGGCCAAGACTGGTTCTTATTCAAGAGATGATCTGGGGTCCCAGCCCGTTTAGATAATGGCAGGATAGTTGACATAGTCCTGGGACAAGACTGTGCACATACACCCTTTCCGTCCCATGTGGACAAACCGCTTCTGGTCTTCGTTTCTGGTAGGGATGGAAAAGAATGCATGTGCCAATTCAGTGACCCTATGCCTTGTCTCTGAGGTTGCGTTAATCTGCTCTAGCAAAGATATCACATCCGGCACAGCAGCTGCCATTGCTGCTGTTCCTTGGTAGGGTTTGCAGTAGTCCACTGCCATCTTCCAGGACCACGAGGGTGAGTTCACCCTCCATTGGTTCACCCTCTCTCTTTGGTCTTTCATCATCTTTCTCCAGGGCATTGGTAGCCTCCAGGAATAGCCATCTAATTCCAGTGTTTGAAACCATTGAGCAATTGCCCCCATCGATTAATTCCCTTCCTGTCCTATTCCATTCACCCCCAGTGAAAATGTTAACAATTGCGCAGTAATTGCATGTGAGAGGCTGCTGGAACTCCACAACCCACCAATGATAGGGTCTTCACTGTCAGGCACCTGGCAGGTGATCCAGCTCTAAAATCTCATTTTAGCTTGCTTCCTAAAACCACTTTCTGTATCAACTGATATGGGTTGGGTTCTCTTAAATCTTAAAAAAAATTTAGGTCTTCAGCCCCTCTGGAGCCTACTCTGGATGTGGGTATTATGTGGGTGTGTCTTCCTTTTACCTCTGTGTAATGAACCAGCATTCCCAACGTATCTTCGTCTCTCTGCTCTCGCTACTGTCTTTTTATTTTTTTTTAAGATTTTATTTATTTATTCATGAGAGACACACAGAGAGAGTCAGAGACATAGGCAGAGGGAGAAGCAGGCTCCTTGTGGGGAGCCTGATGCAGGACTCAATCCTAGGACCCCGGGATCACAACCTGAGCCAAAGGCAGAGGTGCAACCACTGAGCCACCCAGGTGTCCCTGCTCTGGCTACTGTCTTAAGATGCCACATCTGCAGAGAATCATTGACCTCTTAATACTCTTCCTTTATGGCTTTAAAAAAAAAACCAACTCCATTCGTCCTGCCCTCTATACAGCACTGGGCACTTTGGACCATTTCCACTTCTTGGAGCTCTGTGTGCACGACCTTTCTAGACTTATTATTCTTGTTTGCCTTTTCCTCCTTCATCCCTTCCTCCTCTTTCATCCCTAGGGCTTTGCGGGTTGACTTTCTCTTACAGCTCTTAACAATTGGTGTAATTTAAGGCTCTCTGGTTGTCTTTATTTTTATCCCGTGTAATTCTATCTTCTTTGAGAAATCCATTCATTTTCAAGGTTTCAATACTTCCAGGTGTGTGACTTCCCAACTGGCAGGTCCAGCTCTGACCTCTCTTGTGAATGCCAGTCAAATTTCAAACTGAAAACTGGGCATTTTTAGTATGTCTAGAGTCCCATTAATCTTAACCATGAAAGTAATTTTATATGATTCATGTATATTTTGTACATGTCCAGATCTTCCAGAAATCTAGCACAGTATCTTCTAAAAAGTAGGTGTTCAGCATGTATTTATTCAAAGGATAAGAGGATCTCTTACATTTAGCCGTATTAAAAGTCAAAGTCAAATATTTTTATTCATGGTTCAAAAGATCAGAGTCACATATTTCAGAGGGAAGTTCAGCCACGAGTCAGCTTATCTTCATCTTTCAGGAAGCAGTGTTTCTCTCTCTGAGATGAGTAGGGAGGGAGGAAAAGAGTTGGCAGTGGGCAGAGCCATAGTCCCTGCGCTGTACTGGAAAGATCTTACTTTTGGAGTCAGAGAGACCTGTGTCGAAATTCCATATTCTCGGGATCCCTGGGTGGTGCACTGGTTTGGCCCAGGGCGCGATCCTGGAGACCTGGGATTGAATCCTACATCGGGCTCCTGGTGCATGGAGCCTGCTTCTCCCTCTGCCTGTGTCTCTGCCTCTCTCTCTCTCTCTCTATCATAAATAAATAAAAATTTAAAAAAAAGAAAAAAAAAGAAATTCCATATTCTCTGCTTACAAGAGCCTGCTCTCCTTATGTATAAAAGTGGGTTAGAAGGCTCAGGCCAGATGGCTATTAAAGACTGAAGGAAGCAACACATGGAAAGTGCTTAGCACCCAAAGAATGCTAAAGAGAATTGTGAGTTTTCTTTCTTTCTTTCTTTCTTTCTTTCTTTCTTTCTTTCTTTCTTTCTTTCTTTCTTTCTTTTCTTTCTTTTCTTTCTTTCTTTTCTTTCTTTCTTTCTTTTCTTTCTTTCTTTTCTTTCTTTTCTTTCTTTCTTTTCTTTCTTCCTTTTCTTTCTTCCTTTTCTTTCTTCCTTTACTTTCTTCCTTTTCTTTCTTCCTTTTCTTTCTTCCTTTCTTCCTTTCCTTCCTTTCTTCCTTTCTTCCTTTCTTCCTTTCTTCCTTTCCTTCTCCCCTTCCCCTTCCCCTTCTTCTTACATCCCTCTCCTGCATTCAGCTTCCAGATGAAGACAGACGTGTCTGAGCTCTCAGGATAAATGGTCTCTATCTGAGCATCCTGCGTAGCCAAAGGGGAAAGTCAGAATGCAAGTCTCATTAATCTACACAACCTTCCCCGTGCGTCTGTAAAGCAGAGGGAGGAAACTACACCTGTCCCCTACTTACAGATTGAGAACTCAGAGTACCAGGTACCATCCCAAGAGCATCAGACGAGCACTTTACAGTTTTCAACAGCTCAGAACTCGGACTCTCAGGAAGTGAGCTCACCACTTTTCAGATGGGCAGCGGAGGAGATCATGTCAAACTGTCCATCCACCATGATCCTTTCCGGTGAGGTGGGCAGCACATTCAAGCTGGTGCAGGGGCGAGATTTGAAGTCACTACAAGCATCCCTAGTCTGTCTCTGGAATCCTTCCAGACCACCTCCTTGTTTTTCTACCCTGCTTACTCCTCGTTCATAAATTTCTTAGTCTTCAACTCTCTTTGTTTTGGCTTCGTACTATGGTTCCTATTCTCCACCCATCTCTGTGTTGGATGGTCCTCTGGGCTTGACTCACTCTCCTGGCTCTCGGCAACCACACTGATCCAAGTCACTGCTTGGTCTTTGTGCTTCGAACTCCCACACTGCTCCGACGGGTAAGAAGCAGCCCGTCTGTCAGGTCTGCTGGATGCACCCCACCCCTCGCCAGGACCACAGGGATCGTGGGGGCCTGCCTTCCAGTTCCAAGTGGGCAAAATAAGGGCATTTCTGCCCCCATCATTAAAAAGAAAGCACTCCAAAACAAGCAGTGCAGGATATGAAAACAAGAGTATTGTTTATTAAACCAGGAGAAAACAGCAGCCCCCCCCCCGCCCCCCCGATCTCACAGGGAGCAGGAAAGTGGAGAGACAGGAGCCAAGCACCCCATGTGGACATCAGAGCATCCCCAGAGAAACACCAGACTAGATTGTGTGGACAGAGGGTTCGTCGTATGCGTTTCTTTATCCTCAAAGCTTACTATAGGACTATTCAAGCACTGGCCAGATCAAGTCCTCATTCAACAGTTGTTGAATGAATTACATCATTTTATGTATATCATATAATAGTTATCCGCGTTTGAAGACATATTCTCTTGCGGGGGGAACGGTTAGAGATGTTCCCTACATTGCTAAGTGGTGCTGCCATTATTTCTCTTAGAGAGAAGGCCCTTCCCAACCCATATGCTGAGGAGAACTCTAAGCAATACCCTCACTTTGATATTTAGCATTTCACTGCTTCAAATATTTTTTAAAAACTCACAAAATCTGCTTTTTCATTAGCTCAGTCTTCGTCTTTCATTATTTTAACATGAACTTGGTTCCTATGGCGGTCAGGACTTGATAATTACATTCAGCCCTTTGCAATTATTAGTAAGGAACCAGGTAACAGCACTGACATTTAATATTTAATTGTTTTTGATCAGCATTAATTAGTCACAGATGCACGCCAGATTCCCATTGAATTAAATTCTCTCGGGAACATATTGCGGGCTCAGGGATTCTAACCACATCAAAAAGTGAATGTTCAACTTTAAAAGTTGGGCCCTAGAGACCCAGGCATCCATGGAGAGGAAATTCCAGATGTCTCGCATTCTCCCTCTTTCGTCAGAAGTCAACCTCCTACTTGCAGCCCCATGGAATCTAAACCCTCAGGGTTCTGCAGGGGATCTTGCAGGCTGCAGTCTCTCCCTTGTTCCACCAGTTTTACCCTCTTCCCTGAATCATTCCCATCTGCCTGCAAACATGACTAATTCCTCTGACCCTGAAAACCTGCTCTGGATGCCACTGCTTCTCGAACTATCACCGCTTTTCTTTGTTCCTTTTTAGAGAAATACTCCTCGAAAAGATCGGTGCACTTAACGTCTCCAACCCTTCTCCTCCTGGTCTTTCTCAAACCCACCATCTCCAGTCTTTGGCTCCGACCCCTCCGAGGACACCGTCCTTGTCAACGTAACCCCAAAGAACCACCTTGGTGAGAAATCCAACGGCCGGGTCCTCACCTCCCTTGGACCAAGCCAGTCATGTTCTCTTTCTTGAAACATTTTTTTTCATCCTTTGGCTTCCAGGAAACTATTCGTTTTGGGTTTCCTTCCACCCACGGTTGTTCCTTCTGATTCTCGTTTGCTGATTCATCCTCTGCTCCCCAGGCTAGACTTTCATAGGCTCAGCGCTTGCTCTTCCTTTTTCCTCCTCTATACTTGTTCCTTAGGTGATTTTAGAGAAGCACATGTATGCATTGAACTCCCCATTTTTCAACTGCACTGACCTCTCCCTCTGCTTACTCTGTATTTCCCCTCAAATGTTGACTTAGCCTGGGTGCCTTAGAAATCAGACCCCGAGGCCCAGCTTATGCTTGGGCATGCTCTGTTGGAAGAGTGCAATCCCAGGGCAGAGATGGGGGGCGGGGGAAGGGGAAAGGAGGCAAGGAAGGAGGGCAAGCAAACACAGAGAGGTGCATTATCTAGCTAGCCATATGTTCACAAGAGAACACAGCTAGCGGCTCAGTCACACGGGAACATGTCCAGAGAGAGGCCGTGTGTGTGTGTGTGTGTGTGTGTGTGTGTGTGTGTGTGTGTCAGGAGGGACCACAGCACCTCAGGGCTGCCTCGCAGGAAGGAGAAGAGTTTATTTCTGGCCTGTAGAAGGAAATAGATTTCATCTGTTGGCTCCTTCTTATGTCTTGTCTCTCAATGATAAGAGTTTACCCCTTGCACGTCAGGCCTGTGGTCCCCGGCCTTTCTGGACTCCCTAGGAGGCTGTTTCTCCCAGCCATGCTTTAGAGCCTAATCTGGGCTCAGAAGTGTTTGGAGAAGCTGTAGCCTCAGTGTGTGGACATGTGGGCCGGGTGTGGGGAGCTTGTGCAGGTCCCCAGACAGCAGGCACGATGGGGCCCAGAGGCTGAGGCAGCAGGAGGCCATTAGCGGTGGTGGTCAGGCCTTTCTTTGAGTCAAGAGCGAGTGGGGAGGATGGGGAGGGAGGCAATATAGGGCAGCCCATAAACTGGGTCTCAGCAGCTCCAAACTTAAGCTAGCTAGAACCCAATTCCTGCTTCTGTTCCCCTGCACAAACTCCATCCTCCTGTTTTCTTCTTTTTTTAAAAGATTTTATTTATTTATTCATGAAAGACAGAGAGAGGCAGAGACACAAGCAGAGGGAGTAGCAAGCTTCGTGCGGGGAGCCCAATGCAGGACTCGATCCCAGGACCCCGGGATCACACCCTGAGCCAAAGGCAGAGGCTCAACCACTGAGCCACCCAGGTGCCCCCCGCCTGTTTTCTTCTATCACAGCTTCAACTCCTACCTTTCTCTTTCCTCACTTCCAAAATCTTAGAACTGTTCTTAAGTCCTCTTTCTTTTTTCCTCAAACCCACATCCCATCCATCTGCATATCCTATCAGCTCTACCTTCAAAATATATCTGGAAGCCAAGCTCTTCTCACTGCCTCCTTTCCCGTAATTCTTAAATGATCACAAGAGTCTTTCTGTCCAGCTCTCGGTTTCTGCTCTCGCCCCCACATTCTGTTCTCAACACTTTCAAACGCAAGTGGTCACTCCTCCCCTCCAGCCTTTGATGTCTGTCCGTCTCACTCAGAGTAAAACCAAGCTTTGCTATGGCCTGAGAGGTTCTATACCATCTGCTTCTACCACCCTTCTGATTTTATCTCCTGTTTGTGCGCTCCGTTCCAGCCACACTGTGCCTTTATAGATAGAGTCAAGCAGACTCCTACCCCAGGGCCTTTGTGCTTGCTCTTCTATGTGCCTACAAGACTCTCTCTCGCCAGTATCTGTGTGGCTTGCTTCCTCATTCTTTCAGAGTCCTTAACCTTGTTCCATTGCTTCTCAGCTGGAGACGGCTCCGTGGAGGATGGGGCTGAGGGATGGGAAAGACAGGAAAACAGGAGGGAAGGAAAGATCCCTTCAGGAGCTTGTCAGAAAGTCCAAAGCAATTGCAAGGATAGTTTGGCCACCAAGGAGACCTAATGTATGGGAGAAAGTCCCATGAAAAGAAAGAGTTGGAGAGGGAGTGGAGCCTTTTCGAAAGGCTTTGAATGTTAAGTAAATGGGAGAATTGTTTATTCTGTAGACAAGGGCATCCAACTGAGAGTCATAGTCAATTCATTTAAGTTTCCATTGAAAAATGTCTCCCAACCAGGAACTCTGAGTCAGTGTTTGTCCTGGTGGCCTAAACATATCCACGAAGGAGGCAAGAGAAACCAGCATTGACAAAGGAGCAACAAAGTTGAGAAAAAATATATGTTCCTGGGAAGAATTTTCCAGGCCCTTTCAAGAAGTTGATAGAAGGGAGCCTTCCCCAGAGCCGCTATTTGAGAACTCACACATCCCATGATGTGGCACCTGGGTGTTGGAAATGGGATTCAAAACCGACCCAACAGGGGAAGAACAGGGGAAGCTCGGTGTTCTGGTGCTCTTAGGTCAGGCCTACCTGGCTCAACCACTAGGATCTCGACACCAGTGTTGTAAGGTCAAGAAGGTCAGCGACTGTGGGTGCCACTGCCCTCTGCTGGAGGGACTGGAGTCCTCCCCAAGGCCTGTATTTGGCTCCAGGTCCACCATTAACCTTCTTGGATCCGTGGGTCCCTTCGACAATCTGAGGCAAGCTACGGACTCAAAAAATATATGCATTCATCCATAAAGATTTGCATAGTTTCAAGGATTTGTGGAAAGACCCTCTGAAATCCATCCATCAACTTTCCAGATAAAGGTATAACTTTATTTTTTCTTATTTATGTATTTAGATTTCTTTTAAATTGAAATATAATTGACACACAATTATGTTACATTAGTTTTGTTTTATTCCACACATAAATGAAATGATATTTTGTCTTTCTCCGACTCATATTACTTATGTAACACCCTGTAGTTCCATCCATGTTGTTGCAAACGACAAGATCTCGTTCTTTTTTTTTTTTTTTTTTGTGGCTGAGTAATATTCCAGTGTATACGGACACCACATCTTCTTTATCCACTCATCTGTGAATGGACTCTTGGGCTGCTTCCGTGTCTTTGGCTATTGTAACTAATGCTGCAAAAAACATAGGGTGCTTACATATTTTCAAATTAGTGTTTCCGTTTTCTTTGGGTAAATACCCAGTAGTGAAATTATTGGATCATATGGTAATTCTATCTTTAATTTTTTTTTTTGAGGAAACTCCATACTGTTTTCCTCAGTGGTTATGCTAACTTACATTCCCATAGAGGTGTAACTTGTGAACCCGACAGACCTAAATGCCAGTTCAGGGCTGAGACACCCACCTATATGGCTGTGAGACAGAAGATAAATAAAAATGAAGTTACTCAACCTATTTTCTGCCAAGAAAGTCTTTTCTTTTCTTTTCTTTGGAGCCTATATTTAGAAATATTTTCCCTACTAGAGGCACCTAGTTGGCTCATCGGTTAAGTGTCTGCCTTTGGATCAGGTCATGATCTCAGGGTCCTGGGATCCAGTCCCCGTGTTGGGTTCTCTCGGTGGGCAGTCTGCTTCTCCCTCTCCCTCTGTCCCTCCTCCTTGCTTGTGTTCTCTCTCTTTCAAATAAATAAATAAAATCTTTAAGAAAAAAATATATTTTCCCTACCAAATGAATTGCATTGACTAAGAAATCCCCAATTTTTTGTTAACCAAACAGAACAGGCAAGTGATAGCCAGTAACTTCATTATGGCTGAGTTCATACAATCCAGACAAAAATCAAAGCTAACTTCACATTAAGTTGACCAGGAGAGCTGTCCTGTGGATAAATCCATGGCTTTGGTTGGCCTTTGAACTATCAACACTCAGGCTATAATGATTACACGTGCACCAACTCTTACTCTCAAGTTCATACATTTAAATCCAAAGTAACTCAGTGATGGTATTTGTCTCAAACTCACACTCTCTCACAAATCCATTTCCATGCCCCTTCAGTGTACCTTCAAATGCATATAAATGCACCTTCAAACACATCTTTCCAAGCATTCCCTTAGACTCAAGCTCTCTCTGACATCAATTCAAACACATACTGACCGCAAAGCTACACTTAAATCTGCTCTGGTTGTTACCCTCCAATTGTGTCCCACCCTGGGACCCTCTGGCCTCCAATGGGGGGCCATGTGAGAACACAGAGCGTTGACTGAGCACCACTTTGTACCTGGCACAGCTGGTGCTAGAGATGTGGAAATGAAAGAACCCCCCCCCACACACACACCATCATTCCTGCTCCTCATTCATTCTTTTAAGAAATATTAGTTAAAATGCTTTCAATATGATCAGATACCATGTGGAGCACTAGGGATACAATGACCATGAGACCCATGAAGTCCTTGCTTTCATGGAATGTAAAGTCTGGTGGGAGAAACAGGGCAGGGCAGAGAGGAGAGGAGTACACAGAGAATATGATTGCAAATTTTGATATGCACTAGGAAAGAAGGTGATGGGCCAGAAAGAGAACAGGGGAGGAGAAGGGTCTGTCATGGGTTTAGCAGCCAGGATCCTGGTAGGAAACACGTGGTACGCTCAAAGTGGGACATGGAGGAGAGTTCAATACTTCGCAGTTAGTAACAGTGGGAACCTTACCGGTATTATGTCCACAGTACAAGGGGAAGAAGCAAACATGAGAATCTGAAGAGAGAGTTGATGGGGGGCCCAACTGATGGGAGCTGCTCCATGTATGTACACAACCAACAATTAATGTCAGTGTAGACTGAGATCCAGCTCACAATTTCCGATTTCCCATCTAGCCAGTTCCCTATTAGCTTGTTTTCCTGGGTTGCTGTAACAAAGTACTGCAGACTGGGTGGCTTAAAATAATAGAACTTTATTCTCAGAGCTGGAGGCTAAAAGTCCAAAATCAAGGCATCTGCGGGGTTGGCTTCTGGTTGGTGGGTCAGAGGGAGACTCTGTTCCATGCCTTTCTTCTAGTTTCTGGTGATTGCCAGGAGTCCTTGGCATCCCTTGGCTTGCAGCCACATCACTCCAGTCTGTGCCCTCATCATCACTCAGCCACCTTCTCCTGCATCTGCCTGTCTCTGTCTTTCTTGTCCTCTTATAAGGACCCCAGTCATTTTGGATTTAGGGCTCCTCTTATTCCAGTATGATCTAATCTTAACTAATAACATCTGCCATGACCCTATTTCCAAATAAGGTCACATTCTGAGGTTCCAGGAAGGACATGAATTGGGGGCAGGGGGCACTATTCAATTCAGTAGGTCTGCTTATTTGCAAAGCATTGATTTTCCAAAGTGTCTTCATCGTCTTCTCTTTCAGGGACCCCTTCATTCCATTTTTAAGAAAGATTTTATTTATTTGTTCATGAGAGACATAGAGAAAGAGATAGAGGCATATAGGCAGAGGGAGAAGCGGGCTCCCTTAGGGGAGCCTGATGTGGGACTCAATCCCAGGACTCCAGGATCATGAACTGAGCCGAAGGCAGAGGTGCAACCACTGAGCAACCCAGGTGTCCCATGAATAAATAAAATCTTAAAAAAAAAAAATAAAATAAAAAAAAAAAAAGAAAGAAAGAAAAGAAAAAAGAAAAAGGAAAGGAATTCACTTTTAATTGAAGGGAACTTAGGGGAAAAAAGACCCTCTTGGAATCGCAAAGACCTTTATTTATGCAGGTGCTGTGCTATAAAATATTCTAATCTGCTTGGTTAACTAAGCTGGATTTACAATCTAGTAAACTAAACAAAGAGCTTATGTGTACCTGAGTAATCAGTTGAGGGTGACATCTAGACTACTTAAGTGACAGTTTTCACTTTTTCATTTTTCTCCTATTCAGTATAAAAGGATGCTGGCTCTCTTGCTGTGGAATTGCTTTATTGCAAGACTCTATCTTTACCCATTTTTTTAAAGATTTTATTTATTCATGAGAGAAAGAGAGAGGTAGAGACACAGGCAGAGGGAGAAGCAGTCTCCATGAAGGGAGCCCGATGCAGGACTCGATCCTGAGACCCCAGGATCACACCCTGGGCTGAAGGCAGGCGCTAAACCGCTGAGCCACCCAGGGATCCCCCTTGTCTTTACCCATCTGAAGGTCAAACTTCATCTTCATGAAACTTGTTTCATACCATTGGGAGAAGTCCTAGCTGTGATAACAGTGACTTATACAGAGTTCCAGTTAGGAACCAAGCACTCCTTTGGCAGTTTGGAGTTATAAAAACATTTTGGCATGACATTGTTAACCTCTGAAGACTTCCTTACTTTGTGTTTGTGACACAAGAAGACATTCCAGGGTCATCTTGTATTTTCCCTGCTCCAGCTCTGGAGTCTCCATCATTTTTCTAAGGAGTCCTGGTATTTAGAAGACAAAAGCTGGGCTTGCTTATTGCTACTGATGTGTCATTGCTTGCATTTATTTATTTATTTATTTATTTATTTATTTATTTATTTATTTTCAAAGTAGGTTCCACACCCAGTGTGGAGCTTGAACTCACAACCCTGAGAACAAGACCTGAGCTGAGATTAAGAGTTGGACACTTAACGAACTGAGCCACCCAGGGGCCCAGTGTTGTGGTTTTACACCCTCTAAGCAGACAGGATCAGGAAATACACATACGTATATTTAAATTTATCTCTATTATATTAAATACCATGAATTCATACCAATACATTCAATTCTAATCCAACAGTGAAGAATTCTTGCAAGGGTTCCCCTATTCCATGTTTGTAACTCCCTTCTCCAGCATTGGGACTTTTTTTTTTTTTTTAAGATTATATTTATCCATTCATGAGAGGCACAGAGAAAGAGGCAGAGGCACAGGCAGAGGGAGAAGCAGGCTCCCTGCGGGGAGCACGATGTGGGACTCGATCCCAGGACTCCGGGATCACACCTTGAGCTAAAGACAGATGCTCAACCACTGAGCCACCCAGGCGCTCCTGCTTGAGAAATCTATTTTTAATCATTTCAAACATAACTAAGTTTATAATGAATGTATTGCAGTTTTTTTTTAATATATATGTTCCACACTTGTATTGGTCTTTGTTCTCCGAGAGCTATAAAAACTCCGGAATTTTCATTTATTTTATTCATTCGACCACCACCATGTATTTATCAGGCAAACATTGTCAGATAATGTTCTAGCAGTGGGGATACAGCAGTGAACAAAACATCGTGCTGGGAAAGGAACTGTGGAAAGAGAGAATAATAGATACAAGGCTAGGAAATGGCAAAGCTGGGATCAGACCCCAGACAGCCTGGCTCCAGAATTCACGCTATACCATCTGCCTCTGATTGCTTTTGTAAGTTGCTCTCTGCCTTCTACCAAAGTTTACAACTCTCTTGAATCCAATAAAAATGCCTCTGTCAGTTTCTAACTCAACACAATGCAGAGCCTTGTGCATCTTCCACATGACTTCTCTGAGACTCAGTTTCCAAATTTGTGAGAATGAAGATACCAATTTCAATCTGCTAAGAGGATAAATGGAATTATAGGAAATGCCCGGTGCTATTTGTGACACTTCATAGGTATTTAATGAAGTTAAATTTTTTTCTTTTTCAACACAACTGTTACATTACACAATATCCTTAGAACATTTTTAAAAAAATTTTTAAAAGACTTTATTTATTTATTCACGATAGAGAGAGAGGGGCAGAGGGAGAAGCAGGCTCCATGCTAGGAGCCTGACATGGGACTCGATCCCGGGACTCCAGGATCGCACCTGGGGCCAAAGGCAGGTGGCAAACCGCTGAGCCACCCAGGGATCCTCCCCTTTTTTTTTAATATGCTCTACACTCAACATGGGGCTTCAACTCATGACCCTGAGATCAAGAGTCACAGGCCTTACTGACTGAACCAGCCAGGTACTCTGAGAGAATCTTTTTCTCTAACTCATTCAATCAGTCATTCATTTATACATCCATTCAAAAAGCATTTATTGAGACTCCATACACACTAGGCCCTCTGCTAGTCACTGGAGATGCAAAAAATGGCACAGCCCTCATTCCCGAAGAACTCCCAGTTTGGTCCAAGAATTTGTACACAAAGAATTACAATACAATCTGAAATGTAGCTCAGATGAGAGCTGGAAGAAAGGTGGTCATGGAGAAAACCTTCCTGAGGGAAGGGGCTCTGTCTAGCAAGGACTGGCACAGGAGTTCTACTATTAAAGTTGCCAAGAGGGCAGCCTGGGTGGCTCAGCAGTTTAGGGCCGCTTGTGGCCCAGGGCATGATCCTGGAGTCCTGGGATCGAGTCCCACGTTGAGCTCCCTGTGTAGAGCCTGCTTCTCCCTCTGCCTGTGTCTCTGCCTCTCTCTCTCTCTGACTCTCATGAATAAATAAAATCTTAAAAAAAATAAAGTTGCCAAGAATAAATGAATAAATTACTGGGTAAATGAGTTCAATTCAGTTCAATAAGCACTTCATAGAAGATCCTACTGTCCGAGGCATTCTGCTCTGTGCCCGGAATGTGGAGATGAAGAGGCAGCTCAGGCCCATAAGGAGTTTCTAGTTTTACTGGCAGATACAAACATCTATAAAGAGCTGTTTCTACAGAATGTAGAGATCTCTATGGGAGAGGCAAGCTACTTGGACAACAAGAGGATAGAGGGGGCTGTAAGCTCTATTAGTAGATGAGGTTGGGAAGGGGGTGGTGCTCTAAGATCCATTAAGTGTAAGCTTCCTAGAATGAACTCCTTGAGGCTTGGGCATATATTGTTGTGCCCAAGATTGCGAATCCGAGAAACCACCAAGGAGTTGACACCGATGCAAGCACAGGAGGGTTTATTAACAAGCTCGAGCTTGGGTCCAAGTATAACCGACACGGCGGAGCAGGGACTTGGACCCCTAGGTGGGTTTCAGCTGGATTTTTATGGGCTGGTCTAGGGGATTTCCAGAAGGGGTGGAGGAATTTCTTAAGCTCTGTTCTCATTCTGATATGGGACTTCCTGCCACAGGCATTAAGCACAGGGGCCTGAGAGGTCTGTACTTGTGCTAACGCCGAACTGGAGGTGGAAAGGCCTTACTTTTGTTGGCCTCCACAATATCCCACAGGCAGATGGGAGTCACTGACAGCTTTTTTTTTTTTTTTAATTTATTTATTTATGATAGTCACAGAGAGAGAGAGAGAGAGAGAGAGAGAGAGAGGCAGAGACACAGGCAGAGGGAGAAGCAGGCTCCATGCACCGGGAGCCCAACGTGGGATTCAATCCCGGGTCTCCAGGATCGCACCCTGGGCCAAAGGCAGGCGCTAAACTGCTGCGCCACCCTCACTGACAGCTTCTAATCAGAGGACGAATGAGCTCACATGTGTATTTGTTGGTCGGAGGGGGAATGTAAAAGGGGAAGGCGGGCTGAGGCCAACGCCAGCAGCAGAAAGGCTGAGTTGTGAACAGGAGGCTTGAGCTGGACCGTTGCATCTGGAGATGGAGGTTGGCAGTGGTTGCAATTGCTCTGGGACAGTGTGCAGAGCCAAGGGGGGATGGATGGGTGCACCCTTAGGGCAACCCTGGGAGGGCACCTAAAGATTCGAGTCCGGAGCAGGACTCGGAAAGGCCGGGTCCTGGGAGCCCGCGGAGCAAAGTGAAGGCGGGGACGAGGAGGTCCAGCGCGGGGACAAGGAGGTCCAGCGCGTGTCCGAGTCCCCAGAGCATCCCTTAGCTCTGCCCTAGGTGACCTTTCCGCGGCGGCTGGTCCAGAGCATCCCTTAGCTCTGCCCTAGGTGACCTTTCCGGGGTGGCTGGTCCAGAGCATCCCTTAGCTCTGCCCTAGGTGACCCTTCCGGGGCGGCTGGTCCAGAGCATCCCTTAGCTCTGCCCTAGGTGGCTTTTCCGCGGCGGCTGGGGGTGCAGGCGGGAGCCCCGCCGCAATCAGTCGAAACAGCCAAGACGAGTAACAGGAATGAATAAATCATGCGCTGCGCCCTCATCTGCCCCAGGAATTGCCAAGGCCAACGTCGGGAGCCGGTGCGTTGGAAGGGCCTTCCCGACCAGCTCTGGATGCCGCCTGGGCCGCCTGGGCCGCCTGGGCAGCCCGTCAGCCGCGCAGCGGGCTCAGGTAGGCGCGGCTCCAAGGTCAGGGTCACCTCGGGCCTCCCGGCAAACCCGTCACCTTGACGACCGACGGGGAGGGGGAGGAGGGGGGACCGGAAGGGGCGGGCGCGTGCAGACCGTCTCGCGATATCTGGCAGGCCGGCGCCGGCCTTCCGGGCCTGGAAGCGGCGGCCGGCTCTCGCGAGACTTGCCGGGAGTCGGAGCGCGCGGGGCCCGACCTTAAGGGAAGCGGGAGCCGCGGGTGGGGAACATGTCGGATTCAGAGCTCGGCAGGAAGTGGGACCGGTGCATGGCGGATGCGGTCGTGAAGATAGGTAAGGGGCCTCCCGCCTCGCGCCGGGCGGCCGGCTCCGGGCCCCGCTGTCCAGGCGGGGTTGGAGGGGGAGCCCCCGGGGGAGGGCGGGCCGACCGGCCTGCTGCAGCCCCGGGGCGCGGGCGCGGGCGCGGGCGCGGGCGCGGTCGGGCCGGCAGGTGGCTCAGGGCTGCGGAGCTGCTCGGGCAGAGGGCGGCCTGCGGGGCGCGGCCGGTGCCCTCCCGCCGCCGCATTTCCCCGGGCGGGGCGTGGAGCCCGGTCAGGGGGCACCGAGCTCGGCGGCTGAAGCCAGCGCCTTCCCGGGAAGGTCACGGGGAGCCGCCTGTGGACGCCGCCGGGCCCTGGCGAGCGTGGCTGTCAATGCCGAGTCGCAGCCCGACCGCCTGGCGCCCGAGTCGCCCGCGGCCTTGAGACTGGAGACCTCCAGATCTCGGATGAGAACTGCCCCGGGAAGTAAGACACTGGACACTTTTGGGGGCGGGATGGGGCGGGGTGTCCCTGGTGTAACTCCCGCGGAGCCTGCAACACGTGCTCAGTGACGACACGGATTATGACGTCACTGCCCCGTCCTAAGGGCCGCACGCTGTGCTAGGTGTGCGACGCATGACGTCAGCTCCCACAGGCGGTGACGCGGAGAGGTGAACCGATGCGTCCAGGGTCGGGTAAGCGACAGAGTCGCTCGCCCCATGCAAAGTTGGATATTTGAACTCAGGTTTTCTGGCTTCAGGTCCCACGCTTTTTTTCTTTGAGGACTGGCTCTTGTTATCCAAAATTTGTTTTTGTTTTTGTTTTTGTTTTTTTGCATGGGAAGCTTGAATATTGAAGAGGATTTAGGATTGTGCCCTTTGAGTGACAGGGTTGGAAGGGAATTAAGATGGGGAGCACCATGAGAGCAGAGATGATTTGTGGTCTAGTCACTGCTGTATCTCTAGGCCTTTTCTCGGTTTTCTTGTGCTTAAAAAAGTTGTTGAGGGATCCCTGGGTGGCGCAGCGGTTTGGCGCCTGCCTTTGGCCCAGGGCGCG
Organism: Canis lupus dingo; assembly: GCF_003254725.2. Lineage (NCBI taxonomy): Eukaryota > Metazoa > Chordata > Mammalia > Carnivora > Canidae > Canis > Canis lupus. The sequence continues at coordinate 77,641,786 of NC_064244.1, read as the reverse complement.
ATCATGGAGACCCGGGATCGAGTCCCACGTCGGGCTCCCGGTGCATGGAGCCTGCTTCTCCCTCTGCCTGCGTCTCTGCCTCATTCTCTCTCTCTCTCTCTCTGTGACTATCACAAATAAATAAAAATTAAAAAAAAAAAAGTTGTTGAGAAGGAGTTAATAAGAGGAGTACTTACTTGGCAGCCAAGGCTTGACAGCCTTGAATTCGCTTCTCATCTCTGTGATTTGGGGCGAGTTGTTGGATCCCTCTGTCCTTCTGTCTCATTTGTAAATTGACAGTAGCCAAGGTTACTATCTCACAGAGTTGTTAGGATTATGAGTTAGTATAAGTAAAGGCTTGGGTATGAATCATTTATTAAATGGGTTATTCTAAAAAAAAAAAATAGAATGAGCTATTCTAAAAAAAAAAAAAATAGGTTATTCTGGGCAACCCAGGTGGCTCAGCGGTTTAGTGCTGCCTTCCCCCCAGGGTGTGATCTTGGAGACCTGGGATCAAGTCCCACGTCGGGCTCCCTGCATGGAGCCTGCTTCTCCCTCTGCCTGTGTCGCTGCCTCTCTCTCTGTGTCTCTCATGAATAAAAAAAAAAAAAAAAAAAAAAGAATGGGTTATTCTGTAAGTGAGCCAAGGAATACAATTTTTGTTATTGTAAACCACTCACATTTAACATGTAGATATTAAATGACCACAGTAAGTACTAAGCAGCATGATGGCAGTAAAGAGTGGGAGGCAGACAGCTGACTTTGAAGTCACCTCTCTGGCACTTCACCCTTGTCCTCGCTAGTTTTGTATCTTTGCGTAGGCTCCCTTCCCTCACTATGAAATGGAGCTAAAAAGATTTACCTAGGGCACCTGGGTGGCTCAGTGGTTGAGCGTCTGCCTTTGGCTTGGGTTGTGGTCCTGGGGTCCGAGGATCGAATCCCACATCGGGCTCCCCACAGGGAGCCTGCTTCTCCCTCTGCCTGTGTCTCTGTTTCTCTGTCTCTCGTGAATAAATAAATAAAATCTTAAAAAAAAAAAAGATTTACCTAAAATGATTAGGAAGATTGAAGGATAGTAAAAGTACATAGGATACTGAGCACAGGGCCTGGCACTTACATAGTCAACAGATGGTGGTCATGATAATTGTTGACGTTAATATTTTGTGCCACTGAGGATCACCTGAGGCTGTGAGTAGCGTCGCTGTCATACGTGAGTGGGACATTGGTGTGGGGGTAACACACAAGAGAATAATTAAATGAGGCACAGTGATACAGGATTACAGGTAAAAGTTGAAATGAGTGATGCAGGCTCTTTCTGCAGTAGAGCTGTTATGAGTCCAGTCAGTCCCTCAGTGATGGGCTGAGGTCATCCAGTGAGTTTGCAAGGAAAATGGGCCTTCATCTGACCTCTGGAGAATGACTTGGACATGGATGGTCAGGGAGGGCGGGAGAACTGGAACAGAGGCCAGGTGAACTTTTGTAGAGCAGGAGATTGAAGCACAGAGACGTTAAGAAGCTAGATGTGTTGGAGCAGGAGTTAGAATCAGGCATTCTAAGTCCAACACCCCTCCTCCCTGAAGGAGGCTGGTTTGGGTGGAGTCAGAATTGTGAAATGTCTGAGAGAAATTCCACTTTATCTGAAAGGCTTTTGAGTTGCCTTTGGATTTTTTATTTACATGCATGGTGCATATTCAACACGGCTGTCTTAAAAGATCTATTTCTGCTTCTCGGGCTCATTAGGTCTAGGCTGGTGGAGAATCATGGGATGGTTTTAAGCAACAAATATTTATTGCATTCTGGGCCAGTCAGTGGGCAAATAGAGGAGCAGAAGGCATTTCACTTCCCTCAACGGGGAATTGATGTGATATAAATGGAATTTTGGTATGATTGTTCTGGCAGTGTTTTATACAGAACAGGTCAGGAGTCGAGGCCAGCGGTGCTGTGAATGTGAAGTGATGAAAGCCTGCTCTGTTAGACCAGAGAGGAATGGGTGTACTTGAGAAACGTCCAACTTCGTTCCCCATTTATAAAACGGAGATAGTAATTCCCACCTCCTAGGCTAGAACAGTGCCAAGTTCATAGTAGGAACTCAATAAATGCTATTTTATTCATCTTTCTCTCCAACTGGTTAACTTTGCCTCATTCCATTTCTTACAAAGATGACTCTAAGGTTAGAATGTGGTTAAGGGGGGGGCGCCTAGGGGGCTCAGTTAGGCGTCTGCCTTTGGCTCTGGTCACGATTCCAGGGTCCTGGAATCAAGTCTGGCATCGGGCTCCCTGCTCTGGTCTGCTTTTCCCTCTCCCTCTGCTCCTGCTCTCTAGCTCTCATTAGAAAGAAAAAAAAAATAATATATATATATATATATATATATATATATATATATATATATAGTTAAGGGGTGATTCACTGATGGGAGCTGGACCCAAAACAAGAGGGGTGTGTGTGTATACCTCATTTATCTGAAGTAATGAAAGACTAGAAACTGACCATGGGGGGATGGCAGGAGAACAGTGAGAACAATGGTCATGACTTTGGTTGCTTTTCTGCTTACATGGTTGAATTGTTTGAGAATGATAATGCAGTTGAGTAGGGGGTTTTAATTTTGCTGGAGAAACTGAGTTCAGATTTGGAGGGCATTGTCTGGTTAGTAGTGAGCTTAGAGAAAGTGCTTAAAATCGATGAAGCACAGATGCGTTACTTGGGGAGGCTTTGGTCTGAGAGGTCTTTGAGTCGGTGAAGACGAGCACATTCTATAGTGAGCGTATTGGGCCCAATTCCCGGAATCGGTGAGGTTATGGGGACTCTTCAAACCTCCTTGGCTGCTTGTTGCCCTGTCCTTCAGGAAGGAGGTGGAGACTCAGAGTGGCAGCCTGCCAGAAGATAGAGGTTTCGGAGAAGATGTAGGCGAGGAAGAAGGGGCCAGTGCAGGCTTTCAGCTCCATATTGGGAATTTCATGCTCTGGCTTGACTGAGGGAAGCCAGGGTGAATGGACAGCTCCCTTTGTGAGCATTTCTCTGTGTGTTTGGCTGCCTTAAATGTGAAGTGTTTTTGTTCTTCTCCCACTGGTTTGCTGAAAAATGTCTATTTTCATTGCTCATGTTTAGCCTAGATGTAGTACAGCCGAGTTAAAGAGCATATAAGCTTGTACTTTAGACAGTAGTTCTTTCTTTCTTTTTTTTTTTTTTTTTAAGATTTTATTTATTTATTCAGGAGAGAGACACAGAGAGAGGCAGAGACACAGGGAGAGGGAGAAGCAGGCTTCATGCGGGGGGCCCGATGCGGGACTCTATCCTGGGACTCCAGGATCATGCCCTGGGCTGAAGGGAGGCAGTAAACCACTGAGCCACCCAGTCATCCCCTAGACTTTAAAAAAACATAAAAGCAACTGCTTTTCATGGATCTCTTACTCTGAAGCTTGAGCAATGTCTCAACAGAAAATTCTCCTATGATTTTGTCCTATAGGAAGAGCTACGTTTATTCATGAATACCCTCCGCTGTCATAAGACAAACAGTTTTATTTTCCTTGTTAATTTTGGTTTTAAAATATCAGTTTATTTTGTGTGTAATAGGAGCGTGGTAGGATAGGTGGTTTCTAATAGTTTGACCTAATATATCAAGCCCATGAATCAAACAAAAGAAAACAAAACACATGCCTCCCTGTAATAGGCACAATAGGCCATTGTTCCTTACACATCTGTTTCTCTCTTTCAGCTCCTGTTCCTTTCTTTTCCTTTCTCCCCCTCACATTTTTGCCCTTCTCTTTGGCCCGTGTTATTCCTGCCACTCATGTGCATTGCCTACTTCCTCTGTAAAGTTTGAGATTAATGTATCTTTTTCTTAAAATAAACTTGTTAGCATTGAATAAGTTCCTAGGTGTCCTGTTTATACTCCATGACGTCCCTAATTTTTCTCAGTAGCACATATCACCATCTGAAATCTGTGATTTGTTTCTTTATGTGATTGTCCCTCCTCACTAGAATGTGAACTCAGTGAGACCCAGAAACTTTTTTTGTTCACTGTTGATCCCCTAACCCCTGGCATAGAGGAAGCATACAGTGATTACTATTAAATGAATGATATGTATTGCCGAGAATTTTGCAAATTACATTCTCTGCCCATATTTCCTCCTCAGTGTGTGTTTATTAACCAAATGAATTAGCATTTTTTATTTTAAAAATTATTTTTATTTATTTTTGAATTAGCATTTAAATTAAAAAGTCAAGTAAGGGGACGCCTGAGTGGCTCAATGATCCCAGGGTCCTAGGATGAGTCCCACATCAGGCTCTTTGCAGGGAGCCTGCTTCTCCCTCTGCCTGTGTCTCTGTCTCCCTGTGTGTCTCTTTAAAAAATAAACTCTTAAAAATAAATAAACTCTGAAAAAAAAATAAGAAAAGTCAAGTAAGGTAGATTTCATGTGAATTTCTGCCAATTCACATGTTTGATCATGTGTCCCTGTAATCTTGGGACTTTTACCAACTTTTTATTTCATCTGGGAATGTGAATTATTGTCAGATCTTCATAATAAAGTAGTATTAGAAATGTCTGGGAGTAGTCCTCTAAGAAACATGAACCAGAGAGCACTTTTGTATTTAAACAAGTAAAGGCTGATGTTGGTTTAAGCAGTAGTGCCAAAGCCTTATTGCAGGAAATTAAAAAGGAGTGAGGAATATTACATTTTATGAATGGCATGTTCCGTTAGTTTTTATGGGAATGCGTCATTAATGGTTTTTTGCTAATTTTATGGATTTATTTTTAAGGTTTATCAGATTTTTTTGAATGCTCTGGTTTTCTTTTTGCACTCTGTTCATGGGCTGGGCCGTTCGCTTCCCTTGTACATAGCGAGTAATTTGTCTCATATGTGTACCCACATGAATCAATCACATCTTCTTGTTAATGAGAATAGAAGGCATAGCTATCATGCCAAAATAGAGGGCTTAAAAGCTCTGAGCAGAGCTGGTGCCCTCAGCTTGTGCTCATCACTCTGGACTGGATGGGCTGTTATATCTATTTTCTGTTTACCTGGGAAAATAATTCAGGAGATGAGAAAAACCCAGCCCGGAGACTTAGGGAGATGCTTCCTTGGGATAGGAGGATCTCTAAGCTCTGCACGTGTGGGTCGTGGAAGTACTGCCATTGCCCCCAGAGCCTTGTTATAACTCACTCTTGAATGCTGGAGATCTGTGCTGCCCGGCTGTGACCTCATGACCAAGTTGATGTCTGTGTGACAGTGGTCCGGGCCTCAGAGTTGCAGATTTGCCTGAGGAGGCTCTGAGGAAAATCCAATTCCAGGATTCATAATGTGACTTGTAAAGTTGGACCATGGATTGGGTCCTTCTTCCCCTCTTCCCCACATTTCACTCCCACTGTGAGGCCAGAGTACCAATATCTAGTCTCACTAACCTGTGAGTTGGTTAGGAGATCTAGAAGAGGGGAAGGAGATGTCGTGGTTGGGCTAGGGGTTGCCCAAAACTGCGGTGCTTTCCTGGAAAAGCCTGTCCCTGCCAGCCAGATGTATTCAGCACAGGTGCGTTTTTCATTTTCTTAGTAACAGGGAAAATTACAGGCCGTGGACATTGGGAAGCAGCCCTAGAAAGTGTGCTGTTCAGTGGACTATGGGGCATTCCTGGTCCTTTCCTTTTCTTTTCTGAGGTTCAGTTTATAGAGTGTACAACTCTTGATCTCTGGGTCCTGAGTTTGAGCCCCACATTGGGCGTAGAGTTCACTTGAAAGAAAGAAAAAAAGGTATCAAAAGTGTCTCTCTGTGCCTCATTTTCCTCATCTATAGAATGGTGGTACCTTCCTCGGGGGTTGTTACAAGTAAGGGTAAAATGAGATACTCTCTCTACAGCAGTTAGGATATTACCTGTACTTGATAATTATTAGCTGCAGGCATGTGAATGAAGGATAGCAGTCATAAGTTAAAATAATTGTCACATTTGCTTTTATCTTGTTGTTGCGGGTAGTATGGAAGCCCGATGATCAGTATTCCAGTTATATATGTAATAGTAACCATTAATGTATACTTCTCCAAACAATTTAGTGCCAGGCATTGTGGGAAGCCTGGGGGTGCAGTGCACAGATAATAGGCATTGGCCTTACCCCGAGGGGCTTACCTTCTGAGGAATGTGCCAAGAAGGTGGTGACATTGGAGTTCCACCTTGGAGCATTTGTCGGCATTTAGTAGGTGGACCAGGTGGAGGACTGATTTCTAGGCCTTGGAAACTGTCCGGGCGGTGTCCCAGAGGCTTCTGCAGAGAACGAGGCTAGTGGCTGCCGTTTATCAAGCACTTAGCTTGTGCTGCCAGATACTGGCGTTTTACGTTACATTTTATGTACGTCATTGCATTTAAGCCTCATAGCCTTATGGGTTACTTCCCATCTCTTCTCCACAATTTTTTTTTTTTTTTTAAGATTCCACCTATTTATTCATGAGAGACACAGTTAGAGACAGGCAGAAGGAAAAGCAGGCTCCATGCAGGGAGCCTGTGGGACTCGATCCCAGGTCTTCAGTATCAGGCCCTGGGCTGAAGGCGGCGCTAAACCTCTAAGCCACCGGGCCTGCCCAAATAAATGAAATCTTAAAAAACACGCATAACAAAACTTAACCATCTGACCCATTTAAAAATGTGCAAGTAAATGATAGTACATTTGTAAGGATTATTGCTACCTTCTATCACCAGAACTCTTCATCTTGTAAAATTGAAACTCTGTACCCATTTAACACTTACTCTCCATTCCTACATCCTGGCAGCCCCTGGCAACCTCGGTTCTACTTTCTGTCTCTGATTTTGACCCTTCTAAGTGCCTCCTGTAAGTAGAATCATACTGCACTTGTCTTTCTGAAACTGGCTTATTTCACTTTGTGTGATGCCCTCAAAGTTCATCCGTGTCGTAGCATCAGAATTTCCTTCTTTTTAACTCTTAATATTCCACTGTGGGTGTGGGTGTGTGTAACACATTTTGCTTATTCATGGACACTATTCATGGACATTCATGGACACTACTGTGAATAATGCTGCTATGAACATGGGTATACGACTATCTTTTGGAGACCTGCTGTCAGTTCTTTTGAGATATACCCAGAAGCGGCATTGTTGGATCATATTGTAATTCTATTTTTAACGTTTTGAAGATCTGCCACGCTGTTTTCCACAGCTGCTGGGCCATTTTACATTCCTACCTGGAGTGCACCAGGGTCCCATTACTTCACCTCTCACTAATACTTGTTATTTCCTTCCTTTTTTTGATAGTAGCCATCCTAATGGATGTAAGCTAGTATCACATTGTAGTTTAGATTTGCATTTCCTTAATGATTAGTGATGTTGAACTTCCTTTCATGTGCTCACTGGCCATTTGTATATCTTCTTTGGAAAAATGTCCGCTTGAGTCCTTTGTCCATTTTTGAATTGGTTTATTGTTGTGTTTTAGGAGTTCTCTGTATATCTGGATATTAACCCTTGTCAAATATATGTTTGCAAATATTTTCTTCCATTATGTGGATGTCTTTTTTTATTCTGTTGACATTGTCTTTAATGCACAAAATTTAAATCTTTTTGTGGTTTATCCATTTTTCCCCTGCAGTTGTGGCATCCACTGTGTGGGTTTTCCACACCAAGCAATTCTCTGCCAGCAGCTGAGTGTCTTCTAATTCAGTTCAGTACACTAACTGGAGTTAGCATAGACCCCACAGGTTAAGGGCTCAGTCACATAATACTGCCCCCCACTTTAGATACCAATCACAAGTCCAGATTCTTACCTCTGCTTCTGACTTGCTGGGTATGAACCTGAGGTTCCCATGGCTCCCTCCTAGGGCTTGGGAATTTGCTAGAATGGCTCACAGGACTCAGGGAAATAGTTTACTTACTAGATTCCCAGTTTATCACTGAGGATATTAAAGAATATGAATGGGGCACCTGGGGGGCTCAGTGGTTGAGTATCTGCCTTTGGCTCAGATCATGATCCCGGCGTCCTGGGATCAAGTCCCATGTCAGGCTCCCCATAGGAAGCCTGCTTCTCCCTCTGCCTAGGTCTTCTGTTCTCTCTGTGTGTCTCTCATGAATAAATAAGTAATATCTTAAAAAAAAAAAAAAAAAGAATATGAACGGACAGCCAGATGAAGAGACACATACTGAGGACCTGAAGGGGCCCAAATGCAGGTGCTTCTGTTTCTGTTTAGTAGGGGTGTGCAACGCTCCTGGCGCATGTTCACTGACCTGGAAGTTCTCAAAGTTTTCAGAACCCACACGGGGATTTTTATGGAAGCTTCATCATGGAGGCACAATCAGTCATTAAATCAGCTTCCAGCCCCTCTCCCCTTCTGGGAGGATGTGGGGTGGGGTGAAAATTCCAAGGTCGGCTTGGTCTTTCTCCTGACCACATCCCACCCTGAAGCTATCCAGGAACCCACCAAGATTTGCCTCATTAGATCAAGACACTCCTATTACCTGGGAAATTCCAAGGGATATAGGAGCTCTGCTGGGAGTTGGGGGCAGAGACCAATATATGTATTTTCTGTTGTTTCAGTGTCATATTCAGGAAATCATTGCCAAATCCGATGTCATGAAGCTTTTGCCCTATGTTTTCTCTAAGAGTTTTAGAGTGTTAGGCTTGACATTTAGCTCTTTGATTCATATTGAGTTAATTTCTACATATGGTGTCAGGTAAGGAAGGATCCAGGGGTACTTGGGTGACTCAGTCACTTAAGTGTCTGCCTTTGGCTCAGGTCATGATCCCAGGGTCCTGGAATCGAGCCCTGCATTGGGCTCTGTTCTCAGCAGGGAGTCCGCTTCTCCCTCTCCCTCTGCGGCTCCCCCTGCTTGTGCTCTCTCACTCTCTGTCAAATGAATAAATAAAAAAAATTTTTTTTTTAAAGTAGTGGGTGGGGGATCCCTGGGTGGCTCAGCGGTTTAGCGCCTGCCTTTGGCCCAGAATGTGATTCTGGATTCCCAGGATCAAGTCCCACATTGGACTCCCTGCATGGAGCCTGCTGCTTCTCCCTCTGCCTGTCTCTCTACCTATCTCTCTGTCTCTCATGAATAAATAAAATCTTTTAAAAATAATAAAAAATAAAAAAAGAAGTGGGATCCAGCTTCATTCTTCTGTGTATGACTATCCAGTTTTCCTAGAATGATTTGGTGAAAAGACTGTCCTTTTGATATCTTGGCACCCTAGTGAAAAATCATTTGACTGTATATGCAAGAATATATTTCTGGGCTGTGTATTTTATTCGATTGGGCTGTATGTCTGTATTTATGCCAGTACACACTGTTTTGATTACTGTAGTTTTGTTGTAAGTTTTGACATCAGGAAATGTGAGTCCTCCAGGTTTATTCTTCTTTTTCAAGATTATTTTGGCTATTCAGGGATCTTTTGAGATTCCATATAAATTTTAGGATAGGTGGTTCTGACTTGTGTAGGACAGCTCATGGGATTTTTTTTTCCCCCTAAAGATTCATTTATTTGAGAAAAGGAGAGGGAGAAAGAATACCAAGTGGATTCCCTACCGAGTGTAGAGCCCAACGTGGGGCTCGATCCCATGACACTAAGATCATGACCCCAGCCAAAACCTAAGAGTCTGACGTTTAACCAGCTGAGCCACCCAGGCTCCTCATCATGGGATTTTGATAAGGATTGCGCTGAATTTGTAGATTGTTTTGGATAGTATTGACATGTGTTAACAAACAGAATATTGTTTATTAGTATTTAATATTATTTTTATTTCCATTAATACCATTAGTATTAATATCATTTATTCTGTTGACCTAGAACACTGATGTGAATCATACCACATTTTGTTTATCCACTTACCAGTTGATGGACCTTGAAGTTGTTTGTACTTTTTGGCTATTATGAGTAATGCTGCTCTGATCAAGTGTACAAGTTTTTACGTGGAGGCATGTTTTCATTTCTCTTGGGTATATATGTACCTAGGGGTGGAATTGATGGGTTGTATGGCCATTCTTTGGATAGCATTGAGGAAAACCACAGAACGTGAAGATGAAGAGTGACGTGGTTGGATTTCTGATTTCAGAAAGATCACTGATGTAGCACGAGGAGAATGAATTAGAAGGGACCAAGATGAGGGCAGGGATGGGGTTAGTATATTATTGCAAATTCATGCTGAAGATGAGGTGATCTGATTAGAGGAGACCAAAACTCAGATGAGGACAGAGGAGTAGAATGGGGACAGATGTCATGGTGCTGTGCAGCAGTCATCTTTATGGAACTTGAAATGCTTGCGAGTGAGAGGAGTTGGGATGATGCCATATCTGTGTATGGAGATAGATGGACAATGGTGTTGCCCTTGACACATTGGAGGGGAGCCCTTGCCCTTGGAGGGGAGCCCAAGCAACATTTTGCAGTTTATTAATTTCTGGTGCATCTGGTACATCTTGAGATAGGTCGCTGGTTATATGCAGCTCAGTCAACAGAGATGAAATTGCTTTGCCAAGCATTCATTTTCATGAGAAGAAAGGATTTGGTCTTGTTTCTTCCTTGTTAAGAAAGTAGGACAGTAAATAACTTAGCAGCTGATCTGCCTTAGAATTAACCAGTAGATTTTGTGTATTCATCCAGTAATCAATTGAGTGTAGTTAAATTAATTGTGAAGGCCGTTTTCAGGTTAAAAAATACTATATGGAAAGAAGCCATTGAATAAGGTCATGGAAAAAGAAAGCAAATTATTGTTTGTCTTTAAATATCAGTTCATCTGATAAATGTGGCTTACCACAAAGTATTGGTGGCTCACCAGAAATTGTCTTTTGGTAGCCTGTGTTTGCAAACTGATATGTCTCCATTTCATGGGGTGATATCACTTAGGCCGAACTAAAATACTTCAAAGGTTTTTGGCTGTTTATAGGTTTGGGTTTCAAATTAGTACATGTTAATTGTTGAGTTAGTAGCCATATTTTGTTATATGTATTTCTAAACAGTTTTTGAGAGCAAAAATACTTTTTCCATTTGTGGCAGCAATATGAATAATGGAAAATTGTGATCTTGCTAGAGGAGAATTTTCTGTTAGTATTATAGAATAATGTAATTAGGCCGTATATGGAACTTGAAAACATTTAAATTTTTGTTCTGGCTGTGGTTTTATGCTTTCCTAAAATGTGGCCTGAAAGAGTTTATTAGTAAATATGCTGAATTGCTTTCTCTGGCAAGTGCATTTCAGTATTGAATCCAAGTGAAAATACAAATATTTACTTATAAAAGTCTTTTGGTGTGGTAATATTTTCACTGTGGCCATTGACCCACTAGTAAAATGTGAGGGCATTGCTAGATTGGATCTTGTTTATTTAAAGACCAAGAGAGAGGAAGCTAACATTAAATGAATGCCTGGTATCTGCCACCATACTTGGTACACCAACATATTACCCCTTTTTACCCTCCTGGCAACTCAGTGGGGAAGTTTATATTCTCTTTCTCTAGCAGGAAAAATAAGGCTTAGAGATATTTATAGAAATTGAGAAGCTGATTTTTAAATCTACATTAAAATGTAAGCAATCCAAAGTCGCCAGGGCAGTTTTTAAAATGAAAAACAAAAGTTGGAAAAGTAACATTACCTGAAATTAAGACTTACTGTAATGCTGCAGTAAATGAGACCTGGGTATTGGAGAAGGGAGAGATACATCTAGATCACTGTCCAGAAATAGACCCATCAGTAGAAGGGAGTTTTACAAGGGAGTGAAAATCTTTCCAACAAATGGTGTTAGAACAGCTGGGTATCCATATAGAGAAAAAAAAATGAACCTCATTGTCATGTGTAAAAATTAACTCGAAAGAGGGGCACCTAGATGGCTCAGCAGTTGAGCATCTGCCTTTGGCTCACTAAGGTTGTGACCCCGGGGTCCTGGGATGGAGTGCAGTATCAGGCTACTTGCAGGGAGCCTGCTTCTCCCACTGCCTGTGTCTCTGCTTCTCTCTGTGTGTCTCTCATGAATAAATAAATAAGATCTTTAAAAAAAACCCCAAAACTCTAAAGTATCACAGACCTAAATGTAAAAGCTAAAATTATAAAAACTCCAGAAGAAAATACAGGAGAAAAATGTCTATGACCTTGAGTTCAAAAAACATTTCTTAGGTCACAATAAGAGTCACAAAAAAATCGATATACTGGATTTGGTCAAAATCTAAAACTTTTGCTCTTTGAAAGACACCGTTAAGAGAACAGAAAGGCAAGCCACAGAAAGGGAGAAAATATTTGGAGTACATACATCTGACAAAGGATGTGTTCCCATAATAAATAAAGAACTCTTAAATTTAACAGTATGAAGACAATCCATTTGAGAAAATGGGTAAAATGTTGGATAAGATTCTTTTTTTGTTGTTGTTGTTGGATAAGATTCTTCACAAAAGAAATTATACTAGTGACAAATAAGCACATGAAAGGACATTAAATATAATTGGTCATTAGGGAAATGCAAATTTCAATCATAAGGAGATTTGAACCCACACCCATTAAAATAGTTAAAGACTGGGACGCCTGGTGGCTCAGCGGTTGAGCAGCTGCCTTCGGACCAGGGCGTGATCCTGGGGTCCCAGGATCGAGTCCCGCGTCGGGCTCCCTGCATGGAGCCTGCTTCTCCCTCTGCCTGTGTCTCTGCCTCTCTCTCTCTCTCTCTGTCTCTCATGAATAAATAAATGAAATCTTTAAAAAAAAAAATAGTTAAAGACTGACCACACTAAAATTTGACTAGAATATGGAATAGCCAGAATTCTCGTTGATGGGGTTGTATAGTGGTACAACCGCTTTGTAAAACTGCTTGGTAGTTTCTTATGTCATCCAGTTCTACTCATAGGTATTTACCCAAGAGAAACAAAAACCTTTGTTCACACAAGGTCTTATATATGAATATTCATAGCAGCTTTGCTCATAATGCCCCCATATGTGAAAGAACCCAGATGTTTATCAACAGGTGAATGGGTAAACAAAATACAGACTATCCATAAAGTGGACTGTTCAGTAATAAAAGGAACAAACACTAATACATACAACAACATACATACCTTTCAGAATCATTATGTTGAGGGGTACGTGAGTAGCTCAGTGGTTGAGCGTCTGCCTCTATTCAGGTCGTGATCCTGGGGTCCTAAGATCGAGTCCCTCATCAGGCTCCCTGTGGGAAGCCTGCTTCTCCCTCTGCCTGTGTCTCTGCCTCTGTCTCTCTGTCTTTCATGAAATTTTTTTTTAAATCATTATGTTGAGTAACAAACTAGACACAAAAGATTGTATATTGTGTTGTTTTAAAAAAATTAAAAAAAATCTTTTTAAAGTAGGCTTCTTGCCCAGTGTGGGGCTTGAACTCACAACCCCGAAATTAAGAGTCACATGGTCCATCAACTGAGCCAGCCAGGCACCCCTACAGTATTCCATTTATGTGATGCCATTTGTATATAAAATTCTAGAAAATGCAAACCAATCTGTAATGACAAAGTAGATAAGTGGTTGCCTGGGCAAAGGGCGGAGGGAAGGGTAGACTGCAAAGAGCCACAAGGAAGCTTCTGGGGATGACAACAGTGTTGTGTTTCATGGCTGGACAGGTGGTTTCACAGGTATATACACTTGTCAAAGACTGTAAGTGGCTGCATTTCATTCTACTAAATTATACCCCAAAAGTTATTTAAAAACAAAAGATGAAAAATGTACCATGTCAGTGAGGATAAAAGCAACCAGAACACTCAGACTGCCTGTGGGAATATTAGTCGGTGAACTACTTTGGAAAACTGGCAGTATCTGCTAAAGCTAACCGTCTGTATACCCTGTGACACAAGAGTTTCATGCCCAGGTATCTACCCAACAGACATGCATACATGTGTTCACCAGATGACTTGCACTAGAATGTTCATTGAACACTATTCATAATAGCACCGACTGGAAACTACCCAAATGCCCATCAAAAGAGACTGAATAAGTAAATTGTGATACACCAATATGATGGAATACTCTATGGCAATGATAGTGAACAACCTACAACTGTTCACAAGTGTTAGGCTAAAATACTGTGATTCCATTTATAGAAATTTGCCTATACAAACAGGCAAAACTACTCTATACTTGTAGGAGTCAGAATATGATTGCTCTTGATGGAGAGCTTTGGATAAGGGAGCACAAGGCAGGCTTCTGGGGATGTTGGTAATCTTCTGTGCTTTGCTCTGGCTCCTGGTACGTTGGGGGTTTTTGCTATGAAAATACATCAAGTGGTGCACTTAATTGTGCAGCTTTCTATATGTTGCATTTCAATAAAAAGTATTTAAAAGACACGTACTGTTGGGGCACCTGGGTGGCTCAGTGGATTAAGTGTTTGACTCTAGATTTCAGTTCAGGTCATGGTCTTAGGGTCATGGGATCGAGCCCAGGTCCGGCTGTGTGCTTAGTGGGGAATCTGCTTGGGATTCTCCCTCTCTCTCCCCCTCTGCACCTCCCCCTACTCGTGCTCTCTCACACCTCCCCAAATAGCAAATAAATAAATCTTAAAAAAAAAAAAAGACACACTGTTAAAGAATGGTGTCCTTGATAATTATAAAGTGAGAAAAGCAAACTGTAAAACATCATGCATGATGTATAATCCTATTTATATAAATGGAATGATAAACAATAAACTTAATCCAAATTATCTCTTGGGAATTCTGATGTTAGATAAGGAGGATCATCAACTTTGCTTAATGTAAGCAAATAAAGAATAGTTTCTGTCTTTAAAAAATTGTTATTTGGGGTATGTGGCTGCTCAGTTGGTGGAACATGAGACTCTTGATCTCAAGGTTGTAAATTTGAGCCATGTTGGTTGTAGAGATTACTTAAACCTAAAATCTTTAAAATTAAAAAAAATTATCTGTGGAGTCCATTTGGTTCCTTTAGTCGAAGGTTTTGAATAATCTTTAAATGAATACATTGGATCTAGTTTTGTTATTTAACAGGTTAGTACTTTATAAAGTGAAAATCTTTTTAAGCTTTCCGCCAACTTTGAAATTATATTGGTGTTTGTTAATGGAGTTTCTCTTTGGGTGACCTGTTAATGAGTTTGCTCTTGGTGGATGTGATGGCCCATTGTTACCTTGGAAGGCCCCAGTCAAATAACCTCCATGAATTCATAAACTTAAGGATAAGGCAGCTGAGGGTCTTGAGCTGGAGAAGCAGTGTGGGATAGTGAAGAGCCACATGGACTTGGGGCAGTTATTGGCTCTCTCTGAGCCTCAAATTCCTTGTCTGTAAACTTGCTTTTTTTTGGGGGGGGGGTAGTATGCTCCACACCCAGTGTGCGGCTCAAACTCAACGACCCTGAGGTCTAGAGTCACATGCTCTACCCACTGACCCCCTCCTCGTCTCTATGCTTGGGATGCTAGTCCCTACATGATTTTGATGAGGCTCAGGATACGATAATATAAGTGGATGTGAGAGCACTTCATAAATTGTAAACCCCTAGGCCGGTGGTTCTCCACTGGGAGTGATTTACCATCACCTCCTACCCCCTGGGGACATTTGGCAATCTCTGGAGGCTTGTATGGTTGTTATATAGGGGATGGAGGAGTGGGGGTGCTACTGATCTCCTTGTAGGTAGGGGACAGGGATGCTGCCAAACACTCTACAATGCGCAGAATAGCATCAAAGAATTGTACACCCTCAATGTCTGTAGTCAAGGTTGAGAAACCTTGCCCTAGGCTTATGTAACTTCTCTAAACTTCTTACTCCCTATGACTCCCCTGCCACAGCCTTTCAGACTAATACACAACACAGGTCATATATTCATATATCTATATGCACATACTCTTTCAGCAACTGAAATTGAGGTGGGAAATGAAGAAAAAAAAAAAAAGAACAAACAGAATAATTAGAATGACTTTAAAGAAAGCGTAACCCGGAGCACCTGGGTGGCTCAGTTGGTTAGGCGTCTGCCTTCAGCACAGGCCATGATCCCCAGGGCCTGGGATCACACCCTTCACTGGGTTCCCTGCTCAGGGGGGAGCCAGCTTCTCCCTATCCCTCTGCTATTCGTTCCCCTTGCTATGCTCTCTGGTTCTATCTCTGTTTAAAAAAAAAAAAAATAGCCCATTATTTTTAAGGCCTTAAAAAGAAACACCACATGTGTGCATATGAGAAGAATATGGAATACAAGAATATGAGTCAATATTAATGAATGACGGGGACGCCTGGGTGGCTCAGTGGTTGAGTGCCTGCCTTTGGCTCTGGTCATGATCCCGGGATCCTGGGATTGAGTCCTGCATCGGGCTCCCCATGGGGAGCCTGCTTCTCCCTCTGCTTGTGTCTCTGCCTCTCTCCATGTCTCTCATGAATAAACAGAAATCTTTTAAAAAATATTAATGAATGATGAAGAGCTGAGTAGCAAGATGGTTTGAGGCACGGCTGGCAGAATGAGCAGATCGCAGTGCTTTTTAAAAACCATACAGACTTTCCAAAGTTGCTTCAGTTGGGTGTCTTCTTCAGGTAGAATTTTAAAACTGTGTGATTAATAGTTAACATTGTATACGGGAGGAATTGAAATCCAGTGTGTTTATGTCAAGTTTCTTTATCCAACATAAAGCTGCATTAGAATGCTTAGGATAATTTATAATTATTGTAACACTGACATAATTGTTGACAGATTTGTAGACTTTGACAAATGTTTACAAGTTAGAACAAATGTTTCTGATTGTCAGGACCTGCACATGTAAACCACTCAGAATTTGTGTGTGATAGATTTTAAATGATTAACTGAAGTGAATGATTTAAGCAACATAATTCACCTTTTACTAGGAAGCAGTCCTAAGAAAGCTGCCACTTTCTTGGCATCATCTCAAATGATTAAATTGAGATCCATTAGTTGTAGGGTTTGTGTGTGAGAGTGTGTGTGTGTGTTTCACTGTTTTAGTATAGACCTATATGTGACAAACCCTGAATTCGTGAGCTCATAAATATCCCATTCTGATTAGAAGCATAAATACAGTATATTGCTGCTGTAGTCATATATTGTTGACATTAGAATATATGCTACCAATCTTACGAATTCCCAGAAAATATTGGCCGTGACCCTCAAAAAATCACAGCTTATTTTTCTTGTTCCCGCTACAACCTGAAATTCATTTTATTTCAGCTCATAACTTCTGTGTTAGAAGACTTTTTTCTTTACTCAGTTTATGAAAATTGAATTCTTGGTTTCTTTACATATGCAAGTCCAGTGACTTGGAGAAGTTTATTTATGGGGCTTTGTCAATAATGATGCCTATAAGAAAGATAGTACAGTACCACTGG